>NC_140494.1:41469290-42069290 GCF_964271855.1 Acomys minous | reverse complement strand
AATACATAAGAAATAAATAACTACACCATTGCAAAATCACAACTTCACAAAAACTCGATTGTTACAAATACCAAAAATGAAGGGACTTACCAATCACTGGTCATTAATATCTCTCAACATTAATGGTCTCAACTCTCCAATAAAAAGACACAGACTAACAGAGTGGATGCATAAACACGATCCAACATTCTTCTGCATTCAAGAAACACATCTCAACCACAAGGACAGACATTGCCTCAGGGTAAAAGGTTGGGGAAAAATATTCCAAGCAAATGGTCACAAGAAACAAGCTGGGGTAGCTATTCTAATATCTAATAAAATAGACTTTCAGCCAAAATTAGTCAAAAGAGACAAGGATGGTCACTTCATACTTGTCAAAGGTAAAGTCAACCAGGAAGACATCACGATTTTGAACATCTATGCTCCGAATACAAGGGCTCCAACATTTGTAAAAGAGTTATTAACAAAGCTTGCCCCATTCATCGATACCCACACATTAATAGTGGGAGACTTCAACACCCCACTTTCACTCAAGGATAGGACTTTGATTTCAAAACTAAGCTGGGAAATAACCTCATTAACCAATGTCATGAATCAAATGGATCTAACAGATATCTACAGAACTTTCCACCCAAACGCAGAGGAGTATACCTTTTTCTCAGCACCCCATGGAACGTTCTCTAAAATTGATAACATAGTTGGTCACGAAGCAAACCTCAACAGATACAAGAAGATTGAAATAATACCTTGTATCTTATCAGATCACCATGGTCTAAGGCTGGACTTCAACAAGAATAGAAATAACAAAAAGCATACCAACACGTGGAAACTAAACAACTTCCTACTTAATGACACATGGGTCACGGAAGAAATAAGGGAAGAAATAAAAGACTTCCCTTTTGAAAAGGGAATGAAAAGGATGGAACAACATACCCAAATTTGTGGGACACATTGAAAGCAGTGCTAAGAGGAAAATTCATAGCACTAAGTGCCTTTAAAAAGAAAATGGAATCATCCCACATAAACAACTTAACAACACATCTGGAAGCCCTAGAAAAAAAAGAAGCAGAAACACCCAAGAGGAGTAGACGCCTGGAAATAATCAAACTCAGGGCTGAAATTAATAAATTAGAAACAAAGACAACAATCCAAAGAGTCAACAAAACCAAGAGCTGGTTCTTTGAGAAAATTAACAAGATAGACAAACCGTTAGCCAATCTAACTAAAAGACAAAGAAAAGCTATCCAAATTAACAAAATCAGAAATGAAAAGGGAGACATAACAACAGACACCGAAGAAATACAAAGAATCGTAAGGACCTACTTCAAAGACATTTATGCCACAAAATTTGAAAATTTAAGGGAAATGGACAAATTTCTCGACCGATTCCATTTACCAAAATTGAACCAAGACCAGATAAACAAGTTAAATAGCCCTATTTCGCCTATAGAAATAGAAGCAACCATTGATAGTCTTCCAACCAAAAAAAGCCCAGGGCCAGATGGTTTTAGCGCAGAATTCTACCAGTCCTTCAAAGAGGAGCTAATACCAATACTATTGAAGCTATTCCGAAAGATAGAAATGGACGGAATATTACCAAACTCCTTCTATGTGGCCACAGTCACATTGATACCTAAACCCCACAAAGACCCAACAAAAAAAGAGAATTTCAGACCAATTTCTCTTATGAACATTGATGCAAAAATACTCAACAAAATACTCGCAAAGCGAATACAACAGCATATCAAAGACATCATTCACCATGACCAGGTAGGCTTCATTCCAGGAATGCAGGGATGGTTTAACATAGGGAAATCCATCAATGTAATCCACCATATAAACAAACTGAAAGAGAAAAACCATATGATCATCTCTTTAGATGCAGAAAAAGCATTTGACAAAATCCAACACCCATTTATGTTTAAAGTTCTGGAGAGATCGGGAATACAAGGCACTTTTCTAAACACAATAAAGGCTATATACAGCAAACCAATAGCCAACATTAAATTAAATGGAGAGATACTCAAGGAAATCCTTCTAAAATCAGGGACCAGACAAAGCTGCCCACTTTCCCCATATCTCTTTAATATAGTTCTTGAAGTTCTAGCCAGAGCAATAAGACATCAAAAGGAGATCAAGGGGATCCAAATGGGAAAGGAAGAAGTAAAATTATCCCTATTTGCAGATGATATGATAATGTATATAAGTGACCCCCAAAATTCCACCAGAGAACTCCTACAGCTGATAAACACCTTCAGCAAATTGGCAGGATACAAAATAAACTCAAAAAAGTCAGTAGCTTTCCTATATACAAATGACAAACAGGCAGAGGAATAAATTAGAAAAATTACTCCCTTCACGATAGCCACAAGCAATATAAAATATCTAGGAATAACCCTAACCAAGCAAGTGAAGGATTTATTTGAAAAAAACTTTAAACCTCTGAAGAAAGAGATTGAAAATGACATCAGAAGATGGAGGGATCTACCTTGTTCGTGGATTGGAAGAATCAACATAGTAAAAATGGCCATCTTACCAAAAGCAATTTACAGATTCAATGCAATCTCTATCAGAATACCTACTAAATATTTTGAAGATATTGAAAGAACAATTCTCAACTTCATATGGAGAAACAAAAAGCCCAGAATAGCAAAATCAATCCTATACAATAAAAGATCCGCTGGAGGAATCTCCATACCTGATCTCAAGTTGTACTATAGAGCAACAGTAATTAAAACAGCATGGTACTGGCACAGCAGTAGGCTAGTGGATCAATGGAATCAAACTGAAGACCCAGAGATGAATCCACACACATTTGCTCACCTGATTTTCGACAAAGAAGCCAAATCCATTCAATGGAAAAACGACAGCATCTTCAACAAATGGTGCTGGTCTAACTGAATGTCTACATGTAGAAAAATGAAATTAGACCCATATTTGTCACCATGCACAAAACTCAAGTCCAAGTGGATAAAAGACCTCAACCTAAAACCACAGACATTAACCCAGTTAGAGGAAAAAGTGGTGAAGAGTCTGGAACTCATAGGCACAGGAGACAACTTCCTGAACAGAATACCAACAGCCCAGGCCTTAACATCAACAATTAATAAATGAGTCCTCATGAGGCTGAGAAGCTTCTGTAAGGCAGGTGATACTGTCAAGAGAACAAAGCGACAGCCTACAGACTGGGAAAAGATCTTCACCGACTCTTCATCTGACAAAGGTCTAATATCCAAAATATATAAAGAACTCAAGAAATTAAACACCACCAAACCATATAACCCAATAGAGAAATGGGGCGCAGAGCTAAACAGAGAATTCTCAACAGAGGAATATCAAATGGCTGAGAAACACTTAAAGAAATGCTCGACCTCCTTAGTCATCAGAGAAATGCAAATCAAAACGACACTGAGATTCCATCTTACACCCATCAGAATGGCTAAGATCAATAACTCAACTGACACCTCATGCTGGCGAGGGTGTGGAGAAAGAGGAACACTCCTTCATTGCTGGTGGGAATGCAAACTAGTACAACCACTTTGGAAAGCTATCTGGTGCTTTCTCAGAAAAATGGGAATAGGGCTTCCTCAAGACCCAGCTATTCCACTCCTTGGAATATACCCAGAGGATGTACTACCACACAACAGGGACATATGCTCAACCATGTTCATAGCTGCCTTATTCATAATAGCCAGAACTTGGAAACAACCTACATGTCCCTCAATAGGAGAATGGATAAAGAAACTGTGGTACATTTACACTATGGAATACTACTCAGCTATTAAAAACAAGGAATTTCCAAAATTTGTGGACAAATGGATTGAACTAGAAATTGTCATAATGAGTGAGTTCACACAGAAGCAAAAAGAGCTAAATGGTATATACTCACTTATATCGAGACACTAGTCCAAGGTGTACATCCCCATGAAAAACTGTACCTACCAGAATAGTGGGTAAGAGGGGAGGACATCCTATTGAAACTTTAGGTGTGAGAAGCCTGGGAGAAAGAGGAAATGGAAGGATCCAGTGGGTCCTGGAAAACTACAGGCGAGTCTGGGCCCTGGGGTCCTCCGCAAACTGTGGCAACAGCCAAGGAAAAAATAGGCAGTAAAAACCTTGAACCTCTACCCGGACTAGCTGATGGACATTCTCCACTGTTGAGTGGAGAAGGAGATCTAACTTTCACACAAACTCTGGCGCCCCATATTTGAACATGTCCCTTGGACGGAGATGCCTGGTGGCACTCAGAAGAAAGATAATAGGTCACCAAGGAGAGACTTGATACCGTATGAGCATATTCAGGGGGAGGAGGTCCCCCTCAGACACAGACTTAGGGGAGGGGAGGGGAGTAGGGGGGAAGTGGGAGGAAGGGAGGAATGGGAGGATACATGGGATGGGCTAACACCTGAGATGTAATATGAATAAATTAATAAAAATGTATTAAAAAAACCCAAAAAAAACCTATAACCAGTCACATCAAAAGTATAAAAATTAATTCTCTGTCATATTTTTATTTCAATTATGTATTTTTTGTTTTACATATTATAGTTTTATTACAATATTTCTCTCATCCATTTCTTCACTCCAAGTCTCTTTGATTTTTAAAACTAATTGTCATTGTATGTACATAAGTTCATTTATATCCATATGTTTCATTTTAATACGTAGGCTATGCTCTCCCTTAAAGTTTACCAGGACAAAAATGAAGTGGGTCTACCAAATAGATTATTAAGCTCCCATCAAAAATTTCCTCTTTTTCCTATGGTAAATGAGTATCTTAAAATGAAAACTTTCTGAAAGATGCTAGACCCGAGAAAAGCAGCCCAGCCATGTTCTTTGTTTTACATACAAAAGAATGTCCTAAAAATAATCAAAAGTCAGATGTCATCACTTTTATATACAGACCCTTGAAGAGCTATCCGTGTTGTGTGCTGAATCATCCTCAGCTTATAAAGTGGATCCTTGTGAAAGGTGAGGGAACCAGGTCACACTTCATATGAATTCCTATGTTATAATGGCTCTTTTTGGTATCAGCGTATACATATGAAATTAATTGTTTTCAGCTTCTGCAATAGTATGGTGGACCCAGAAGCTTGGTCTTGTAACTCCTGGCAACACCCAGCCTGCCTCAAAGAGGATGATGGGCCACTTTGAAAATAAGGTATTTATAAATTGGGAGGAAAACAAGTTTCTTCTTCTTATGAAACAGTTCCTATTTTATGTCAACTTTTGTGGATTTTTAGCAACCATTCCTCAAAATGCCCTATTTTTCTACAGTTAGGAAATCATATTTTAAGTCTCAAATTGATAATTTTATAATGTCAAGCAGTAACCTCAAACAATGTGAGAAATTAATATTTATATAGTATTATAAGTTATTTCTCCATTGTGATATTTTCTAAAAATGTATAGAAGATTTTTACACATTATAAGGAAATAAAACCCTATGAGTTTCATACCATAGACTACTCAAACTCATTTTCTAAAAGGTCATCTTGATGTACCAGATGCTCATTGAAAAATGTTTTATCCAGGCTCATGTTATAGTGTAGTTGATCACAAAATAACTTTGCTCATGGGCTGCTCTTCCAGCACTTGGTTATTGCCAGAATTGCTGTTCCTTTCAGCTGCTATGTTACCGCTGGGGCCTTTCATCAGAATATCAACTTCCTGCCTTGAGGTTGTGTTTTGTAAAATTTATGTCTTACGCTGTCTCTGTGTTGCAGCTGGCACGTCATTTTAAACAGGTAGAGAGCATTACCACTTACATGAGTCATAAATTCTCTAATCTTTCTGTATGTCAAAAAAGTAATCAGTTTGAATATACCATAGAACAAGGTAAGAAAAAAAGTCAAGTAATGTGTGAAACTTGTTTTTGTATAAAAATGTAACAAACTCTTGGGTATATAAAGTTACTATAGTCAATCTGAACTAAGAGATAGAAAAGAACTGATAGAATATTATTTGTGGCATAAGCCCAGCCTTATGTTTATTACTTATTTGTGCACAGCATTTGCATTCATGTATAAGGACATAACTTATGTGTGAAAAATTGCTCCTAATATCAAATAGGTAGAAACATACACCGTGCACAAGCCTGATCTGTCTCTGAATTCTCTTCTACAAGCATGACTTTTATGGAAAGTTGAAGAATTAGACACTTTAACCCTAAGTTGGTAAAACTTAGGGTAAGAGGAAAAGAGTTTGCTAAATATTTAAAATTTTAATATCATAGACAAATTCCATCATCTTATATCCATTCAGAATGGCTAAGATTAAAATCTAAGTGACACCACATGCTGGTGTCACTCCTTCATTGCTGGTGGGAATGAAAAATTCTACAAACACTTTGGAAATCTATGTGGAGCTTTCTCAGAAAACTGGAAATAGGCCCAGCTATTCCACTCTTTGGAATATACCCAAAAAATGCTCCACCACACAATAAGGACATATGCTCAACCATGTTCGTAGCAGCCTTATTCATAATAGCTAGAACCTGGCAATAGTCTAAATGTCCGGCAGTTGAAGAATGGATAAAGAAACTGGTACATTTACACCATGAAATACTACTCAGCTATTAAAATCAAAGAAATCCCAAAATTTTGGGACAAATGGATTGAACTAGAAATGATCATACTGAGTGAGTTAACCGAGAAGCAGAAAGACTCACATGGTAATATACTCACTTATAACTGGACACTAGCCCAAAAGGCATGTCCCATGAAAGTCTTCACTTACCAGAAGATTGGGATAAATGTGAGGGCATCCTACTGGGACTATAGGTAAGAGAAATATAGGAAATGGGGAAATAGAAGGACCCAGAGGATCCTAGACCTACAAAAGGAACATCTCCACGGCTGGATCAGGGAATAGGGGGTCTGCTCAAACTATTGTACTAAGCAAGGACAATACAAATAGTATACATAGAACCCCTACTCTGATCTAGGCAATGGACAGGACATCCTCCACAGTTATGTGAAGAGTGGGGACTGACTCTGACATGAACTCTGATGCACCATATTTGACCACCTCTCCTTGCAGGGGAGGCCTCGTAGCACTCAAAGAAAGAATAAGCAGGCTACCAAGATGAGACTTGACAGCCTATGATCATATAGTGGGGGAGGAGGTCCCCCTTGATCATAGATCTACTGGAGGGGAATAGGGTGAAAGTGGGAGGGAAGGAGGAATGAGAGGATACAAGTGATGGGATAATAATTTATTTTTAATCTGAATAAATTAATTAAATAATAATAATAAAAGAATTTTGCATTATAGATCACGGCAAAAGTATTACTATGATTGATAGCTTATTTTGTTATGTAAATATGATAAATCAATGAATTTGAAACATCTAGACCTTAAAATCAGTTTGTTTTCACTATAAATGAGCAAAAAAAAAGTGTGTAACTAAACAGATTGCTTTGTTTTATGGTTTTGGAGCTTCTAGTCCTTGTACAGTTGTCCCTGTGATTTTAAACCAGGATGAGGAAGCAAACCATGGGAAAAAGGAAAACTAAGCACTCCATAAGTAAGAAGCCAAATAGAAAGTAATGAAGAGTCAGACAGTATCTCATTGATTTATTTAAGTGCCACCAAAACAGAACAAGACTTTCCAGAGAGGCCTTTATGGTGTCTGCTTGTTACTAATTTGAAAGCATGACATTATTCTCCTAATATGGGCTGCATGGTATATGCCAGGGTCTGTAGGTGATTGGCTAATTGCACAGCTCCCAACTCTTATATCCTATCAAAGGGTGCTCTGCTTCAAAAACAGAAAGAGGGTATGCTGCATTATAGCTATAAAAAATTTTCACTGAAAGTTAAATAATTAATTACAAATTTGGCATAGACAACAAACACCATTTGGCGTGGCACTTTCATTTCATACTCACTTGGATAAGATCATAAACTCAAGCTCACTCAAGCTATGATGACTTGTAGTGACACAAACTCCCATGACTCTATCACTGGATTTTCTAGAGAAACATTTACCAGACCCTGATTATCAGAAATCTCTATTTCTGTATTATGTAACTTCAGCACCAGTTAAGTGGTAGACTAGACTGATACAATAGGCAAGAGACAACAGGTAATACATTGTAGTAGATTGGTAGACAAGCTATTTAAAAAATGAAAACTGAGGTATTAGAGATTTTTCTATGCAGTACACTATGGTCAACATGCTCACCATGAAACCTGCAAAAATGTAATTGCAATACATTTTTGGTCACAAATGAAATGACCAATTACAGAATAAGAATTTTCCAGGAAGTCAATTCAATATCAGTTACATAGTAGCACAGAATGGATCTCTAGACCTGCACTCAATACTCAGAGAGTTATAAGGGGTCCATTTTAATGAACAGCTTAAATTCCTTTGCCTTAATTCAATTTTCTATTACAATTGTATAGAGACACCACATATGAATACATGGGAGGACTCTGTGCTTATTTTCAGTGAACACACTTGCTATATATATATATATATATATATATATATATATATATATATATATATACACACACACACACACATATACACACATATATATGTGTATGTATGTATTATATATACATATTACATATATACATATAATGTATATTATATTTATCATATATTAAAATAGAATATATTTATATATTCAAACATAAAACATAATATATAGTATTGTTTGTAATTATATACTTACATTATTATAATTTATGAAATATAATATTATATGTTATATGTATGAATACCTAAAATATATGTACTCCATTTCCTATGAAGGACATACTTATTTCTGCAGTATATTTTCACACCAAAGTTTTTCCTATTTTCCTATGTAATGATTTGTTAGTCTCTTTAATGGCAATGACACATAGCATGTCATTTGAGCCTCCAAAATGTGCTTAGCATTTGAAATCTATATTCAACATCTTTTATATCATTACATTCAATAAGACAAAGCCAGCTTTATGTAAACAAGCAGGACATGGTTGTCCCATAAAAGAGTTATTAAGAAATTAAAACATCCAAAGAATTTTCAAAATTATGTAAGACTTATTGCCATTTAAATAATTTCTAAGTCTTTAATATGTATAAACTTATGATTGATCAAAAATTTATAAGTTAGTATTAATGAAATCATGGTCATTGCATTTTTAGGTGATTTCTATCTGATCCATAGTACTTCACAGATGTTTAGAAATGTCACACAAATACCAGCCACATATAGAGCAGTATCCGGAAACCTTAACTGCACCTCTCTCCCTCAATTTCCCACAGTTGAGAGTTTAAGATTCTTTCCCAGACAGAGTAAAGTCGCTTCCACTCTCTTCTAAGCAGCTACAAGGTTACCTCAAGGGCAAAGTGTGAGGAGGATAGAAAGACATGCAGAGGCAATGGGAGAGACACGGACACTGAGACATTTCTAGAGACACGATCTTTAGTTTGAAATTATTCAGAAGTATATCAAGGGGAATTGTACTGTCTTTTAAATAATGAGATGTGAAGTGTCAGCCGCTGTCTCCTCAGACAGTCTTCTGGTAACTTCAGGAAACACAGGGCGTTGTAAGGATTCAAAGGCAATACTGAAGTGCTCATTGCAAACAACTTATAGAGGTGACTTTTCTAGACCATTAATGGCAGTGATTAATTCTAAGAACCCTTGTAATTAAACACGTCTTTTAAGAAAGGTGAATTTCTATGAGTTAAAATGGTAACAGTGTTAGGATCACTGGTTTCTAACTGGATGTAGAAATATTTTGAACTGTTGTAATAACAAATATTACTAACTCATTTTCCTTTTTATTTGTTATTTGATAATTTTCATAAATGTGTAGAAAATATTCTAATTACTCTTTTGACATCATCTTTTATATCCCTCACATCATTGTCAATCATGCCTTGCCCTCAAGTCTTGTTCCCTAATCACGACATTTGTTTTTGATCTGTAACACATTTAGTTTTGTCAGTGTCATGGAGTCTTTAAATATTAATGCATAACCTTAGAAAACCATAGCTTTTGAGTGATAGCTGCTAGACTCCACAAGGACTGACATAGAACTGGTAACTGTTTCCTAGTAATAGGAAATCTGTTGGAGCCTGGTTGGGTCGTGAGTGAGTATACAAATAAGGGCATCAATATCCTCTGTCCTTTAAAGTAGGATCACTTACCAGGAGGTTGGGATAGATGTGAGGACATCCTGCTGAGACTCTAGGTAAGGGAAATATAGGAAATGGGGAAATAGAACGGTCCAAAGGGTCCTAGAAACCTATAAAAAGAACATCGTGATGGGTGGATCAGAGCCCAGGAGGTCTGCTCAACCATTGCACTAACCAAGGACAATTCAATAGTAAACATGGAACCCCTACTCTGATTTACTCAATGGACAGGACATTCCCCACATTTATGTGGAGAGTGGAGACTAACTTTGACATGAACTCTGGTGCTCCATATTTGACCACCACCACTCCCCATTGATGGGGAAGCCTGGTGGCACTCAATGAAAGAATAAGCAGGCTACCAAGATAAGACTTGATAACATATGACCATTTAGTGGAGGAAGAGGTCCCCCTCAGTCTTAGACCTAGGGGAGGGAAATAGGGTGAAAGTGGGAGGGAGGGAGGAATGGGAGAATACAAGTGATGGGATAACAATTGAGTTGTATTCTGAATAAATTAATAAAATTTAAATTTAAAAAAAGAAATGCAAAAGACAAAAAAATGTATATCCTCTGTCCTTGAAAGTTTCAGTAGCATCTAATTCCCCAGTGAAAGAATCAACTTTCAGGCCTGTATTAGCCAGGTTGTTGTTGCTGTGAAGATCAAAAGCAAACTGGGAATGGAAAGTTTCGTTTGGCTTACAAGTCCACTTTGTTGTTCATCAGTGGAAGAAGTGAGAGAATCAGAACTCAAACAGCACGGAGAGCTGGATGCAGGAGCTGATGCAGAGGCCATCGATGAGTCCTCATGGCTTGCTCCGACTGCTTCCTAGTAGAACCAAGAATTACCAACTCAGCTCAGGGTGGCACAACTCATAATGGGCTGAGCCTTCCTGTATCAATTACTAATGAAGAAAATGCCCTATGGGGTTGCCCACAGCAGATTTTATAGAAGCATTTTCTCAACTGAAGCTTCCTCCACTCTGATGATACAACATGTCAAACTGATATAACACAAGCCACCACAGTCTGCTCCTCTTCCATGCTTGATGGTTGACTGAATCACATGTGCGTGGACCAAGTGTAGGAATATGCAAGATGCTGTAATGCTGTGAGTTTTAACTCTAATGCCCATGTCTTGCATAGGAAATTGTGTTTCTCTAAGTGGCCTCTTTCTTCTGACCTCTTCTGCAATGTACCTTGAGCCTAAGATAGGTGTGTGTCTGTGTGTGTGTCTGTGTGTGTGTGTGTGTTTTATACAATATCCATTATATATATGATACATGCATAATATATATAATGAGTCTCTGATCAAATCACTTGTCTTTTACTCTCTGCACTCGATGCAGCAAAGGGTTACTGCATTCCCACTCACTGTAAAAATGCTTCCCAATTAAGGCAGATGGTACAGTGTATCTATGGCTACTCACACAAATATTTAAAAGACAGCTTAATATTATGCCAATTTGATCACTGCATGTGTTATTTTACAGTGAACCGTATCTAAAATTTGTGGGGAAAGGATGTGCAGTTAAATCTCTTATCTGAAAATCATATATTAGTAAGATTTCTTAATTTGTACTTGAAAATGTTTTTAATTTTAGAACTTAATTTTTGTTTTTAAATATCTGTGTGGTTTGCTTTTCATGGTCTTCAAAGAAACTGGTAATTAATATAAAAGTCTGGTATTTTCCTAAACTATTAATATTCACTTATAATTTATATACATGTTCTAAATAATCACATGAAAATAGAGTAACGAATTAAACTAGATTAGTATAATATGTATGTTATAGTCTGATAATATATACTAAGCATATTTATAACTAAAAACAGATAAAATACCATATTATAATTAAAGTATAAATGTTTAACAACTTTAAGTTATATTAAACTCTGCACTCTGCAGAGATAAGTGAATCAGAACAAATCCCAACGCTATTCCAAGAAGACACCTGTTATTGGACAATTGCATAGAGATGGTGTTTCCTCCTTATGATACATGACTTGTGATGGTAATTATCACATCACGTCAAAAGTAACCATCAGTTAACAGGAAGACAAAAAACCCAGACATGATTCAGGCACTTCCTCTTCTAGATGAATCACAGTGTCTGCCCTAGATTACTGGCCAGCAATTGGTTTAAAAGCCTCACAAATTTATACCTTTTAACAGAGAGATTAGGTAAGACCACAGTATCATTGGGAAAACAATACTCACAGCTGGATTTCAAATATCCTTTCACCTCTTTTGTTCAATCCCTATAGGATCAGACAGTTTGAAGTCTCCCTTTAACACTGTAAACCACTCAAGTGATGTCAAGAATTTCTCACATTCCAGAAAAATGTTTACATCATATTGTAATTTGTAGATGCTTATTTACTATCTGTGAACTATTAGCCAATGTTTCTTAACTTCAAAATATTTATGCCCATAAACATGCTAACCTCCATGTCCAGCAGGTGTAGAAAAAGAAGCAAAAGTACAGGGCCATAGTAATTCTCAGTGGTGGAGAAATCTGGAAAGAAATCCAATTTCTTAAATGAGCAAAATTTCCATGAGTAAGAAACAACTCTCCTTCTCTCTAATTTTTCATTGTTTTTTGAAGTCACATAAATTATATTTCTATTTTAGCAATGCTTTCAGACAGTGACCTTTTGTCATGCTGGAAGGAAGTGAATTAATATATGCTCCAATATCTAAACTGCTCTTGGTAGAAAAATTGTAAAACCCAAAATTAAAATAATTTCTAGAAAAAACTCATATATATGTATATTTTTTCTGTCAGTAGCTCATAACCTACCTTATAATGTTCCATATTCTCAATGAAAATATCATGCAGTTGCCTTCTGATGTAAGGCAATTGGATGAAGTATTAATGAGAAACAAGATTAAAACATGATGAACTAAAATGATGATTGTTTAAATCTTCCAGGTAGCAGGTAATATTATAAAAATTCTTCACATAAAAGCTTGTATCATCTGATGATCCAGAAAAGGTGAATAGTATGGAAATTACAGAATATTTACCATGACATTTCAAAATTCAGAACACAATTATTTAAGGGACTGAAGAAAATATTTGGGAACACTGGACAGCTATATAAGATTCAAATAATTATGTGATTTTCTCATTACATTTCTCATCACAGTTTATAAAATTTAAAAAGTTTATTCAGCTTAATTAGGAAATAAGGTAGGAATGAATTTGTATAGTGCCACTTTTCATACTCTTTCAAATGAAGAATGCAGGCAAGACTTGTTTGAGTAAATATTGAGAATTTTAAAAAGACCACTGAGCAGAGTGTGTGTGGTTTTAATTGCACATCTTCACCTGAATAGTATTTCTACTGCAAGTTTAATGGAATCAAGTTAGGTCTGCATGGCCATATTATAGGAGAAACATTTGGTATGAAATATAACAATACCAGCAATGAGGGAGTGTTCCTCTTTCTTCACATCCTTGCCAGCATGTGCTGTCACTTGAATTTTTGATCTTAACCATTCTGATGGGTGTAAGATGGAATCTCAGAGTTGTTTTGATATGCATTTCTCTGATGACTAAAGATGCTGAGCATTTCTTTAAGTGTTTCTCAGCCATTTGATATTCCTCTGTTGAGAATTGTCTGTTTAATTCTGAGCCCCATTTCTCAATTGGATTATTTGGTTTGGAAAGAGGAACATTCCTTCATTGCTGGTGGGAATGCAGACTAGTGCAGCCACTTTGGAAATCTGTCCGGCACTATCTCAGAAAACTGAGAATACGGCTTCCTCAAGACCCAGCTATTCCACTCCTTGTAATATACCCAGAAGATGCTCCAGAATACAACAGGGACATATGTTCAACTATGTTCATAGCAGCCTTATTCATAATAGCCAGAACATGGAAACAGCCTAAGTGTCCCTCAGTAGAAGACTGAATAAAGAAACTGTGGTACATTTACACTATGGAATACTATTCAGCTATTAAAAACAAGGAATTTCCAAAATTTGTGGACAAATGGATTGAACTAGAAATGATCATAACAAGTGAACTAACCCAGAAGCAGAGAGACTCAAATGGTATATAGTCACTTATAACTGGACACTAGCCCAAGGGGCATGTCCCATGAAAGTCTTCACTTACCAGGAAAGTGGGACAGACGGAAAGACATCCTATTGGGGCTCTAGGTGAGAAAAATATAGGAGATAGGAAAATAGATGGATCCAGAAGGTCCTAGAAACCTACAAGAAGAAAACTATAATGGGTGGGTGGATCAGGGCCCAGGGGTTCTGCTCAATCTAAGGCACCAGCCAAGGACAATAGTGCAGTCATCATCAAACCCATACCCAGATCTAGCCAAGGGACAGAACATTCTCCACAGTTAAGTGGAGACTGACGTCTGACTTTCACATGATCCCTGGTGCCCCATATTTGGCCATATCCCCTTGATGGGGAGGCCCGATGGCACTCAGAGGAAGGATAGCAGACTACCAGGAAGAGACTTGATACCCTAGCATCATATTCAGGGGGAGGAGGTCCCCCTCAGTCACAGTCATAGGGAAGGGGAATGGGGTGAAAGTGGGAGGGAGGGAGGAATGGGAGGATGCATGGGATGGGATTGCAAATGAGATGTAATATGAATTATTTTATTTTAAATAAAAAATGTGTAATAAAATAAAATATAACAATATTTTAGCTAGCATAAAGTGTGACTAGCAAACAGCAAAGAGTACCTATGAAAACATTTTGCAGATTCTTTACTGAGTATCAGATGTACTAATCAGGCTCAGAACCTGAAACAAATGAGAACCATGAATGTGCAGAGGTATTATATCCTGCACATTAGAAGTGAACTTTGAACAATTTGGAAAATACAGACATGTTGTTGGAATTATGAGTGCTTCCTGGACTGACAGGCATTTATTAGTATTGATCATTGCCATGTTATTTAAATGTTTGGATGTGTTTTACATTTTTGTCATCAATGTGAATGTCCAAGGATTTACTGTATACAAGATACTTATGTGGTTTGTTCTAAATTAAACATCTGTGAGTGATATGCATTTAGAAGGAAAATAGCAATGCATTTGTTGATCTAAATCAGAAAATTCTACAGAAAAGCAACACACATAGATACACATTTTATTCGTGAAACAATTCTTTCAAATATAAGTGGGAAAATGTGTGTGTGTGTGTGTGTGTGTGTGTGTGTGTGTGTGTGTGTTAAAACATCTTAGAAGTTTAAGTTTTCTTTGGTAATTTTGCTGTAGCTTTGAATATTTTACACTTGATTTGAGAGTAGACAAAGTGAGAACCCACATGGATATCAACTCTGTGAAGTGTCAGGCAATGAACACAGTTGTAGTAACTGATACTCTGGCTTTTATTAGAGATAAAGTAACAGACGTAGGCACACAGCTGCAAAGAAAATATCAACATTTGCAGGTTCAGAGAATTTCTTCTTGACCATGTTTACTAAGAAATACAAATCTCTAATGCTTCCACCAAAACCTCCTCTCGGGTGATACTGCAAGCGCAGCATCACGGATTTCTAGCTTGTCAGAACACATCAGATATGACTGATAGGTTTAGAACAGAAACATGTTGATGTTATGAAATTAACTGAGATTCCAGAAATGGCAGAGCAAATTTAACTACTCAAGTTGTAGTTGATATTCAATAGCAATTAATATCTAAACTATACTAAATGCACAATCAGAATATAAAATCAGTTGTATAGGTAAGCAATATTTAGTTATAATTTACTGCCTGTAAAATTATATATAGTAAAGTTATAACTAAAAGAGGAAAGTAATACTTTTTGGTTTTGAAGCTCTAAACTGAAACACTAATAAAGCAGGCTCGATTTGAAATTCTTGGGTATTGATTGACTGCAATAACTAAAATCCATAATCAATATTACAAATCTCATTGCTCAGTAAGAAAATGGTGTATATTCAAATAAAAACATTTATTGATTTTTGCAATTATAGTGATAGATGTGTTTATTACAACAGTCTATCATAATCATAGTACTACTCATTAAAATATTCAGAAGAAATTATTTTCATTTTCAAGTTGCTTACAGTGTCCAATTGTTCTGTTACACTCAGATGTTGTAAAATCTAACAACACTTCTTGACATTTAAGTCCCATAATAATGGATTCTTATTTTCTGAATACTTAAATTTTGTGAGTGAACTCAGTTTTCTCAGACTTGTGGTTTGAATAAAATATCACTGAGTATATGATTATTCTATACTTAATTAACTGTTGTCGTGAATGTTATCAACATACTAATATCCTGTGGTTTTTAACATACTTGACTTTTATATTCTTGTCATCCTTGCCCAATTTCCAAAATTTAATATTTGTAACCCTTACCTGAAGACCATCTGTCAACAACAGTCAACAACAACAATAATGATTTTGTACCTATCAAGCCTCCCAGTTAGTCTTTTCTGATTACTTTAATATAAAAACATTTGGAGAGTTAAGCTAAAATAACTACATTATTATAGATGAAGAGATTCACATTTCCAGCAAGATCTTTTTTTTTTTTCTGGAAGGAATCTCTTCTTGTTTTGTAGGTGCCATCTCGGTTTGTAGGGCACATGGTGGATAAAATGAGAAACCTCCTCTACATGCATCGATGTTAGCACTTTGTAATGGCTTCATTCTCACCATTATATCTAACAAAAGCTACTTCTTAAAATCCATGTCTTCAGATGTACTCACTTCAGAGGTTCTTGTTTCAGGTGTATGGATTTGGGAAATCACACTGCTTACCATTTAGCAAGCCTGTGGTAGAAAATAATAGCTGTGTCCACTAAGCTCTTACCTAGAGTGCTCAAGAGTCTCCTAAGAGTAAATACATTCAACATGCTTTCAGGTCCAGTGTTTATTTGACATGTATTTCTACCCTAACATTCCCATGTCCTTAGTGGTACAAGATTCCAGCTATTCACAAAGACATCAATAACACACAGACTATTTATTGCCTATTCATTTGGGCTTTCTACCTTACTTGAACTTAAAATTTTGTGAATTGTTTTAATTATAGATACTTTTATTCATTTTACATTGTAACACAGCCCTATCCCGCCTTTCCTCTCAGATCCACTATCCCTCCCGCTACCTCTCTCCTTTCCCTGTTCTTCAGAAAAGGTGTAGTTTTTGAAAGAAACTCATGTGATTAAAACAAAAACTTGGGTTCTTTAACCGGAGTGTTAAGGGAAGGGTTGGAAATCTTAAAGAACTTTCCAATGGATTATGGATCTATGGAGGTAGCATAAAGGGCTGGACCTATGAAAATCATATGGAATAGCACAGCACTACAATCCTACTACCCAAGATCTACCTGTACCCTGGAAGTGACGTCCATGCAAAGCCTTCTGTAGAAGAGCTGGAGCACCTAAGCAAAGGGCTCTAGAGATTCTGCAGTTGATATTACATAATGAAGGCTAGATAGACTTGTGTTTGCTCATTAAATGTAGTGAGTGTAATGGTATCTAATAATAAAATAGAGTGATGCTTTAGATTTCCACTACATGAAAGTCTTATTAATCCCTTTAAGTTACACACAAATGCCTTTGTACCACAAACAAGTAAAGAGAAACCACTGTTTCGGGGGTTTTGTTTGAAATTTTCTGTGTTTTTTTTTTCATTGTTTGTCTCTTTTTTTATTTATAGGTCATATATATAATAAATGGAGAAGTTCCCTAAAAACACTTGTATCAGAAGATTTTGTATTTTAAATACATCAGTGTTTAATGCTGTTAAAATAGAAGCTATTCCAAGGAGTGGAATAGCTGGGTCTTGAGGTAACACTCTTCCCAGTTTTCTGAGAAAACACCAGATTGATTTTCAAAGTGGATTTACAAGTTTGCATTTCCACCAGCAATAAAGGAGTGTTCCTCTTTCTCCACATGCTCGCCAGCATGTGCTGTCACTTGAGTTATTCATCCTAGCCATTCTGATGGGTGTAAGATGGAATCTCAGAGTCGTTTTGGTTTTCATTTATCTGCTGACTAAAAATGTTGAACTTTTCTTTAAGTGTTTCTCAGCCATTACAGAAGCTTCTGAGCCTTATGAAATCCCACTTATTAATTGTTGACCTTACGGCCTGGGCTGTTGGAGTTCAGTTCAGGAAGTTGTCTCCTATGCCAATGAGTTCCAGGCTCTTCTCCACTTTTTCTTCTAACAGATTTACTGTCTCTGGTTTTATATTGAGGTCTTTTATCCACTTGGAATGAAGTTGTGTGCATGGTGATAAATATGGATCTACCCGAATTTTTCTACATGTAGACATCAAGGTAAACCAGCACAATTTCTTGAACATGCTTTCATTTGTCAATTGAACAGATTTGCTTCTTTGTCAAAAACCAAGTGTCCATATATGTGTGGATGATTTTCTGGGTCTTTGATTCAATTTCATTGGTCCATCAGCCTATTGTTATGCCAGTACAATGCTGTCTTAATTACTGTTGGTCTATAGTACAGCTTGAGACCTGGTATAGAGATTTCCTCTGGAGGATCTTTTATTGTACATGATTGCTTTAGCTATTCTGGGTTTTTTATTTTTCCATATGAAGTTGAGAATTAATCTTTCAATATCTTTAAAAATTGTGTAGATATTTTGATAGGGATTGCATTTTATCAGTAAATTGCTTTTGGTAAGATAGCCAATTTTACTGTGCTAATTCTCCCGATTCTCGAACAAGGGAGATCGTTCCATCTTCTGATGTCATTTTCAATCTCCTTCTTCAGAGATTTGAAGTTTTTTTTCAAACAAGTCTTTCACTGCTTGGTTAGAGTTACTCCTAGATATTTTATATTGCTTGTGGCTATTGTAAAGGGTGTAGTTTCCCTAATTTCTTCCTCTGCATGATTGTCATTTGTATACAGGAAGGTCAAGAGATGCTCCACCACACAACAAGGACATATGCTCAACCATGTTCATAGCAGCCTTATTCGTAATAGCCAGAATCTGGAAACAAACTAGATGTCCCTCAGTCAAAGAATGGATAAAGAAACTGTGGTACATTTACACTATGAAATACTACTCAGCTTTTAAAAACAAGGAAATCCTGAAATTTGCAGGCAAATGGATGGAACTAGAAATGATCATCCTGAGTGAGATAACCCAAACCCAGAAAGATACACACAGTATATTCTCATTTATTATTGGACACTATCCCAACAGAGATGTCCCTTGAAAGTCTTCACTTAGCCAGAAATTGGGATAGATACTGTGATTTCCTATTGAGACTCCAGATGAAAGAGGTAAGGGAGAAGGGGGAAATAGAAGGATACAGAGGATCTTAGACACTGACAAGAAGACCATTAATGCTGGCAGATCTGGACCCATAGTGTTCTGCTCAAATTCATGTACCAACCATGGACAATGCATACAGTAAACCTAGAACCCCTGTCCAGATCTAGTCAATGTACAGCACATTCTCCACTGTTGTGTGGAAAGCAGGAACTGACTCTGACATGAACTCTGGTGACCCCTATTTGACCACTTCCCCTTGGAGGGGAGACCTGGTGGCACTCAGAGGAAGAGTAAGCAGGCTACCAGGAGGAGACCTGATAGGCTGTCATCATACAGTGGGGGAGGACATCCCTTTCTGTCACAGACCTAGGGGAGGAGAATAGGATAAAAGAGGGAGTGAGGGGTTCTGGGAAGATACAAGTGAGGGGATAACAATTGAGATGTAATTTGAATAAATTGATTAAATTTTTAAAAAATGAAATGGGAAAAAATTACCCTGTTCCTAACATCCCTTAAGTGTCCTGTGTCCCTGGAGATAGAATTTGGACAATAATACCTCACAATAAACTTTAGAGAAGTAAGTATGTTCCTAGTATCCAATGCTATGGTAGTAGCATGGGATTTTAACGTAAAAGATCCGGAAATAGCATGACTGCATGATTATAGACAAGGGAATAAAAGAAAAAGAGCTGTACAGAGATGCCGCATATGTGAAGATGTCCACTACAGAAGAGACACTGAATGCAAGCATTAGTGTTCATTATATTATGAATCCACCATAGCCATGTGGCTTGATTTTGAGAACTGACAGTTTATAGGTTCTGGTTTTGACATCAAGACGCTGCACAGTGATGCCCTTAACTATGTGGATTTGGTTGGGCAGGCCTGATGAGTAAGCCACACTAAGGTGAGACAATAGGTCACGCAGAAGTCATTCAGGCACCTGTTATGATAGTTGTGTCCATTCAAGGTCATCTAGTCTTGGTAAACTACCAACATACTGTCACCACATGACAGAACTGAAAAGAAGCAAAAGAGGGAGATGAGGAAGGAGACAGAGTAGGAGAAGAGAGGAGGCAGGGGCGGCATAGATTATTATTTATGAAAGCATATCAAGAATAAGAGCTTTGTGCTCCATAGCACTAAGATTTAACCCTTCACAGCATGAAAATCGTGGAGAAGATGACCTCTATGGTGAGTCAGTATTCTTCATAGAGAAAATTGCACATCAAACAGAAAATGAGCTATTTGAGGACAATCATTTTAAATATATTTTATCAATTTATTCATATTACATCTCAATTGTTATCCCACCCTTGTATCCTCCCATTCCTCCCTCCCTCCCATTGACAATCATATTTTTGAGCAACATTTAAGGAAAGATTTTAATGCAGTTTTCCAAAGCACATAAGCCTGATCAATATGAAATGATATCTCACTGGTGACATGATCATTGAGAACTGAACATGCAAGGTACTAGAGTGCTCTTTCTTCATATTACACAGTGACTTTACTGACATTAAAAGTAATTGTTGAATATTTTCATCTATGTCTGTCACAGGCTAAAATTGATGTTAATGTGAAAAACCTCTAATTTACTAATATCAATAATTTGTAATCCCTTTCCTGTATTTGTTCCACAATGTCACTAGACATAGACATTGATATATAACCTAACTCTTTCTGTGATATTATGCATGCCTATACTGATTTAGCTATCAAAATGAGTGCGTAAAAATGACAATCAATGAACAAATTGGCACTAGTTGGATAATAGTTTGCTTCATTGAAAAAGTGCAGATTTATTACATAGTTCTACATTCTTATGACCAAAATACCTCAGAGAAGCCAAATAAGGAAGGAACTGTTTATTTCAGGACCTGTTTTCAGTCTGTCATTGTGATGAAGGCATAACAGAAACATCTCTGTTTATGCCACAGAAGAATTGCAGCAACCGTGTTCAAGTGAAGTGTACCAAGAAGCCGTGGGAGCCAGCTGCACGTAGATCAGGTACATTCCTCAGAGCCTCACACCTAGAGATTTAATTCTGCTATCAATGCTTCCCCTACTAAAAACCCCACAGTGCAATGAGCTGGGGATCAACACTGAAGGAACATTTTAGATTCAAATCATAAAAACATGTCATTAGTCTGTTTTCCGTGGAGGAATAATAATTGGTTTGGGATAAGATTAGTTTTGAAAAATACAGATTTGCCTCCTAAGCACAAATCTTGTAAGTATATAATTAATTTTACTAGTCAATACTTTTCCAGTTTCATTGAGTACATTTATCTAAATTTCTCTCTTCTAATTATCTTCCCTTAAAGAACAAAATATTTTCTTACACATCTCCACATATATCTTACTTTTTCTTCAATTTATCTTATCAGAATAGGTATAAGAAGTTATTAACAACAATGTAAATAACCCTGTTTTGAAAGCATTTAAGCCATTTTAAAAATCATAGGATTACTGATTTTCAATTCAAATGTTGTCTCAAATCTAAGGAAAAGTACAGGACAATAATTGATGCATCTTCTTTAGATCCACTCATTCTTACATTTTCTTAGTTATTCATACTTATCTAAAAAGTGCAGCTGCCAAGAGCCACCCTGTTGAGGGGGCTCACTAGGCATGTGGGCTGTCTAGGAGGTGATCTGGTGTTTGCAAGGTCTTATACCATGATGTACCCCGAAACTGCTTCCAGCCTCTGACATGCTGTCAGGAGCCATTGATTTGGGAAAGTCCAGGAGGCATGAGAGATCTCTGGAGGTGATCTGATATTTGCAAGGTCTGTATCGTGATGTGCCCCAGAATTGCTTCCAACCTCTGACGACCCTGTCAATTGTGCACTGCTGCATCTCTCTGAAATCTGGCATTAGAGCCGGGCACGGTGGCGCGTGCCTTTAATCCCAGCACCCAGGGAGGCAGAGGCAGGTGAATCACTGTGAGTCTAAGGCCAGCTTGGTCTACAAAGTGAGTCCAGGACAGCCAGGACTACATTCATGGCCAGCCCGGTCTACAAAGCGAGTCCAGGATAGCCAAGATTACACAGAGAAACCCTGTCTCGAAAAACCAAAAATAAATACATCTGGCATTGGTGTGAATTGTTATTTTCTGGGTACTGACCAGCTCTGATTGAGCAAACTTCCTAGAGGTTCTTATTGAAGATGTACTTTTTGTTATCCAGATGAATTAATCCCTGATTATGGAATTCCTGATTTGGCTCAAATAGTTTTAAAAGTTAAAGTTAGTTTATGGCTGCAATAAATACCTTTGTGGACCTCCAGATGCCTCACTAGGATAGCCTACCAGCAGATTTGTGGCTTCAGATAAGCCTCCAACGCAGATGGCACCACGAATCCTGGTATTTCACCATAAATATAGCCAACTTTGTTTAAACTCCATGTGAACCTATGTGGAATGAAGATACCTAGAGATGTCTGAATTTACTCTGTTTCTTAGAATGAAAGACAGACAAATTATTGTCCTGCGCTCATAACAAACTAAGAGATAGCTGGATAATGTATAGTCAGGTCCGTCCTAACTGATAAGTTGTATACTCTTGTAAGTTTCTGACCCTATTAACCTTAGACCCTGTCAATCTTTGTCATTCTGAACTCACCATGAACTTATGTAATGGATACATAGATAAGAAATGTTTAGATTTAAAGCATGTAACCTGTTGTATTTTAGAATTCATCTGCTTTTGTGATTAATTGTACTGTTTTGACTGTGAGGTAATTCCCTGTTCTCAGAAGTATAAGTATGGTCTTCTACAATAAACGAGGAAGGAGAGAAAGAGAAAAGAGAGAGAGAAAAGGAGAGAAAGGAGAGAGAGAGGAGAGAGCGGGAGAACAGAGGAGAAAAAATGAAGCAGCTCAACTTCAGTTGAAGTTAAGATGCCCAACTTCATCCACCTTTTCTCCTGATCCTCTTCTCTTGAATGTATGTGTGTGAGTGGTTTATTTTCTATCTCTCTCTTACTTCTTATTTCTCTGTAGATTCGCAAATAAGTTAGCAGACTCAGAGCCATCAGCCTTCTATAGCTATCAAGCCTAAGTTTACACCAACTTATTGGAGATCTCCGTAAAGAGGCCTATCTACAGATCAAAAAGCCTCCTTTTACGACCCCGTGCAGTTTCTAGCCAGAAGCCGCTTTTACAGCCTCAGCCATAGGAAAAAAGGTGGTCAGTTTAAGTTCTCCTCAGCCACGATACAGCCAGTCCCTAGAGAAGAAACCTTGGGCTCCTTTTCCCTTTCCTTCCCTTTTCTTCTTTCAATCCTGATCGGTTGCCTGAGCCATCAGCTCTGGCCACCCAAGAGATAAAGTGAACAAGAAGGGCACCCGCAATCCAACCCCATAGAGAATCTACCCTGGACCCTCAAAAGAGCACTAGCCGGGCATTAACATGCAGCTATAATTATTATCATTTTATGTTCAAATATCTGATATGAATATTGTATATTCACAATGATATTTACAATAAGTATATTAATATGCATTTTCCAAATTTGGAAATACATTGTCATGTGAAACCTCAATGCAATTGTCAAGTTCAGAAAAATGACATGAGTGAAATGTCTCTAATGCAGACCCAATTCATGTTCAGATTCTAATGTTTTGATAATTATCTTCATTTAAACTGAACAGTACACATAGATGCCAGTACATGAGTATGTCTTCCCCCAGTGAATAAGGTATCAGTAGCTCCCTTTTAATCCTGAAATACTTTTCATCCTTTCCCACCCCTTATATTTTTGAAGGATTAAAGACCATGCCTTTTGTAGTTACTCGCTCAGTTGTTTTGCCTAACATTTTATCATAACTAAGTTCATTTACTTTTTGGCAGAAGCAGAGCATGTTTGAAGCTGTAACACCCTCAGTGGATTATATCAGATAGCACCTACTATTGGTTCTAGCCATTGTTAATGTTGGTAACCTCAATACAGACATGTTTGCCAGATTCCCTCATAAAAGAACTCTTTCTTTCCTTATGATTTAATGAGTGATTTATAAATAATAACGCGAATGGTGGTGTATGATAACAAACAACCATCTAATTTCTGAGCATACATAGATACATTACATTCAAATTTTATTATTGAAAATCTTAAACACATTGTCATGTATACTTCTTAGATGATTTTATAACTTGAAGATGATTTTTTCTTCCTGTCTTTATGCATAAACTTTCTTTAAAAATTTTAATTCTCCCCTCTGTCTCAGTTTCCTGGTAAGTGAAGGCTTTCGTGGGACATGCCTCTTGGGCTAATATGCAGATATAAGTGAGTATATACCATTTGAGTCTTTCTGCTTCTGGGTTAACTCACTCATTATGATCATTTCTAGCTCAATCCATTTATCCACAAATTTCGGGAATTCCTTGTTTTTAATAGCTGAATAGTATTCCAGGACATTCTAGTGGTACTCTAGACAAGAGAAGCATGGGAGAATAGCAAAGTAGAAGGATCCAGAGGGTCCTAGAAGCCTACAAGTAGAACATTATGATAGGCAGATTTGGGCACAGGGGTCCCGCTCAAACTAAGGCACCAGCCAAGGACAATACAGGCGATAAACCTATAGCCCCTACCCAGATCTATCCAAATGGACAGAACACTCTCCACAGTTAAGTGGAGAGTGGGATATGACTTTCTCACATACTCTGGTGCCTCACCTTTGACCATGTCCCCTGGAGGGGGAGACCTGGTGGCACTCAGAGGAAGGACAGCAGGTTACCAAGAAGAGACTTGATACCCTATGAGCATATACAGGGGGAGGTAATCCCACTCAGGAACAGTCATAGGGGATGGGAATAAGGGGAAAATGGGAGGGAGGGAAGAATGGGAGGATACAAGGGATGGGATAACCATTGAGATGTAACAAGAATAAATTAATAAAGGAGAAAAAAATTTAATTCTCATTTAGATTTTGGATGTAGGATCAAAAGGAACTGTGTTTGCTTGGTAATCACATACATTTTCTGGAATTCTTAAAGATTAAGTACGATGCTTGTGCTCACTGTCAATTTCACTAAATTTGGAGTTATCTTAAAGACATATCTTCCTTTGATTCATGATTGACATTTCTGAGCCACCACTGATCCTATAGCTTGCCCATGTGACTCTACTCTCAGAACATAAACATGTGAGAAAGTTACTTTTCTCCCCATTACTTTTTGAAATTACTTGGCCAGAGTTAAAAGGAAAGCATCCTGGACAGAAGAAAGCCCCAAGAAATGACATTGGTTCTGTTGACAGCAGAGCATGTAGCTCACGGGACTTTGGAAATGGTCTCTGAGAAGAATATGGATGTGTTGGAGCTACAGGCTAGAGATTGCTTGCCATAAGCAGAACACTCTGAGACATTTTGGTGTGCATTTGGAAAACTTAGAATCTAAGTGCAGAAAATGGGGATTGAGTTCACAGATAATAGAAGAGACTTGGTCACAAATTAGGTTAGAGAAAGTTTCTCTTATAGGAAAAGATCTTCACTAACCCTACATCCAAATATACCCAAAATATATAAAGAACTTAAGAAATTAAACACTACCCAAACAAATAATCCAATTTAAAAACTTAAAAAGTGGGGTACAGAACTAAACAGAGAATTCTCAACAGAGGAATACCAAATGGCCAAGAAACACTTAAATGCTCAATGTCCTTAGTCATCAGGAAAATTGAAAATCAAATGGCTCTGAGATTCTATTTTACACCAGCAGGATGTCTAACTACTCAGCTATTAAAGACAAGGAAATTCAGAAATTTGTGGACAAATGGTTGGAACTAGAAATGATCATATTGAGTAAGATATCCCAGAAGCAGAAAGACTCACAAGGTATATATACTCACTTATAATTGGACACTAGCACAAAAGGCGTGTCCCAGGAAAGTCTTCACTTACCAGGAGATTGGAATAGATGTGAGGACATCCTACTGAGACTCTAGGTAAGAGAAATATAGGAGGTGGGGAAATAGAAGGATCCAGAGGGACCTAGAAACATGCAAGAAGGGGGTTCTGCTCCAACTACTGCATCAACCAAGGACAATACAAGCAGTAAACATCGAACCCCTACTCTTATCTAGCCAAAGGATAGGACATTCTCCACAGTTATATGAAGAGCGGGGACTGACTCAGACATGAACTCTGGTGCCCCATATTTGACCACTTCCCCATGGTGGGGAGGCCTGGTAGCACTCAGAGAAAAAATAAGCAGGCTACCAAGATAAGACTTGATAGCCTATGACCATATAGTGGGGCAGCAGGTCTCCCTCGGTCATAGACCTAGGAGAGGGAAATAGGGTGAAAGTGGAAGGGAGGGAGGAATGGGGGGATACAAGTGATGGGAATAACAAGTGAGATGTAATCTGAATAAAGGCTGAAGAGATGGCTCAGAAGTTAAAATCACTGGCTGCTCTTCCAAAGATCCTGAGTTCAATTCCTAGCAACCACATGGTGGCTCACAACCATATATAATGAGACCTGGTGTCCTCTTCTGGCATGCAGGCAGAATAATATATACATAATAAATAAGTCTTTAAAAGCAAACAAACAAACAAACAAACAAAAAACTCAAGTGACAGCACATGTTGGCGAGGATGTGGAGAAAAAGGAACAAAACCAGTACTGTTTAGTCTGCTGTATATTCAGTGTGTATAGAGGTTTGAAATGAAAATTCAAAGCAGTTGTATTTGAGAACCTGCAAATTGGCAGAAAAAGAAGCATAAATGCAGTTACAATTTTGGAAGTAGCTGGAAGAGCAGGTGGTAACAATGAAGTTATAGTTGCTAAAGGCTTCGGTGTCGTTGTCAAGGCACCTAAAACTTTGCATTAGAAAATCAGAAAGGTGCCCAGGGGACACAATGGCACCTGTGAAAATGCCTGACTTGTCAAATGCAGCTTCACTTGGAAGGAGAGTGCAGGAAATGATAGTGTCACCACAGGGTTTTCCCGCTTTAAAAGGGCAGTGCAAAAAAAAAATGTGCTTTTCCAGACCCAACCATATAGGCTCAGGAGCCTCTGTAGCTGTCACCCAAGAGGGTCAGAGTACAACTAGTGCTAGAAGCAGAATTGGAATCATCAATGTGGGCTGTGTAAAAGGAGCATAAATGTAGCAGGGATGATATCACAGAGTCTTGCCCTAGACATTCAGAACCCTGCTGAATGCAGGCACTGTGTACCCGGGTTTCCTGCATAGAACTCCTGAGTGTTTGTTCTTCTGGTTGTAATGAAAATTTCAAAATAATAGACTATTCCAAGAGATATTTTAAGCAATACTGTTCATTATTCAGTGGTTTTGACTGGCAATATAAATATACATCTGATACTGGATCATTTCTGAATCTATTTTTTTTTATTTCTGAGGTATATTTCATTTTAATTCTCATATGTGTGAATACTGTGTATGTATTATTTAATAAATACAAACATATTTCACAGAGGTATTCTTTTTGTGATAATTAATCACTTTTAATTTCTTCTGTGCACAGGTCTTATTCAGAATCAGAGAATACAACTATCCAACAATAGGAATCATGAAAGATTCCTTATAATTTTACCTAATATGTGGTATACTTTGTGTATACATTTAGTGTATCATCTCTGTGACTGAAAACAATTTCTGAGATGAGTAAGTCCTTTTGCCTTCTAGTTTGAAAGTATCGTTTATCATGAAAATGTCGCATGGTGGCAGAAGGCAGAGGAAGGATAGCAGGCTACCAAGAAGAGACTTGATACAGAGGGAGAAGGTCTCCCTTAGTCACAGTCATAGGGGAGGGTGTGGGGGGAAAGCGCGAGGGAGGGAAGAATGGGAGGATACAAGGGATGGGATAACAATTGAGATGTAAGATGAATGAATTTATAAAAAGTAAAAAATAAAAACCAAATAAAAAAGAGAGAGAAAAAAGAAAGAACACAAAGCTTACAAACTCATGGAAATTGAACAACTTTCTACTAAATGAAAAGTGGGTCAACATAGAAATAAAGAAAAAGTTAAGGATTTTCTACCAATGAATAAAATTTAATGCACACATACATAAACGTATGGGAATCAGATTTGCAGTACTAAGTCACAACATAAAAAACGTAGTGGCCCCCCCGCTGGTAACTTAATCCTTCACCATGAAGCCCTAGAATGAAAAAAAAAAATCGTACCACAAAGGAATAGGCAACAAGAACACACTCATGGCTGAAACCAATGTAATAGACACCAGACACACAAAGACGTAATGAAGTAAAGTCTTGGCTCTTTGACATATATCAATAAAATTGACAAAGGCTTACCCAAATTAATGAAAATGTTGGGGGGGTATCCAAATTATCAAACTTAGAGGTGAAAAAGGGTAGGTAACAACAGACACTCTGGAAATCCAGATATTCATAAGGACATACTTTTTTTTAAACCATTTTTTTATTAATTTATTCTTGTTACATCTCAATGGTTATCCCATCCCTTGTATCCTCCCATTCTTCCCTCCCTCCCATTTTCTCCTTATTCCTGTCCCCTATGACTGTTCCTGAGGGGGATTTCCTCCCCCTGTACATGCTCATAGGGTATCAAGTCTCTTCTTGGTAACCTGCTATCCTTCCTCTGAGTGCCACCAGGTCTCCCCCTCCAGGGGACATGGTCAAATATGAGGCACCAGAGTACATGAGAAAGTCATATCCCATTCTCCACTTCACTGTGGAGAATGTTCTGACCATTGGCTAGATCTGGGTAGGAGATTAAAGTTTACGGCCTGTATTGTCCTTGGCTGGTGCCTTAGTTTGAGCGGGACCCCTGTGCCCAAATCTGCCTATCATAATGTTCTACTTGTAGGTTTCTAGGACCCTCTGAATCCTTCTACTTTGCTATTCTCCCATGCTTCTCTCATCTAGAGTCCCAATAGGATGTCCTCCCCTCTGTCCCAGTTTCCTGGTAAGTGAAGGCTTTTGTGGGACATGCCCCTTGGGCTAGTATGCAGATATAAGTGAGTATATACCATTTAAAAATGTGTACTCCACAAAGTTTAAAAATATAAATCTAAAAGAAATGGATAATTTTCTTGATGCATTCCACTTGCCACAATTAAATCAAGATAGGATATGAAATTTAAACAGACCTATTATTCCTACTGAAACAAAAACAGTAATTAAAATCTACAACCAGAAGAAAAAAGAAAAGAAAGGAAAAGCACTGGTCCAAGTGGTCTTGGACAGTTTTAGTAGACTTTCAACGAAGAGTTGATTTTAATACTCCTCAAATTATTGCACAAAATAGAACTAGAAGGATCAGTGTCCAATTCATTTTCTAAGGCAACACCTACCCTGATACCAAATCAATGACCTAACATAGAAAGATAATTACAAGCTAATTTCCCTTCTGAATATAGATGCAAAAAATACTCAATAAAAGACATGCATGAGTCCAAGAACACATCAAAAAGTCATCCATAATAATCAAGAAGCCTTCATCTTAATGATGCAGGAATTGTTTAATATATGAAAATAAATAAAGGTAATCAACTATATAAACAAACAGAAAGGAAATAAAACCTCATAATCTCATTATATCAAGAAACACCCCTTGGCAAAATCAAACATTCCTTTATCCAAAAATTCTTGAGAGATAAAGGGTCCATAGGACATACCTAAACACAATGCATTTATAGCAAGCCCAAAGCCAACATTAACTTAAATGGAGAGAAGCTCAAAGCAAATCCATTAAAATCAGGAATAAGTCCATCCTCTCTCTACCTATTTAGTATAGTACTTAAAGTTTTAGCTAGAGCAGGAAGACAACTGAAGTGATTAAAGAGAAACAAATTGGAAAGGAAGAAGTAAAAGTATTTTAATTGTCAGATGATGCGATAGTATACATAACTGTGTTAGTTTTATCTTTTATCACTGCAATAAAACACAACGTCCAAAGCAACTTGGGAAGAACAAGGGTTTAATTGACTCAAATTTCCTAAGCAGTGATCATCAAAAAAGGAAGTCAGAACAGGAACTTAAACCCTGCTGGAACCTGTAGGTAGGAGCTAATGCGGAAGCCATGAAGGGATGCTGCTCACTGGCTTGCTCCTGATGGCTTTCTCAGACTGCATTCTTACAGAACCCAGGAGCACCAGCCCAGAGATGGCACCACCTGCCATGGCCTGGACCCTCTCTTGACAGTCACTAATTAAGAAATTGCCTTACAGGCCTGCCTACAGTCAGGTCTCATGGATGCATTTTCTTAATTGAAGTTCCTTCTTCTCAGATGGGTGTAGTTTGTATCTAGATGACACAAAATTCTCCAGCTTAAAAAATGACCCTAAAAATTCCATTGGTGATAAATTCTTACAAAAAAGTGCTGCATATGAAATTAATTAAAAAATACCAGCAGTCCTCCTAGATACAAATGACAAATAGACTGACAAACAAAGCATGGAAGCTCCAGATAATATAAAATATGTTGTGGTAACTCCAAGCAAGTGAAAGGCTTGTATGTAAAAACTTCAAATTATCCAGTTTGTCCAGCACAATTTGTTAGATATAGTTTCTTTTTTCCATTGTTTTGTTTTGGTTTCTTTGTCAATCACCAAGTGTCTGTACTTGTGTGGGTTTATTTCTGGGACTCTGATTCAAGTCGATTGATCAACCAGTCTGTTTTTATGCCAGTACCATATTGTTTTTATTACTGTTGCTTTATGGTACAACCTGAAATAAAGGATAGTGATACCTCTAGAGGTTCTTTTATTGTCCAGGATTGTTTTAGTTATCCTGGGTTCTTTTATTATTCCATATGAAGTTGAGAATTGCATGTTCAAGGTCTGTAAAGAGTTGTGTTGGAATTTTGGCAGAAAACGTACTGAATGTGTACATTGCTTTTGGTAAAATGGCCATTTTTATTATGCTAATCCTATCAATTCATAAGTGTGGGAGATTGTTCCATCTTCTGATATCTTCTTCAATTTCTTTCTTCAGAAACTTGAAGATTTTGTCATACTGGTCTTCCATTTCCTTGGTTAGAGTTATAACAAGATATTTTATATTATTTCTGAGTACTCTTGTGCACATTGTTCCTCTAATTTCTTTCTAGCTTGTTTATTGTTTTGTATAAAGGAGGGCTACTGATTTTTTGAGTTAATTTTGTATCCAGCTACTTTGCTGAAAGTGTTTATCAGCTGTAGGAGTTACCTGGTAGAATTTTGGTGGCCACTTATGTATACTGTTATATCATTTACAGATAGTGATACATTGACTTCGTCCTTTCCAAATTGTATCCCCTTGATCTTCTTTAGTTGTCTTCTTCTTCTAGCTGGAACGTCAAATATTTATCGAATAGACACAGAGAGAGTGGGCAGCCTTGTCACCAAACGAACTTTCCAGGACCTGGGTTGGATTACATCTAATTGAGAAAGTGGTCAAGAGGGCCCCATCGGCTCCACAAAACAGTCTGTTGCTGAGATTCTCTTTTGCACTATAAAGCTGATGACAACACTCAATTGCTGAAGACATAACTCATTAGATATGAAGAATTTGAGCTAGTGCCTACATAAAGCCTTCAGCTCTATGGTCTAGCACGCTTGGTGCAGAAATGTGCTCTACATGCTACCAAAGGAGAAAGACGGACACCAACTCAGCTGCAAACCATGTGTTGTACAATGTTGTCATGCCTGCAAGATACGATTGTGGGAATAATTGACTATATCTGATTTGATTTAAGGCCCACACCATGGAATAGAGCCTATGCCCAGCAACTGCTTGGGCGACCAAGAATTTATGACTAGAGCACTCAAGGACCTAGGGTAAAACAAACACTGTTGTTCTACTAGAAACCTGTAGCAATAAAATGACACCTAATAACATTTCTATATACAGCATTGATCAGTGCTCGCTCGAAAATAACCAGAGAAGCTTCTTGCATCCATGAGAACAGATAGTAACACCCACAGCCAGATATTATGCAGACCAAACCTGGACCACTCAGCCTTAAACAGGATATCTCCATCAAATCCCTTTCCTCAGGGCTCAGGGTACTCTTCCTCACAGGATGTTGAAAGAGTATAAGAGCCAGAGTAGATGGAGGGCGTGCGTGTGTGCGTAGACACACACACACACACACACACACACACACACACACACACACACACACACACCACTCGGTCAATGGGATCCAGGAGCATACGACCACACAGAGACTGTGGTAGTATTAACAGGATCAGCAGGTCCACACCAGATAGGATCATAAAACTGAAAGGAGAAATGGACACATGCCCCCAACCTCTGACCTGTAATCTATCTTCAATTGATTACCACTTGCAAGTGAAAATTTAGTTTTCACCAAAAAACAAAAACAAAAACAAAAACAAAAACAAAAACAAACAAACAAAAAAAAACCTATTCTTAAGGAAAGGCTGCATGGTCCCTAGTAAATGGCCAACAGAAAATTATCTCCATGTAATCTTTGGAGGTTACTTATCTCATAATGTTGTGGCAGAGTCGGATTTGTTCTATTTTAATTTCTCTCTGTCTCTGTCTCTCTCTTCTCTCTCTTCTCTCTCTCTCTCTCTCTCTCTCTCTCTCTCTCTCTCTCTCTCTCCATATATGACTTCCAGTTAATGTTTTTATAAGATTCATGAGTATGTGTACTATTGTGTCTCTGAATCTATATCTGTTCTTGCACCTTCTTCTTTTTTTATTTATTCATTTTGTCCTATTGTGATGTGTCAGTTATGTTGGTTTTATTATATTACATTTTATTTTATCATTCTCTCTTAGAAATCTAATGGAGGGGAGGTGGAGAGAAACTACAAGGAGTGGAGAAAGACAAAACTAATCAGGATATATCATATGAGAGAATAATTTATTTTCAATAAAAGGAAAAAAGCAATAGTTTGCTCTTTGGTAAAGTCTCAAAAGCACACTAAATCACTTTTGTCCTATCTACCTTCTGCCATGCTAGGTGCTCAGACTAAGAGACTGTATTCTTGTTTTCTTTTCTTTTTAAAATTTTTTTATTAATTTATTCTTGTTACAACTCAGTGATTATCCCATCCCTTGTATCCTCCCATTCTTCCCTCCCTCCCATTTTCCCCTTATTCCCCTCCCCTATGACTGTTCCTGAGGGGGATTTCCTCCCCCTGTATATGCTCATAGGATACATGTCCCCTGGAGGGGGAGACCTGGTGGCACTCAGAGGAAGGATAGCAGGTTACCAAGAAGAGACTGTATTCTTGTTTTCATGAAGCCAATGTTTTCATATTACCTGACCTTTTTGTCTACATGGAAAGAATTGCACACCTTTTAGAAAACACTAACAAATTCTATTTCACAAATTAAAATAGCATTTCTATGCTTACAGTCTATGCTTTACTGTCTGTATACATTAGCTAATATCGGTACTAAATGGAGCTACATCAAACACAGGGTCAATTTGGCCAGTTTTTAGTGACTCCTTATGCTCGTTACTTTTATGGTGGTGCAGTCATTCTTACAACTTCAGCTACTGATTAGTCTTCAAGTAAGATAGCTGCTGTCAATGATAAATTGCAAACAGTTTAGTTTGCAGCTTAGTGAGTTAATTTCAGATTCCCTGCAGGGTATATGTATGACTGCCATCTGGCCCTGCTGATGTTGGTGATGTATAATTTATTGACATACTTCATCATCTCTAACTTAAAAGGTTGCCTAGCAAAAAGCCTTACCTCTTACAACACAACTCCCACAGTAAATGAGTGCTATCCTGTGACTGTCAGCCCAGAAGAGCTGTATGTCTTTTTTCAATCTTCTTAGTTTCCAGCATTAACATACTGATATACCAAAATATCCTTAGGCTAATACCCCCAAAGCAGTTCTTTTCTGATACTTTCTTTTCAGTAAGTACTTTTTCACACTCATTTTTTAAAACATACAGGTATTCGATGACAAGAGGCAGATGGATGGTCACTCTAAGATCAGTTTATTTATTATTCATTGACGTGCTGTATAGTACCTTAGTCTTCTTCCATTCTTTGCTTACCTTTACTAAGTCCAGAACCATTTGCTTCTTCTCCGTGTTGCCTAGCCTTATACTTTAACTATTGTCCTCCCAAACACTAGCATTCTGTATTTTCATATTTATTAACCACTCTTTGAACCTTAAAATATCATTTCCCAGGCATGGGTGATATTAATGGTTTGAATCACTGGCCTTAGGAAAACACTATTACCATATAGAAAAGATAACAAAGTGATTTGGACATGAACTTTTCTTTGCGTTAAACAATGAAAATGAGATAATAAAGATCCAGTCAGCATTTGTGGTGAAGTCTAGTCTGAAAAGCACAAATGTACTAAAATTTTAGGGAGGGGCTCAAATTAATTTCTTATTAGCTTTGTTGGATTTGTTATTTTGCTTTACTATTTGATATTTGTCCATTATTAGTACTATTCAAATAGGTGACTTTTTTAAAATTTATTTTTGATAGTCAAATAATATTGCATTTATATCATTTAAGCCATATCTTCCCCTTTTAACTACTCCCATGTTATCCCCCACAACCATGACCTTATTTATTATAAATATATATAATTATATGTGAATCATCTATATATTTCTATTTGTATATTTTATATAGACTTACCTTTTCATATTCTTTACATACACATATATCTTTATAATATATTTATATAATTTATGTTTGTATGAATTTTATATATGTTTAATTTTTACAAGTTTAATTTGTTTATCCACAAATCTATATGTGTGTAAATGTAAATATATTTACATTTATATGTATGCATATATATTCTTACATACATATGTATTTTATATTATACACACAATTTTGTACAATTACATATAAATATATGTTTAAATTTATATATCATGAAGATGAATGATAGGTAGATAGATAGACAGACAGACATATAAATAGTTATACAAGTATGCTAATTCCATGTAATGTTGCTCAAATGTGTATGTGTTTAGGGCTGACCACTTCCAATTAGTGAACCTATCAGGAGTCTTATCCTGTGAGAAAACTTATTCTTCCTATCCTAGAAGCCACTGATTTCATGTAGGTCTTCATCAAGGCTTCCTTCCATTCTACATTTTCAGGTAGATTGGTGTGGTCATTGCCCTAAAAAAACATACTGCTTTAAAAGCTTAATTAAAATTAATAATAATGAGAACTTCTGAAATATAATGTGCTATTGGAACAAAGAAACTCTATGAATGTACCACAGATCATGTCCTATAATTTAATAATGTCTCAGAAAATTTTGTTATTATTAATTATCATGAATATGTAGCAAACTATAACATATACACTTTATTAAATAGTTCATAAAATATACCTATTTGTTTGATGAACAAATCAACTTAATACTTTGTAAAATTTTATTCAGGGTCTTTACCCATTAGATAAAGCAGACACATATTTCCTCAAAACTCTAAAAATATTCATATGTGTATACTTACGTGTGTGTTCACAAATATGTGTCTGTCTATAAATACAATCAGCAATTTTTCTCTTCTATATACTGCTATATTTTATGGACAAACTTGAACCATGTCTGGTTTTGCTTTTTCATTGTTTTTGCACACATACATATCTAATGTATGCATATATTCCTAAATATAACCTGTTGAGTACATGTAATGTTACTTGTATGTATGTGGAAGGCACATGTTGATGGTAACGAACAGCTCTCTATTGTGCTTAAGACCCATTCAACAAGGAGGATGCCATGGCTGATATAGTAAACCAGATAACCTCTCAGTGCTATTAAAAACATGGTTGTTGTAGGGGAATCTACAAATACCAATTTACTAAATCAGAATCATCTAATCAACAATCTATAAACAATGTTGTTATACCCAGAGATATGTGTCGTCTTCAAACCTCAAGTAAACTTCTCTTTTCAAATGATAGAGAACATTACAGACAACCACAACCAATTAAAATGAAGAGTTATGGAACCATGATTTTTTTTATTTGTTTGTTTGTCCTCCATACAATTCCACTCTAAAAGTGAAGATGCCCTGGCACTCATCTTGTGCCGCCTACAATAGGCTGAAGCACAAGGTGACCCTTTGTCCTTAGCATTTAAAATGCCAGGATTACAGACAAGTCACTTCCCATGGATAATTATAAATAGTTTAGATTATACATATATTTTAACACTTTACATTATTATCTGCTACAGCATAATTCACATTAGATATATTTGTAAATTATTCAGTTTTTATTATATCCTCATTTATATACATATATGTATATAATTATATATAGAAGTAGAAATTTATATAAGCAAACAAATACATATCATGTGGTTTTAACAGGTTTTAGTTGCTAAATTTTCCCAAAGCACCTCAAGAGCAGAGCTCTAACGTGTGATCATCTTTAGGTGTCACAGTATAATCACAACACCACTATATTTTCCATGACACTTGCTCTACAACTGTTCTAAATACAATAGTGCTTGTATTAGGGTAATAAAGTGGTACTCACAGGTGGTAATTAATTTACTGATGATTTGGAGAAAACATTTATGGACCAAGGAAAATTGATGATGAACTATAGAGGAGGAGTTGGTGTGAAAAACAAGAAAGACTCTCAGTAAAAAGGAGATACAGCATTTATTAGCTATCATGCAATCTTTCCCCTTTATGAGGACAAGTGAGATACATTTGTGGAGAAAACAAGCCTAGGCACTTTTCTCACATATATTCTGTTTAAATTTGTTCTTATAAATTTGCATGCATGTATACAATGTATCTTGGTCATATCCTTTCCTTACTCACCGCACCTCAATTTACACCAGGAGCTCCCATCATCACATAGTTCTCCAATTTTTATATATTTTTTTCTTTATTTACTGTAAGTCACTGAATCCAAACAGTGCTGTCCATCTGTACACAGGTCATCCATTGGGTGACTCTTCTTCACCAAGAACCCATCAACTGTCAATAGCACCTCATCTGGAGGGGAGACTGTGATCTCATCTCTGCTGCATGCTGGATTTCCAATGTACTAACTTACTTATCTTGTGTAGGTAATCACACTGCCTGAGCAAACTCACATCCTGTCTGGCAGTGCTTTGGCTCTCCTCTGGCTATTTTTTCTTCACCCTTTTTCCTGATATTATATTCTCTGAGGGGTGACTTCTCTTTCTCCTTCTCCTTCTTGTTGCAGTTGTAAATTCTGTTTTTATTTCCTCAGATGGGGGAGTGCGAGAATAACCATACCCAACCTTTACTAACACATGGCTGGGGCTGTTCCAGTCAAATCACATAGACCAAGATTGTCCTTATATGTGATCCCTCACCAGGGTAACCCTGTTGCTAGGTTAAAATTCGTCTACAGGTAGTGATATTATATGTTACTTATTTTCCACACTTGGAAAGTAATGTACCTCTGTATTTTACTACTGCCCACTAAAATAAGAAGCTTCAAGAGAGAGTGGCACACATCTAAAGATATAAACATAGATATTTAGAAGAATGACAACATGAACATTTAGTAATTAGTAGTAAGTGTTCCTTACAGTCTATGATTTCCCTCACATAGGTTTTGTCCATGTTTGTATATGTGGAACATTTTACTTTTGCATGGAAGTTGTGAAATTTTATCAAGATGATGTTGGCTACCCCCTAAGCGCACTTGCCACTATTGCTCATATACCCACGTCCTGCATGCCAGATTGGTGTTACAGAAGGCAGTGTCTCAGAAGCCAAGGCTCAGAGTGAGAGGTTGTCTAAAGTCCAAATCAAAACAAATGTTAAACAAGTAATTTTAAGATATTAACTAGAGGAAGCCTTGTCAGAGCACATGCTTTGTATGGTTACTATCTACTTTGAAAACCAAGAAATTCAGAAAGCTCATGAATTCCCGAAGAGGTATTTATTTCAATAGGCAACCAAAACCATTAGGTCTGCAAGACATGCTGGCTCATGCTTATAAACAAGCAATACAGAAAAGCAAAGCAAAATGATTCTTATGAATTAGTGGATGGTGTGGACTGCATAGAGGTGAACTCCTTGCCTGGATGGATTCCATTTGAAAAATACCCAGAAGTAGACAGATAGACACAAACAGAAATAATCTATAGCTTTATTCAACAGAAACCACAATCAGAAAATATTTTCAAAGAAGAAATCTTAGTCATGAAATTATTAAGCCTTTAAAATATATGAGACTAATCTTTGTAGGAAATTAGGGCCATGTAAGAAAGTCATAATAGCGTTACTTTAATAACAGGAATAAAAGTGATAGGATAATGAAATCTATTCCTTTTATTTTAAATTAAAATAAAAGGATGTGATGAGGAAGAAGTGATTTAGGTGGGAATCTAGGGGAAAATCTGGGGGAAAAGATGAATAGATATGATGATATTTCATTTTCCACTCCTGCCTATGAAGTTATTGGCATTTTGTTTGGGAGTTACATTGGTAGTTTGCACATGTACTAGAGCAGGATGCTACATGTTTGAACATATGTGGTCAATGGACTATAAAAAAAGAGGACATGAATTTTGGGAGGAGGTGTGTTTGGGTGCAGCCCATAGGGATGAGATATCTTTTATACATGATGAAATTTTCAAGGATTAATAAATAATTATATAATCATATAAAGTATTATTAAGCTGCTTATATAATTTGTTTATTGTGAACTGTGCTGCAACATCGAAAAGCTGGGGTATATAGTTTTAAGAAATATCTGTTTCATTTTCAGGAATACCTATAGAATTTGAGTTAATTATTTTAAGTAAAACAAGGCAGCCTCATATACAAAAATAAATGGTCAAAATATTGCCCATTCACAACCACATTCTTATTTTATTAACATTTTAATTATACTTATTGATGGGGTCCAATGAGATAACGTAACACATGTTTATACTATGTGATGACAAATTCAGTTTAGTAATAATTTCCATCTTATCACATGTGCTATAAAATTGTATTAATATGAACTAAAAGAATATATTTACACAGCATATTGTAACGTTCCAATGCATGTATATACTATATTCTAATAATATCAGGGTAACTATAAAGGTTTGGAATCTTTTAGGATAGTCTTTCAATTATTCTAAACTATATAGGAAGTGCACTTCCAGATGATTCAGGTAATTAAGTTTTATTCCTTTTCAAGTCTCTGATGAGGTTGAAGACTAGATAGTTTAGTCTTACAATAAATCTTAGCTTTTTTCAGGGGTTAAGATGTTTCAAGATCTAGATAGATATTTTAAGTTGATAGAAATGAGATACAATAGATATTGACTTTCATTCACAATTTGAGACTCACCAAGATAGGAAAGATGTTTTCTGCAAGGGTGCCAAATAATAATAACCATTACACTTTGAATGTAACATTTTATATAATTACTGATTATTTTGTGGTTCTTCTTGCTATATGTAGTTTATCTAAATTTATGTGCAATAATATAAATGTGTATGCCAAAAATAAAATGAAATGAAATCATTAGAAAAAAGAAATAAAGAACATGTCTACAAAATATCTTGTTTTAATTCTAAAATATAATAATACATGTATAAATTTATTTTAAAACAAGCTTTCATAATCCCAGAAAAAAGCACAAACCTTGATACCATAAATGTAACAGCATGTGCTAGAAGAAGAAAGAAGACACAGATAAAAGAGAATTCTCCAATTATTTAAACATAATCACATGTACATTTAAACTATTGCTATATTTGGCCAGCAAAACATCTTTATTTTTATTCATGATTTCAGAAGGTTCAATACATTCTTATTGTACCTTGACAAACAATTCTGTTAGAGATAGCACCATAAAAAGGGTTTAATAACCTCATGGTAAAAAGAGGTGTGAAAATGTGAAGCAATACCCTCAGTAACCTTGTTCTGCATACACCTCAAAGTATGCTGGATATTGCTGTCTTAATTTTGTTTCTGGTTTCTGAAATAAAATACCCTGACAACAATAATTTATTTTTAAAAAGTTTTAAGTTGCTCATAATATCATGGTATCGTCCATTACTGCAAGGATGTTGATGTGGCAAAACTGAAAGCAATTGGTCACATCACACCCATAGTTAACATAAGAGAGTAATGGATTCAATCGGTCACATTATACCCATATTTCACATAAGAGAGTAATTAATCCAATTATTCACATCATATCCATAGTTAACATAAGAGAATAATGAATTCAATTGGTCATATCACACCCATAGTTAACAGAAGAGAGTAATGAGTTCAATTAGTCACATCATATCCTTAGTTAACTTTAGAGATGTGACTAATTGAATTCATGTGTGTACACAACTCATCACCAACTGTCTCCAATTTAGTCTAGAAGCCTAAACTCACGTTGCCCATAGTGGGCAAATCTTCCCACATCTTTTAACATGGGTACGATAATTCTCACAGATCACACACAAGCCCTTTTTCATGTGAACCTAGGTTATATCAAGTAGAATATTAAGCATAATATTTATATTCTTCATACAGCATTCAGGAACTGAGGAAGATATGAGACTGTGGGAAACTCTTAGAAGTCAAATCAGGATAGAAGTCAATTCTAAATTGTCTTATTTCAAAACCATTTTATTACTTATTAATAGTACATGTATTAGTTAGTAGAAAGCAGAACTGTTTCTCTGCAGTTTGAATATAAGCCTTATATGTATAGTTATGCATCTTAAAATTTCTTATGTATAAGTACACACTTGGTTGTGTGTGTGTTCATGTGTTAATACACATTCATGTGTGTACGTGTATATTTTAGTTGTCTATGTTTCAACATTCTTATTTTTGCTTCAATGTAAACAATTTTTTTTCTTTTGAGACACATTTAAATGTCTTTGATAGATTCACTTTAACTGATTTTAAAGAGTAATTTGTTTTTCAGACTGCATATGTTGACTTCTAATTACTTTTTTATTCACCTACACTTATTTTGCTCCTACCCTGGTCAACCCCCACTCTCTACTATAACTCCCTTACCCACAGTCGTGGTGTTTGCTTTGTTTTTATGATACACTGAGTTTAATTTTGGCCACCTATGTGATTCTTGGTTTTGAACTACTACTCATTAGAGACGGATGGGTACACAAAGACCACAACTTCTCTTACCCCAGAATATATCAGTAGCCAATAGTTTGGCACAGAAGGATACTGCCAGTAGGTCAGCCTCCATCCTCGACTGATTGTTGATGGAGCCAAAGTAGTGCAGGCTCAGTACAGGTAATCACAGTGGGTTTGAATTCATTGTTGCAATGACTGTATTATCCAGAAGCTATGACTTCATACTTACTCCTTCTACTCAGCCAGTTCTACATATGGGTTGCACGTGTATTATTCTATAACTACTTGGGATTTCTTTGCCCATAAAAATTTTTATGAGCCAGGTGAGGTGGCATAGGCCTGTAATCCCAGCACTCAGGGAGGTAGATGCAGGTGGATCTCTGTTGAGTACAAGGCCAGCCTGATCTACAAAGTGAGTCTTGGACAGCCAAGGCTACACAGAGAAATGCTGTCTTTAAGAACAAACAAACAAACAAACAAATAAATAAAGGATTTCACTGAAAAAGTCTTCTTTGTTACCAGCACTTTCACAAGTTATTATACTTGCCTATTAATACTGTTCAGTTGGCGTCTCTGGTTGCCATCCCCCTCCCAACATGGTCTGTTAAATCTCACTGCTTTCTCCAACCCTACACCCTCCCACCCCCCCACCCCTCGCCAAAGGAAAAAAACCTTGCACATTCTTAGCATTGCTGGGAATGCCCTAGCCTCCTCCCCTGGAGGCCTTTAACTAGAATTTGCTCATAGATCATAAATTGATTCAATTTTTCATACATCCCTATAATTTTGTTTCCCTTAATAGGCTAAAGGAGCACAAACTGTTTAAAATATCAAATATTTAATAGCTTTGGAAAGTTAAGCTGTCCAGTAATTGAAAATAAATTTATTATTAAAAAGTAATATCCTATAGGTCAGGAGTTGGCTATATCTTTTGTACAGTGCAAGGCAGTTGGTACTTTAAGTGTGGAGATCAAATTATTTGCTGTGCCACCACAGCATGAAAATAGTCACAGAAAGAGCATACATGTGTAGGCATTCTACGCCCCAGCTAATTTTGTTTATACAAAGAGGCTCCCACTTGGTTGACTAGTAGCTTTTGTGATAACTTTATATTATTTTCATTGTCTTTGTTAACATTTTATGAATGCTTATATTGGCTGTGAGTGTAAATTGTCATTCTAATAAGTTATGAATGAGTAAATCCTAAAACTGAACAGTAAAAAGTAAAATGTATGTTACTATTACAATTTTGACTAAGGTTAAATATTTATTATTTAGAATCTAAAATTACTAGCTAAAAATACAGCAGCAGTAATGCTCATGAAATTTGAAAAATACAACTCAATAATGCATATCAAAGTTGTTTTGATAGGGATAGAGATAGAATGTGGCATTCATTTATTAGCATGCTTTAGTCACTCCGTATCTCAAAAATTGTTCTTATCACTACTTTATTGGTATTCATCTCCATCTGTTCAACATACCTGACTTACATTTTTAAAAATCTTATCCAGTATGCACATGGATTGCTGGAAAAGGAAGTGGACTCTGCGGAAAAGCACATCAGAAGCGTGAGCCTTCTGAATGCTGGTGAATTTCCTCTTCAGACAGAACTTGTCAGATAAACCCCCCTGACAACAGTGAATATTTCATCTTCTATGAGAGGGAGGTAGTCGCACAGCTGACCTCATTGAGCCTTGGTTTCATCACAAAAAGATGAGAAGTGTTGAGTCCACCCCTTGAGTCTCTTACTGTGATGAGAGGGCCCAAGCAATTGCCCAAATTAATCCCTCTTATTCCAAACACATGCCAAGAATAATATAGTTTAATCTCAGCTTTTTATCTCTACTTTCATGACCAGAGGAAATCTCAAGGGCAAATTTTGATGTCTTTTTCTGGCTATGTTTTCCTTAGAATTCTTTGTGAAATATATGTACTAAACATTTTAGCCCATATTTCTCCATGTCTTTTCAGCACAACGTAATAAAATAATAACCCTTAGGAGAAATATCCCCTCAAAACTAAGATCGATTTTTAATTATATATTACAAATGATGCCCACACTCAAACCTACAAGGCAAAGCTCAGGATTAGTTGCATTGAACTATTGGTAACTTCTTACATCACAAACTGATAGATTCTATAAATGACCATTGGATTGGTTCCGTCAGAACTACTTTGTGTCTCCTCAGGTTCATGTCTGTCCTATGTCACTGAACCGTCTGCCAAGCACGTGGCTCTCCATCATCCAGATGTGGACTCTGTTTTTCTGCAAGCCTGACACTGCCCTTCATTCTTTGAAAAATCTGACCCCAATCTCATAGAAACACTTTACAGCACAAAAATATACATTGTAGAGCTGATATCACCGAATGGGTAGTTAAAAGCATAAGGATTTTGAATTAGAGAAATCAGTTTCAGAAATTAGAAAGGGGGGGGCATCCTCGATTTACTGTGTGTTGGTAGAATGAGGTTATCACCCAAATGTCTCCTGCAAGTATATAGGCAGTTCATTTGCTCTTAAAAAAAAAAAAAGCAAATAAAAAATACGTTCTCTCACATCCCATCAGTGTTCGTTATATGAGAAAGTGTGTCTTAATGTATTCTGAGGCAGATGTTTCTACTAATGACTACCTGTAAGGTATTTCTGACAGATACCAGAGCTGATAAACATATCAGCCACATTCCAATAGGATTAGCAGTAGGTGTGACTCAACTCTACCTACCCCTGGAATTGTGTGGTGCAGACATAAAGGCATCAGGTTTGTACAACTTTCCTTTACTAAGAGCTATTTTTACAAAATTCCTTTTTGTACACAGTTATGATGCTTACAATTTTAAGCCTGATAGTAAGAACGCTGATGACAACGCATCACTCAGAATCTAAGCCAGACATTGGGAGTTCCAAATGTAATGCCCAAGTCGTGAGACCCCTGAAGACCATCAGGAATCCGCTGGATGCAAATCACAAAGAGTCTCCTTTATTAATTAAGCTCAGAGCCTGCACTGTCAACCCCCTCATAAGGAGGGAAGATGGAGGCTCCTAGTCCTAGGGGAACAAGGTTTTTAAAGGAAAAAACTTCAGGCAGGGGTTTTCCAAGCTGTTTCCAAGCCTTGCTGTTACATGATAGGTCATAGGGGTACAGAAATGTTGTCCTTTCAGCTAGTTGGCTGGGGGACCAGGGCTCAGCTACGGGATCAGGGCTAGACTTTAGGGGGAAATTTTTCATTTGTTCTGGTCACTGTGACCTGTAGCTCTGATTGGTTTGACCTGGGTGCAAGCTCCTAGGAAGTGTTGCTAGCTGAAAGTGTGAAACTCATAAGGAACTCCAAGTTACATGGCAGAGGGTGGGTCAGGTTCCCAGGCCTTGAAAACAAAATCATGTTGGTTTGGTCTCTACACAAAGATCTGGGAATATAATGAATGGCAACCTTTCCAAAGAAAACAAACAAATAAAACCATGTTTCTGTTTCAGGCATAAATCATTTTAATTGAAGTTTTATGGATTTGTTTTTCAATATGGAAACTTGTATGATTATATTTTAAACAATATTGTTTCTAATCTTGAAAGAAAAAACCTACAAAATCTTTTATGAAGCAAGAATCTTTAAATAATTCCAGAAAATAGCAGCAAGTCTGACCAATGGAATTTCATATAAGATACTGAAAGTAAGCATTTTCATCTGTGACTAAAAGGAGCAGAGATCTCCTTTTGCCTCTTGATTCTACAATGATTTTATCCCACTCTTTTTCTTCATTAAGAATAATGCATTGGTAATTTCAAAATATCCATTCACAAACACATAAACCTGTCTTGTATTCAGGAAATTAATATATATTAAACAAATACTCCAAGTCAAATATTTAGCTAATATAAGATGAAAAGGTAAATGAATCATATTTTAAGTGAAATAAGTTTATATTGAGTGTGTGAGCAGAGTTTATATTTAAAAGACATAATCTTTAAAAATTATTGTCCTATGGGCCCAAACTGCCACAGTTGAGTGGAGAGTGGGGTCTGACTTTCACACAAGATATGGTGCCCCATATTTGACCACATCCCCTGGATGGGGAGGCCTGGTGGCACTCAGAGGAAGGATAGCAGGCTACCAAGAAGTGACTTGATACCCTATGAGCATATACAGGGGGAGGAAGTTCCCCTCAGTCACAGTCATAGTAAAGGGGAATAAGGGGAAAGTGGGAGGGAGGGAGGAATGGGAGGATACAACCGAGGGGATAACCATTGAGATGTAATATGAATAAATTACTAAAATATATTTAAAAAATAAAAATTATTGATACGGGTTGAATACCTGGTTACATAGCTATTGATACTATTACAGAGGACTCAGGTTTAGTTCCAAGCATCTACATGGTAACTCACAACTGTCTAAAAACCAGGCATATATTCAGTGCACATACTTACATGTCACAACTCTTGTATACATAAATAAAACTAGATAAATATCTTTAAAATGGTTTGTATGGCTACTAGCTAGAAGGAAGTAATAAAAAGTAAATTTTTCTTGAAAGCATAAATAAGTAAAATTCAATACAATATAGTGAAATTTTCTTTCTATGAACTTAAAACTCTAGACATTTCTAATAATTCAGTAGAAACAATCAAGATGAAGTCCATGACTGCCTCAGGTTGTAAACTGAGAATTTTCATCTGTAATACAGAGCAGCAGAGAAACATGAAATAAATGGAGAAATCTTATAAGCCTTCGTGATAATGATTAAGAACAAGACAGCTGCCAGGACACCTTCGAAAAAAGCTTCTAATCACAGCTGGTCCAGCATTTCATACTGTCCCACAGAGGACTCTAATTAAGCCTGGACCACAAATGCTATTCCTAGCTTGTTTAACCACTTCCCCAATTTCACTTGGGCCCTTAAAAAGGTATTATTTGATCCAAATCAGCAGGAAGAAAACTTATGAGAATGAGTCCTCATTTCCTTTTAGAGGGATCAGGTAGATTTTGTTTGCTTTCTTGGACTATAATAGAGGGTTGCTTTCAATGGGAGTTGGTTACAAGTTAATATTGGTCTTATTTAGAGATGTCTCTAAATAAGGGATGTCTCTCTATTCCTTTATCTTACATTCTTAGGTTTGGAGATAGGGAATGAAAAGAAAGAAGCGGAAATATAGTAATATATAGGGAAGATAGAACAAAAAGTAGAGTATTGAATCTCCTCCTCAAATTAATACCTCAAATGTCACTCACAGGGCTATTTTTATTTTTATTTTGTTTTATTTTTACTTTTATTGAATGTCGTGCACCAAAATCCCTCTCCTACCCCAATAAAATAAAACAAACAGACAAACAAAAACTATTGTCAAAGAAACTGTAGTGTATCACGCAGTATATCCTTTTGTCCACATATGTTTACTTTCAAATGTTCATTGTTACAAGTCATGCCTCTGGTTTGAAGCCTACACTATCGTAACCAGATCCTCACTAGGACTGCTGTCGGATATCCCATTGTTGCCCTGTGTTAAGGAGATTCTTAGTCTTTGAATATGCATGTCTGGCCCCTTCATGTGTTCTAGCAGGCCATACATGGAGTAGATGTTGGTGTGAGGTTCACTCAAAGCTCTGAATCAGGGCCCACTCCCTTGTCCTCAGAGCAGGGACAGCTCTCCTGCTCCCATGTTGTCAGGGCAGGGCCCTCTCTCCTGCTCCCATGTCATCATGACAGGGCCTGCTCACCAGCTCCCATGTCCTCAAGGCAGGGCCCTCTCTTCCACTCCCTTGTCGCCATGGCAAGGCTGGCTCTCCTGCTTCTGTGTCCTCAAGTCAGGGCCAGCTCTCAGTCTCCCATATCCCCAGGGCTGGATCACCTGCTCCCACATCCTCAGGACCAGCTCTCCTGTTCTTGTGTGGTCAGGGCCAAGTCTCCTGCTCCCATTCAACTTTCCAGATTGTTGCTGGCCATCGAAGGCCTGGATGGCCTCCTACGCCTGTGAGTACTGGATCTCGTGGGCCATCAAGCAGGTAGCAAGTGGAGTCCCTTCAAAGACTTCATTGAGTAGCTCGCAGAAACCATTGATGTTGGCACAGCTCAGCTTCTTGTCCTAGAGAACTTGTGGCTCTATTAATTTGCACCTCCAGAGTTTCTGGTTCCATCACATGCTGCATCTGCCATGGGCCTCTACCTCAGTGCTGCCCCTAGTATCCACTTCTGCATGATCCAGCTCTTAGCACTGAGCATGGCCTGGGCCCTTGAGAGGATGTCCATGTGGCCTGTGATGTGGGTGATGTAGTCCTCTCTGGGGCTCCACTAGAACAGCACCACCTGCGGGAACGCCATCTCCTTGGCCCACACTGCACAGGGCTGCAACTCGAAAAACAGCAGCGGCTGCATAAGCAGCCCAGGGTCCCTGAAAGCTCGCTGGAGCATGGTTGCATGGGCCTGATGCAGGAGTGCTTGGACAATCCACATGATAGGATTTCCTTCTTTCTGGGAAACACCAGCACTGTGCTTTGGAGCTCTCAGTATGGTCCTTTGGTGGCTGTCCAGTCACTGCTGTTCTGCAGATCAGACACAGTGTGCTATGTTGGATGATCTCAGCTTGGGTATTTTTTTTTTTTTTGGTTTATTGAGACAGGGAGCTTGGGTATTTCTAATACATTGTGCTAGGTGTTTCCTCCCGGCCAGGCTGCTCTCAGGTATGAACATTTCTGTGTAGCTCTGGAACACAATCATTCCTCAGAATGCATTGAGGACCTCATCTTTCGAACCCAGCATGAGCCCTTGCCTGCAGAGCAGACCTGTGCCTGTTGGAAGGTGATTTTTAACTCACTGATATATAATTTTGTATATAGATGCAAAATAAGTTTAATTTTAGATACAGTGGTATAGAATTCAAATGTAAGGTTATTTTTCACACACATGATATATATTTCTACTCTAATATGAGCTATTGTACCCATGTAACTCAATTATAACACAATGTTTACTTCCAATACTTTGAAAATACTATTGCAGGCTATTTAGGATAAATAAGACATACAAGTTACTTGTTTTTTGATTAAATCATCATCATGTCAATTACTAGTCTATTTTTATCACAAGAATATACATGTTAAGTGCAACAGATAGATATGATTCTATAGAAAGATAAGGGAGGATAGTTAGATAAGGTCGTCAAAAACCTCAGAGACATACAGAATATGACATTTAAAATATTTTCATTATTTTAAAGATTCACTGACAATGAGACAGGTTAACCCCAGGCAACACCCAGCTTAGCTCAAAGAGAATGGCAAGCCTCAAAGAACCTCCTTATGGAGATGGCTTCAAATATGGCAAACAAGCCACTGAGCAAAAGGTTTTCATTTCTACCACAGACATAATTCTGTCTAAAAAAAAAAAAAAAAAAAAAAGACAAGCTTGGATGCAGGCAGAGTGGATGGCCAAACTCTGCCAAGACAGGGTAAGCAAGTCTTCAATAGTTCCTGCCCCACAAATATGTCTGTCAGATATACTGGGCCAGAAAGCTGAAGATGATGCTTCACCATCATAGAGAGTTTTGGGTGACTGTTCAGGTTGCAAACTGTCTCTGTCATCTTCTCATTTGGGAAACTATTAACCAGCACTCCCTGTATACTCAGGTAATCAATTTTATTCCTTCTCAAGTCTCTGAAAGAACTGAAGACCAGATAGTTTAGTTCTACAATAAAGCTTAGTTGTTTAGGGGTTAAGATGTTTTTAGGTCTAGATTGATTTTTTTTAAGTTGATAATGATGAGATATGATAAATATTGGTTTACATCCAGAATTTTACACGCACCAAGAAAGGAAAGTTGTTTTCTTCAGGGATACCAAACAGCCAAAACACTAAGAATGTAACATTTATATAAGTCCTGACTGTGGCATGGTTCTTGTTGATATAAGTAGTTTATTGTATATATGTGTAATAATACAAATGTATATGTAAAAAAATAAGAAAAGTATTTAAAATATATTTGGAAATAGCTACAAATCCACAACTGAATAGTAAGGAGAGGTCTTCACTGAAGGAGCTGAATGGAGAGAAGTAGAGATCTGAGGAGCGTTCCACACTTGTTCAGTTGAATACTGACCCTAGTGAACACACACACACACACACACACACACACACACACACACACACACACACACCTGGTGTGATGATCCTGGGGACTGCCTGATGAGACAATGGCAAACCATCTAGAAGTGGAACTTGAGATCTGTTACAGTTCACAGCAGTTCACATCTATTAACTTGAGTCAATGCCAAACTGGCTGACACATGTGATATCTCAATGCAGCCATAGTCCTTCAACAGACCTGCATATACAGTACCCAGCGGTGCTGCCATAGGTGACAAAAGGGGATCCCAAGAGGAGATTTTATGTATGTCAACAAACAGGGTTGGATTAATTCATTGACTAGTCACATGAGAAAGTGACATTTATTTCTCATTAAATAACTAAAATAGTGATGGGTTGCATCACCAAAAAAATGGGAGGAGAGCCAAATAAAGCTTATCAGTCACTTGAAATTCTACAGTGTGATGAGGTTTAAAAGATACTCCATTTTATCTAGTCTGTTGATTTTTTGATCTATCAAATGGAAGCTGGATTAAATGGTAAAGGTCACTCTCAGGTTACTTACATAAAAACAGCCCAGGTAATAATTTCCTTCCAGTAATCACTCAAAACCTCAGATAAAATTATTTCTCTTCTGAGGTTCAAATTGAGGGCTTTCTTCAAGCCTTACAGTAAACACCGTTGCCCACTGTGGAATCTTACCTGGCATATCTATGTTATTTAAAAATTATGTCTTGGGTATATATTTTAGTTAGAAATTAAAGTATACCTAATCAAAAAGTACCTTGTGATGCCTTGCATACCTGTTTAAATGTGCAATGTTCAAATGATGGTGAACATATTTGCCTCCTCCAATATTTCTCACTTTAGGTAAACAAATTGAAAAAAATTTTATAGATATTTTCAATATACCTTAAATTGTCATCCTGACTGCATTCATTGACAGCTATATCTTAATGAGTTATAATAAATGGAATAGGACAAGTACTAAAGAATGGGAACCCAAGCGTATAAATCTTGTGTCAATGCGCTGACTTGTATCAGTTTTATTTTGGAATGATTTATTTGGTTCTCTCTGTATTGCTTGAATTTTCAATAAATTTTATGTTTGATGTGATAACAAAATATGAAGTTAAATTTTACTAATATGCGAAAGTAAATAATAGTAAAACATAATACACAAAAGTAGCATAAATAACATGGAGCATTCAAGATTAAATGTATTTATAAAAGGCCACTTTAAATGTACTAATATTGAAAGATTTTTCATAGTGCAATAAACATGTATGCAAATGAGAATTTAATTTCCCTTTCAATAGATAAAGGGAAAAGTTCTAAAATTCTTAGTGCCAGGATATAATTGATAATTTTTACAGTCACATGAAAAACAGACCTTGCTACTGGAAATTATGCTTTTAGAGTAAATGATGAATTAAAAAATATCTGAAATTGAGCCGGGCGTGGTGGCGCACGCCTTTAATCCCAGCACTCGGGAGGCAGAGGCAGGTGGATCGCTGTGAGTTCAAGGCCAGCCTGGTCTACAAAGCGAGTCCAGGACAGGCAAGGCTACACAGAGAAACCCTGTCTCGAAAAACCAAAAAAAAAAAAAAAAAAAAAAAAAAAATCTGAAATATTGATGGAATCCACTCTTTACCAATAAATTTCTCTTCATTACTTAATTAAGAATTAATAATATATTAAATTCTCTCCTGTTGTGCTACAAAATTTTTCCTGGGGAGATACCACAGACATATCTACTTGCCTCAGATAGGGTACCCATGATAGACCAAAAATATGGATAGCACCATTGTCCAGCTTGGTCAACCAATGAGTTTTATAGTGGTTATTTACAATTGCAGAAGTGACTCAAAAACAACTTCCTCACCAAAGTCCATGCCAACATCAGTGACACATCACAAAGCTGGTAACCCAGACAACACTGCAGGTAGCTCAATAGGTTGATGAGTGACTTTTCCTGGTGGCTCAGTTGGTCTAAACCTCTTCTATATAGCTTTGCTTGTTTCTGCTTCTTCCAGGCAGCTGATCACGTCTCAGTCTTCACTGCAGCTTATCTCAGCTGAGAGACCTCCTTGCATCTGGCATATCTGAGTTACTCTTGGACATTTTTAATGCTTACAGGGAGATGGAGGGGACTAGAGAATCTGGTCAGTTTCAGGACCTTCTTGAAGGTATTTTGAGTTGTTTTACTTCCTACATAAGGGGTTTGCCTGCAGGATGAGATGTTTTGATATAAGGGAAAACTGTTGGATACTTTTTCCATGAAATGAAACAATGTTCTTCCTTTTCCTTTAGATGGAGGTTGCTTCTTTTCTTTAAACTACTTTCTTTTTTATTTTAAAATTTAGAAAATACATTTAACCCTCAGTTATAGTGATATCTAACTGAATTCACTCACCATATTATAGTCTGAACCATAACAAATAGAGCAACATAATTCATATTTAATTTGAAATACTTCATGGTCCTCATTTTATTTGTATGTAAATTTTCAGTTTCATATATTTAATCTAGAAAAGTAGTCCACTTTTATTTTCTCATAAAATTTAAATAACTTGAACATAATTGAAATTTATTTTATTAGCAGGAAAATATTAATTTAAATGGATGAAAGTAAAATAATTAACAATATTCAACAACCATTACTTATGACAGTAAAAGAAAACAATTTGCATTACTTGGCCTAAGAGATTATATAGTTTATAAGAGTTGTAACCAGTAGTATGGTCACGTAGAAGCTAGAAACATAGTTGATAGAAAATGAGTGATTTAGACAAATATCTAAAGCATGTGTCCTTCACTGTCATCACAAATAACAATTAAATGAAGAAATAATTGTGTCATAAAGCACTTTTACTCTCCAAATCATATTTTTAAAAGAAAAATAATAGCTCCACATTGTAAGCTGGCATGACACCAAAAATTATGTTGGATAACAGATTCCAACATTAATCTTGTACTACAAAATAAATTGACAATGGAGAGATGGCCCAGTGATTAAGAGCCTTGAGTTGGTGCTCTGGAAGAGGATCATAATTCACTTCTGAGCTTTCATGTCAGCAGCTCAAAAAAATCTGTAACTCCATCTTCTCCTGGGTGCTAAGTTTCTAGTCTTCTCAGCTCCTGTGCTCACCTGTACATAATCCCAACACACACACACACATACACACACACACACACACACACACCCCAAATTACCAATAACATCTAATGTACATAAGCATCCATATATACAGATACATATATCAGTCTGCCTATCTATGAATACATTAGAGAAAAATCTCATTCAAGTCTCATATGCAAATGATAGAAGAAGATGTAAGTTTTCTTTGAATAAAGGTGACAATTATCTGATCTTAAAATCCAGGAATTATGGTCTGGAGAGATGGTTCAGCAGTTAAGAGCACTTGCTGTTCTTCTAAAGGTCTTGAGTTTAATTCCCAGCCATCTATGTTGAGATCTGGTGCCCTTTTCTGTCAAACAGGCATACACACAGGCAGAACGCTGTATACATAATAAATAAATAAATAAATCATTTTTTAAATCCAGGAATTGGAAGATACAATACTTTTTTTCTCCTTTATTAATTTATTCTTGTTACATCTCAATGGTTATCCCATCCTTTGTATACTCCCATACTTCCCTCCCTCCCATTTTCCCCTTATTCCCCTACCCTATGACTGTTCCTGAGGGGGATTACCTCCCCCTGTATATGTTCATAGGGTATCAAGTCTCTTCTTGGTAACCTGCTGTCCTTCCTCTGAGTGCCACCAGGTCTCCCCCTCCTGGGGACATGGTCAAAGGTGAGGCACCAGAGTATGTGAGAAAGTAATATCCCACTCTCCACTCTACTGTGGAGAGTGTTCTGTCCATTGGCTAGATCTAGTAACCCAATTGAGAAATGGAACTTGGAACTAAACAGAGAATTCTCAACAGAGGAATATCAAATGGCTGAGAAACACTTAAAGAAATGCTCAACCTCCTTAATCATCAGGAAAATGCAAATCAAAACAACTCTGAGATTCCATCTTACACCCATCAGAATGGCTAAGATCAAAATTCAAGCGACACCACATGCTGGAGAGGATGTGGGGAGAGAGGAACACTCCTTCATTGCTGGTGGGAATGCAAACTGGTACAGCCACTTTGGAAATCTATCTGGTGCTATCTCAGAAAAATGGGAATAGGGCTTCCTCAAGACCCAGCTATTCCACTCCTTGGAATATACCCAGAAGATGCTCCACCACACAATAAGAAAATTTGCTCAACCATGTTCATAGCAGCCTTATTCATAATAGCCAGAACATGGAAACAGCCTAAGTGTCCCTCAATAGAAGAATGGATAAACAAACTGTGGTACATATACACTATGGAATACTATTCAGCTATTAAAAACAAGGAATTCCCAAAATTTGTGGATAAATGGATTGAGCTAGAAATGATCATAATGAGTGAGTTAACCCAGAAGCAGAAAGACTCAAATGGCATATACTCACTTATATCTGCATATTAGCCCAAGGGGCATGTCCCACGAAAGCCTTCACTTACCAGGAAACTGAGACAGAGGGAGGACATTCTAGTGGGACTCTAGATGAGAGAAGCATGGGAGAATGGCAAAGTAGAAGGATCCAGAGGGTCCTAGAAACTCACAAGTAGAACATTATGATAGGCAGATTTGGGCTCAGGGGTCCTGCTCAAACTAAGGCACTAGCCAAGGACAATACAGGCGGTAAACCTTAAACCCCTACCCAGATACAATACTTTTAATATATAAAATATATTAGAAAATATTTATCCAAATTGAAAAAAAAGAAAAGAAAAGAAAGGCATAGCATTCAGTAAACTATGGACATATTGATTTAGATACTTTACAAGGTAGCTAAATAACTAAACCACTTGGAAATTATACCAGTATCGCTACACATTGGGCATATGTCAGTTAAACCTTAGAATTTTGCAACTCTTAAGACCAGTAACAGTGTGAAGACCAAAGTCGCTGCTGAGGCAAACAGATCCTGAGACTCACAGCAAAACATTGGTAGAAACATAGAGAGTCTTGTGGAAGAGTGGGGGTGGGAATAAGACAGAAGGACCTGGAAGTGCCCCAAGCTTCACAAGAAGACCAACAGAGCCAACTAACCTGGGTCCAGAGTGATTTTTGGAAACTAAAGCACCAACTGATGACTATGCATAGACTCGACCTAGGACTCCTATATAGATGTAGCCAATGAGCAGGTCAGGCTTCATGTGTGTCCTCTAGTAAAGGGAGCAAGGGTTGTCCTTAACATGGACTCTGTTTCCTGCTCTTTGATCACTTCCCCTGATGGGGCTGCCTCTCCAGGCCAAGGGGAAGAGGAAGTAGTCAATCCTAAAGCAATGATGAGCTGAAATGAGTTGGTATTGGGGGGATCCTCTTTTCTGGGAAATTGGGCAGGAAGGATGGGGTAAGAGGGAGGGATGGTAGGACCAGGAAGAGAGGAGGTAAAGAGCTATAACAAGGATGTTTAGTGAATAAGTAAATTAATACAAATAAAAGAAACAAAAACAAAGATGTATGATGTCATGGTTTGACACTAGTATAGTGGAAGTTTATGTTTCTTTAAAAACTCAGTTATGTTATGCAAACAGATTTTTTTTATTGATCCCAAGTATGGGTTATGGAGTTGCTTTATGTTTCTCAACATCTGATAATTACCTTTTGTGGGGTATGGTCTATGCTAGTTGGTAAGAGCCTCCTGAGAGGCTTGTGGCCTTTGCCAGATGGAGTGAGTGGAATTTGGAAGACTCAGAGGGGCTATAAATATGAGAACCCAAAGAGAGGCTTGGAGAGGGCTTTGAGGGCTGCAAGTAGATGGACAGAGGAGGGAGAAGGCTGCTTGATCATGTTGCTGCTTTTGCCACTTGCTGTTACTGAATGGCTAGATATCTTAAGGGCTAAGCTTGGTATTTTCCCAACTAACCCAAAAACCCTAACCAGCTGGAACTAAATATAAAAAGCCTATATGCCCCTTTTTCTTCTACATAGATTTGGGGGTTGGAAGGAAGGCTTAATGAACCCCAATTAAAATAGTGTGTTTGAAAAGTAGCAATGACATACCAGGAGCTTTACCTTTGAGCTTTTCATTGGACTTACCTTGCCATTTTAAAATGTAAAGTAAGTGATATTATTTAAATATATTTTATTTTCCAGTCTTGATCACTGACCATATCCAGTAGCTTCTGTATTATAAATCTAAAATCTGGTCTCACTGAGAATTAAATTATGATAACTCCTACTTACCAACCAATGAAAACCACAATTTTGTTTTCTGTCTATATGAATTAAACTCCATGGATTTAATGACATTATATTTTACATGTATGTGGAATTTCTCAGCATCTGCCTCTTTGTAAGTAGCACTTTAAGCTTTTGCTAAGCCTCAGTGTTTATCTTTGTCATACCTCATGTCAGCATCTCACTCTTCCTTATGTCTGAACCATATTCCTCATTTTGTTCATTATATTTTACAGTTTTTATTCATTTATCCATAAATACACACTGGTTTACTCTTCCTTTACTTTTCATGTAAAATGTTGCTGAAAACAGAAAAACAAATGATGTTAAGAACTTTCTTTCAAAGCTTCTTGGAGTATACACAGAAGTAAAAATTTAGGAACATATATAGCTATCCTTTACAGTAATGAGTAAGTGTTAAAAAATGTAATTTGTATTTTGTCCTATTTAGATAATATTGTGTTAAGTTGGATACTTTAATTGATTAAAAATATTTGGTTATGAAGTTTAATGACTAGCTAAATGTTAAGAGATATAAGGCAGATATAAATAAACTCACCTGTGTAAGTGTAAACTTCTTAAAATATAGTGAATAAACAATTTCAATATTTATAAGTCATTGCTACACATAAGCTTACCCATCATGAAATCTCAGGTATACGTTTTGAGAAAGGAACGTATTTTCCCACAAAAAAATGTTTGAAGAGACATTTCATAGTAAATAAGCTAGAATTACCTCCATATTCCACATACTCACATACAGGGAAATGAACAGAAGAGTAAGAAATGAATGTGTCATCTTCATAGGAAATGACATTACACATATTTTAAAAATGGATCCTTAGTATCACCACATACATGCTCACAATGCAACATGAATGAATCTGGATAAATATTAAGAAAACTGAATATAATATTATCTATATTGATGGGTTACTGGATATAAACATTTATTAAGATAGGGCTTTATTATTATTTACTTTATCCATATTATAACAATTCAAAATAAAAATATCTCATACACAAAATGTGCAATTATAGGAACTTTTAAAAGCTTTTCACTTATCATGCCTGTTGCTTCTATACAAGGAAAGGCACTTTATATAGTTGCAATAATCTCAATTGTTTTTCCTTTGCTATGTACATGATTTTTATTTTTATGAAACAAACTTATCTATATTTACTTTGGTTTACTACGCTTTCTTAGACTTGTCTTCCTAAATATCATCTTGTCTACCAAAATGTCCTTCCATGTTCATTGGATGTTTTCTTTTACTAGTTTCCTATATCTGAGCCTACAGCATGAGACCATTATTGAATCTATAGTATGAGGGTAGGAAGAATTGTGAGCATATTTTATTCCATTGCTTGTGGATACTTATGTTTTAATCAATATGGAAAACACTTTCTCCAAGGTTTTATTGTAACATTTTGGTCAATATTCAGTTGGATACAGATACAGGATTCTGAGCAAAAGTCTACAGTCCTATTTGGTATGAGTATGCTAGAGATTTTGTTTGGTTTTGTTTTTATTTTAATATACAAATTACATGCAGACTACATTGCCAGATTCATAGGACATTTTTAAGCCAGATAACATTATGTTTCAAGATCACTTTGATTATTCCTTTGGTTCTTGTTAATGATGAATCTTGAGACTAATGTAATTCAGAACTCTGGATGGTAATGGCATGTGCCTTTAATACCAGCACTTGGGAGGCAGAGACAGGTGGATCTCTGCGAGTTTGAGGCCAGCCTGGTCTACAGAGCTAGTATCTTGCCAGTAAAGACTGTACAGTGTAACACTGACTTGAAAAACCAAAACCAACCAACAAAATAAATCTGAACTTGTAAGTTCCAAAGCTTGAGATAATACACTCCCGTTGTTTAAAACACTCAGTTAGTATTCTCCCACAACATACCTCATCCCTATTTTTTTACATTAAACTTCATCAAATCATTATCTATAACAGACACATTTCTCCTTCTTAAATTTTTGCTTCATTTGAAATTTTATATAACTTAGTATTTTATTTTTCTACTGGTATTTTTGTATTCCTCTTATTCATGTAAAAATGGTCCTTAACATACAAAAAATGTATGCAAAAAATTTGTGGTAGTCCCAGATAAGGGTCATTTTAATATTGGGGTAGACTATTTATTATCTAGAAAATGGTATGTGTTGTTGTAGCTCTTAATTCCAGAATTGTTAAAAACACTCCATACAGAGACTTTCTGAATTCTTTACAACCCATTAGGCAGTGTATACATGCTTTCTTATTATTAGCAACAAATGAGTAATTTATATTCAGGGGGAGGAGGTCCCCCACAGCCACAGTCATAGGGAAGGGGGATTGGGGTGAAAGTGGGAGGGAGGGAGGAATGGGAGGATGCATGGGATGGGATAGAAAATGAGATGTAATAGGAATTATTTTTAATATTCAATAAAAATGTTTAAAAAAAATAGAATGTCTATTCACAAATCATCCCCAAATTTAGAATTTAAATATTTAATTCTTTGTTGAAATACTTTTATTATCCTCTATGCATAAGAGTTTCAAAAACAGATTGATTCACGGCAGAAGAAAATATCCGACCCATTTTCTCTTGTATGTGGTAGCTCTTTCACCCAAGCATAAGTTTAGTATCATCTGTGATATTCCTTTATTGCTTGTCTTATGCTTAATTAAGGTGTTTATCAGATTTTAGCTTTTGTGTGTAGAGTGAAATATAGAGTGTGAAACATTTCTTTCATGTTTGAAAACACTTTCACAAGCGTCCATTACAATGTTTGGATTTCATAATTTCTCTCAGATGTCTTTATACTACTGTGATGAAGCACTGTGACCAACAGCAACTTGGTGATTCTGGGGCTTATTTCGGATGACCATTTATGGCCCAACATGAAATTAAGTCAGTAAAAGAAGATACAGAAGGATCTTAGGTTCAAGAACTAAAGCAGAGGCTGTAGGGGAAATTTACATTTTTTTGCTTACTCCCTTCTTTAGCTTGATTTTTCATACAATCCCACACCACCTACCCAAAAGTGACATTACTCACAGTGGTATGAGCTTTTCCACATTAATAATTAAACATGAAAATGCTTAACTGCCTTGTCTATTGGCCAGTCTTGTTCTCTGGTCTAAGATATTACTACCTAGGTTTGAGTAAAAGTCATATTAAGTGTATTGATTTGATATTCCTGCAATAGCACTTTTGAAGTATTGGAAGTAAAAATTGTATACTACTTCAGTTGTATGGGTACCCTACCTCATATCAGAGTAAAATATATACAATGTGTATGAAGACTATATTCCAATGTATCAAATTAAACTTATTTTGCATCAGTATACAAAGTTTTATACCAATGAATTAAAAACTACCTTGCGAATAACAAGGCCTTAAGTTGAGGAGTAGATTCAATAATCTACTTTTTGCCTTACCATCCCTATGTATTTCTATATTCCTCCTTCTTTCTTTTCAACCCTTATCTCCAATCCTAAGAAAGAAAGATAAAGGAAAAGAGAGACATTCTTGAAAAAATCTGTTTAATATGAATTTTGCCTCCCATTTAATTCGCAAGTATGAAATTTGACATTGTTCAGTCTTCATTTCTTAATTGCAATTCATTTCCATCATGAGGAAACTCAAATATGTTTGATTTGTAGAATACAAAGTAGTGTTTCTGGTTAATTAGCTTATTGCCATGTCACTGAGAGAGGAACACAAAAACAAATGTGTGTGCATGCATACATGGTACGTTTGTTCTGTTTGTGCATAAAGGATATATTTTGTACTTGGAGCATGTTCTTTAGGTGTCTTGAAAATTGTAAACCAACTGTCATGTCTCTTGATTATAGTTCTGAATTTCTATATATTACAGGGGAAACAAGTCTTTGATGATTTTTGCTCTATACATTCTGTCGCTTTTTGGAGAAAATCAGAGACCAAACAAACTAACCATGCACTACCAATGTTCACTTTTTTTAATTTAAATGTACTTCCCCAAACAATGGAAAGACGTCCCTAAAGAGCAGAGTTGAAGAAAGACCAATAAAGGCATAACAAGAATCTGCTACAAACAGTATCAATTAAGCACTAACTCACATTTCCAAATTCTTTCTCAATTGTGCCATATTGGAAGTACCTATAAACTATAAATTATATTAAACTTTTATATATATATATATATATATATATATATATATATATATATATATATATGAACAAATCTTGGGAGTAGAAGATACAATTGCAGAACTAGAAACAACCACCAAAGAAAATGAAAATTTGTGAAAAATTTCTGACACAAAACATCCTAGAAATCAAAAGCACTATGAAAAGACAAATTTTGAGGATAATATGCATAGAGGAAAGAGAAGACTCCTGACTCCAAGGCTCAGAAAATATTTTCAACAAAATTAAAGAAGAAATTTTCCCAAATTTAAAGAAGGAGATGCATATGAACATACAAGAGGCTTACAGAACATCAAACAGAATAAACCAGAAAAGAAAATCCTCCTGCCACATAAAATTCAAAATGCAAAATATACAGAACAAAGAAAAAATATTAAAAGTGGCAAGGGAAAAGGGCCAAGTAACACAAAATGGCAAACCTATCTGAATTACACCCAACTTTTCAGCAGAGACCATAAAAGCCAAAAGGGCTATGACAGAGGTCCTGCAAACCCTGAGAGACCACAAATGCCAGCCCAGACTACTATACCCAGCTAATCTTTCAATAACCATTGATGGAGAAAACAAGATATTCCATGACAAAAAAAAAAAAATCAAACAGTACCTAGCCACAAATCCAGCCCTACAGAAGTTACTAGAAGGTAAACTCCAACCCAAAGTAATGAACTACAACCAAAATAATACAGGAAATAGATAACCACACTGTTTCAAAAACATATCCACATAAACACTCTACTGCAACAAACATCAAAATCACAGGACTTAACAGTCATTGGTCATTAATATCTTTCAGTATCAATGGTCTCAAAGGTCCAATAAAAAGACACAGAGTAACTGAATGAATGCATGAATAAGACCTGACACTTTTCTGCATTCAAGATACACATCTCAGCCACAAGGATAGACATCACCTCAGAGTAAAAGGCTGGAAAAAGGTATTCCAAGCAAAAGACAAAAGAAGGAAGCTGGTGTAGCCATTTTAATATCTAATAAAATAAACTTTCCAACAAAATTAATCAAAGGAGAGGAGGAAGGGCATTTCATACTCATCAAAGGCAAAGTCAACTAAGATGGCCTCACAATCCTGAATATCTATGCTCCCAATACAAGGGCACTCAGAGTTATGAAAGAAATAATAATAAAATTTAAACCACACACTGACCTCCACACATTAATAGTGGGACACTTAAATACCCCACTTTTACCAAAGGATAGATCCATGAAACAGTAACCAAATCAAAAAATGGCAATGCTAACTGATGTCATGAATCAAATGGATCTAATAGATATCTACAGAACTTTTCACCCAGACACAAAAGATTATACCTTCTCAGTACCTCATGGAACTTTCTCCAAAATTGATCACATAGTAGGTCACAAAGCAAGCCTCAAAGATACAAGAAGATTTAAATAATACCTTGTATCCTGTCACATCACAATGGACTAAAACTGGACTTCAACAACAGAAATAACAAAAAGCCAAAACACACATAGAAACCAAACAACTGACTACTTAAAGACAACTGGGTCATGAAAGAAAGAAAGAAATTAAAGACTTCCTAAAAGTCAGTGAAAATGAAGGAACAACATACCCAAATTTGTGGGACACATTGAAAGAGATACTAAAAGGAAAATTCACACCACTAAGTGACTTTTTAAAGAAATTGGAAACATCTCATATAGGCAGCTTAATGACACATCTGGAAGCCCTAGGGAAAAAGAAGCAGCAACACCCGAGAGGAGTAGATGGCTAGAAATAAACTCAGGGTTGAAATTGATAAATTAGCAAAAAAAAAAAAAAAAAGCGAACAATTCAAAGAATCAACAAAACTAGTGGCAGGTTCTTTAAGAAAATCATCATGATAGACAAATCCTTACTTAGTCAAACTAACTAAAAGGCAGAGAGACACTATCCAAATCAATAAAATCAGAAACGAAAAGGGAGACATAACACAGATACTAAAGAAATAGTATCTGTTTCATTAATCATAATTCATTAATCATAAGGTCCTACTTCAAAGGCTTATATGGCAGAAAATTTGAAAATCTAAGAGAAACGGACAATTTTCTTGATCGATTCCACTTGCCAATGTTGAATCAAGATCAGAAAAACAAGTTAAATATTCCTATTTCTCCTACAGAAAGAGAAGTAGTCATTAAAAGTCTCCCAACCAAAATAAAAAGCCCTGGCCAAGATGGTTTCAGTGCAGAATTCTATCCCTTCAAAGAAGAGATTATACTCTTCAAGCTACTCTAAAAGATAGAAATGGGTGGAACATTACCAAACTCCTATGAGGCCACAGTCACCTTGATACCTAAAAGTCACAAAGACCCAACAAAGAAAGAGGATTTCAGACAAATTTCTCTTATGAATATTGACGCAAAAAAAAAAAAAACTCAACAAAATACTTACAAACAGAATCCAAGAACACATAAAAGATTTCATTCCCCATGACCAAATAGGCCTCATTCCAGGCATGCAAGAATGGTTCAATATGTGGAAATCCTTCACTGTAATCCACCATATAAGCAAACTGAATGAAAAAAAAAAACCCACATGATCATCTCCTTAGATGCAAATAAAACATTTGACAAAATCCAACACCCATATATGTTTAAAGTTTTGGAGAGATGAGGGATACAAGGCACATACCTAAACATAATAAAAGCTATATATAGCAAGCCAACAGCCAACATCAATTAAATGTAAAGAAACTCAAGGAAATTCCTATAAAATCAAGGACCAAACAATGCTGCCCACTTTCTCCACATCTCTTCAGTATAGTACTTGAAGTCCTAGCCAGAGCAATAAGACAACAAAAGGAGATCAAGGGGATCCAAATGGGAAAGGGGGAAGTCAAATTATCCTTATTTGCAGATGATATGATAATGTACATAAATGACACACAAATTTCCACCCAACAACTCCTACAGTTGATAAACATCTTCAGCAAAGTGGCTGGATACAAAATTAACTAAAAAAAAGCAGGTAGCCTTCCTGTATACAAATGACAATAGAACTCTAAGGTCAACAATTAGTCAATGAGACCTCATGAGGCTGAGAAGCTTCTGTAAGGCAGAAAACATTGTCAACAGAACAAAGTGACAGCCTACAGACTGGGAGAAATTCTTCGCCAACCCGACATCTGACAGAGGACTTATTTCCAAAATATATAAAGAGTTCAAGACACAAAGCGAGTCCAAGACAGCCAAGGCTACACAAAGAAACCCTGTCTTAAAAAACAAAACAAAAAACAAAAAACAAACAAACAAACAAACAAACAAAGAGCTCAAGAAATTAAACTCCACCATCCACCAAACCAAAACAAAAAAACAAAAACAAAAACAAACAAACAAAAAAAAAACAATTGAAAAATGGGGCTCAAAATTAAACAGAATTCTCAACAGAGGAATATTGAATGGCTGATAATCATTTAAAGAAATCCTCAAAGTCCTTAGTCATCAGAGAACTGCAAATTAAAAAGACTCTGAGATTACTTCTACACCAATCAGAATTGCTAAGATCAAAAACTCAAATGACAGCATATGCTGGCAAGGATGTGGAGAGAGGGACACTCCTTCATTGTTGGTTGGAGTGCAAACTTGTACAACCACTTTGGAAATAAATTTGCGGCTTTCTTAGAAAACTTGTAATAGGACTACCTCAAGACCCAGGTATTCCACTCCTTGGAATATACGCAAAACATCCTCCACCGCACAACAAGGACATATGCTCAACCATGTTCATAGCATCCATATTCGTAATATCCAGAACCTGAAAAAAACCTAGATGTCCCTCAGTCGAAGAACGGATCAAGAAACTGTGGTACATTTACATTATGCAATACTACTCAGCTATTAAAAACAAAGAAATCCTGAAATTTGCCGGCAAATGGATGGAACTAGAAATAATCATCCTGAGTGAGATAACGCAGACCCAAAAAGTTACACATGGTATATAGCCACTTATAATTGGACACTAGGCCAACTTTTATTCATGTGCTTCAGTTGCTGCCTCTGGAGATTACTGCCTCCCTCTGCTAACCTAGGCTTAGTCCTTGAAGCTTCTAGCCTTTGTAAATCTAATCCAGGACTAGAATGTTTTCAAACTCTGAGACTTACTGCTTAATAATCTCACTATTTCTTGTTCTCCCCGAGCCCTGGTCCAGCTGGTTCAACTCATCTGTTCTCGGTCAGATTCCTCTCTCTGCTAACTTATTTAGGCTGGCTTTTCTCACAACCTCTGAACTACTTTGCATGGCCTCAAACTAACTCCAGCGATCTTTTCTAACGTTCTGTCTCCTCGTTCTCTGGTGTGTTTGGTTTTCACCCTAGCCTAGCCTCTTCTCTCTCTGCAACCTATATTGCTATTACTGTGCCTGTAAAAGTGACTCTTCTTTCCCCCTGCATTGTCCCTTAAGTAGCCTTCCATTCTTCTCCCCATGAGAGCTAGGTATATCCTATTCTGTCAAATCTTTCTCAGATTCACACCTTTTTTGCCTCTCAATTAGTCATCACTTTCAAACATGGGTGAATCTTTCTACATACTAACATTGTCTTCATTGTTTGGAATTAAAGCTGTGTACCACCACAACTGAACCTAAGATTTTCTTTACCTGAAACTTGCTCTAAACCAGGCTGGTCTTGTACTCAGGTCTGCTTGGATGTTATCTCTTGTCAGAACACCTATGTTCTGAATTAAAATTCTTCTACAATGTTCTATTTTCATTCATTTGCCTGCACAATTAATGATTTCCTTGTTTTTAATAGCTGATTAGTATCCTGTCATGTAAATGTACCACAGTTAATTTATCCATTCTTCAGCTGAGGCACATCAAGGTTGTTTCCAGTTTCTTGCTATTACAAATAAAGCAGCTATGAACATAGATCAGTAAGTGTCTGTGTTCTATGGCAAAGAATTATTTGGATATATGCCCAGGACTGTTATAACTGGGTCTTGAGGTATAACTATTCTCATTTTATGAGAAAGCACCAGATTGATTTCCAAAGTGGTTGTACAAGTTTACACTCCCACCAGCAATGGTGGAGTGTTCTCCCTTGCTCCACATCCTCACTAGCATGTTCTGTCACTTGACTTTTTAATCTTAGCCATTATGAATGTTTTAAGCGCTAATCTCAGAGTACTTTTGATTTGCATAAGGAAATATGTAGTTTCCATGCCTGAGTTTGCTCATAACAATAGCTAAGCCTAGAGAATTCTTGTCTCTCTCACCACCGTGTTTTAAAATGTGACTCCTCAATACTTTGAACTCTATTCTTACCTACAATATTCTGAAGAACAATCCCCAAACTATGGTTTCTAACAGGAGCACTGCCTCCCCAGAATTAACTAGATGCCAGTACACAGACACACTAATTTCCCTATCTATGTTGACTCAGTGTGCTATATGTACAAGTCAAATGCTTAGAATAAACTAGTCTTCTTTGGAATTGTGGTAATGTTTTATTCAAATACAATTTTATCTATACCAAGGCTATGCCTAATTTAGTGATTTCCACTATTGATTTATATATCATTTCTATATGAAAGGGCTTATTCATTGAGGATAATTGATTATAATCTGAGAAATATCTGACATAAATTCAGACATTACAATTACCGTTGCATAAGTTTAAAAGAAATACTTATGATTTAGTAGGATGTTATATATTTTTCATAACCCTTATTTTGAAGTAACCTTACAATGATTAAAATATAGTTAGAGGAACAGTAGAGTAAATAGTTTGTTGGCTAGGGTATAAATACTTAAACACAGGAGTGTTATTTGTATTCAGTCTTGTGTTTAAGTATGTTCATGTGTTTTTTAAGAAAATAAAAATATCCAACTCTATTCATTCTCCTGGAAGGAAAAATCATAAAATTGCTTTTTGGAAATTTAGCAAATTTCAGCTGGGAATTTGTTATACAATGAAGAACACTGTCAATTTATATGCCTCCAACTCTGTTTTTTACTGCATATTATATAGATTACTGTGATGCCTATAAGGATCTCCATCTCCTTTCCTAAAATTTGTTCTCCTCAACCTGCACATGCCATGGGTATAATTTTGCAAAGATGCCATAGGGTTACTCCTCTTCTGAACTGTAAATCATTTAGCTCATTAGGTTATGATTAACAAGATTGGCATTACTGCGTCAAATGACAGCATGAAAAATAATTCATCAGGTTCAGTCTTCTTTAAAAGTCTGTTATTGTTACTTTGTCTAACAGCTAATCTTTGCACAACTCATAGTACATTTATTCACTGGTTATTGCTTTTCTTGTTTGAATTAAAATGAATTTTGTATTGATTTACCTCAAAGCAGATGTCTTTACAGGCTGAATTCACAGATGGAAATCTAAGTATTCCCAAACTATATGTAGTTTATATAAAGATGCATCACTTATTTCTAATCCTCTATTGGAAGTATAATGTGTTGCTTTTCCAAAATAAATATAGACATTCAGATTAAGATAGTATTAAGAGTGTGTGAGGAGAATCAACCACAACTTCCTCGTTCCAATTATACACAGTCTAAAGAAAGGAATCATAGTATGGCATAATGTTTATGTCCAGGGGTTTCAGTTTTATTGCTATAGTCAAGGAATCTATCCTGAGGATCACAGTGGCATACTCCTGCACACAAACACACATATATGTCCGCACATATTTGTACTTACACACACACACACACACACACACACACACACACACACACACACGAGAAAGAGAGAGAGAGAGAGAGAGAGAGAGAGAGAGAGAGAGAGAGAGAGAGAGAGAGATCCAGATCCAGGTATAACTCCACCCAACTATAGCTATATGACCTCAATGCATACACCAGGAATATATTTGGAGAAAGAGAACTTATTTAGTAAAAGGCGTTGCCAAACCTGGATTAACCTACAGAGAAATGAAACACATCTTTACTTCTCACCCTAAAAGAAACACAACTGCAATTGGATGAAGAACCTCAACAGAAGACTTGATAGCCTGAAACCAGTAGAGGAAAATGTAAGGTACGCTTCAAATTATAGGCACAGGAAATAAGACCAACAATTTATAAGTGAGATATCATGAAACTAAATAGCTTTTGTATGGTAAATGCTGTACTGAGCAGATAAAAAAACACTCTAGTTGTGTATATTATTTATAGCTGACACATGATCATTCAGATATTTTCAACAATGAATAAGACCTGATCTTATTCAGTAAGAAGCATCTCTATTTTTTTCTTTTTTCTTTTAGTCAGTAAAAGTTCAGAGCTACTCACAAGCTGTGTTAAAGTCATCCTCACTCACAATCCCATCTCTGCAGCAAGGGGCTGAAAGGGACAGTTTGAAAAGCAGCCTGCACGCCCTAGGATCAAACACCAAGAAAACTGCAAAGTTTTGACACTTGTCATGGAGCACTGAGAGCACATGAAGGCCCCATTCATCTTTATTAGACAGGGCCTCACCATGTAGCTTCAGCTTGCCTGCAACTTGCTATGTAACTCAGGTTTGCTCCAGACTTGTGGCAATCCATCTGCCTCTGCCTCTAGCATACAGGGATGATAGGCATGCACCACAATGCCAGACTAATATACTTCAATTGATTTAAAGGTGAAAAATGGTCAATATTTTCCAGGTCTCAAGACAATAAGAACAGCAGACTATATTTCCACCGAAGATGAAAATTTGGTCTATAAATTCTAAGAAATATAAAACATAGCAGATGTGGCAATACAACTTGGAGGCATTTTGAATCATGCTATTGCAATGGTTAGTATTTATAGTCAACTTGCCCGGATTTTAGAATCAGCAGGGAGACGCACCAGTGGGTGCATTTCTAGAGAGATCTAACCAGTAAAATGAAGACTCATTCTAAGGATGAGTAGCAGCATTATGTGGACTTGAAGACAGGGATGAATAGAAGGGGAAAGTAATATATGTGCTCTTTACGTTCTGAATGAAGACGAAATGAGACCAGCCTCCATACTGCTACAATCACCAGAGAAGCTCTCATAGCTATTAGCTTTAAAAGCCTTTCAACTATGCTGTGATCAGGAATTCCTAATCAAAGAACAAGAAGATTTTATTTTACTAACAAAAATACTCAGGGCTTCCAGAATCTCTCATATTTTATTGTGTGCATTGTGGACTATTTGAACCTTTCTCAATAAAGCTATGTTTTTTTTTTAATGAAAATATTGCCATTGGAAATTTTTCTCATTAAAATATTATTCATATTTTATCATCTATAAACTATGTCTGAATTTTATAGTAGCTATCAGAGATATGATGCTATTATAGCACAGATTTTTTGAGAATGAAGTATTTACTGTTTTCCAATATATATATTTTAAAACTTGTACAATAAATAGGATTTATTTAAATTTCTGTATTTAAAAATAAAAGTACTGTTCTTTTCAAACCAATATATGTATTTTCAAACATCTGAACTATCACTTTAATGAGGACCAGAGTCAATAATATTCACTGCCATGCTCAGTGACTCAAACTTTCTATAAGTCAAAATAAAACAAATGCACTCTGCTTCTGGTTCTGATTTAGGATCATTTTTAGCATCTTTACACTTGACCTGTGAAAGAAAATTTGTTGTATATTTTGGCTTCCTGTAGGGTCACAGAGGCAAAGATGGCACGTGTTGACTTCATTACTTCCTCCATAGGGAACATCACTATTCTCTCTTAGCTCAGAGACTATTAGAAGGAGAAGAAGGAAGGAATGTTTATATATTTGTATGTTTCTGTGTGAGAGTGCAAACATATGGATGTCATGACATGTGAGACATGCGTGGTGGTCAGAAAATAACCATATGTATTAGCGATAGTCGGCCAGGTAGTGTGAGCCACAGCCACTATAGTTTGTCTGCATGTGTTCAGCCTATCTGGCTTAAGCATTCATAGGAATTCTTCTTGTCTCCAGTTCCCATCTTGCATGGGTGCACTCACTGGTATTATATTATGCCCTCCATCAGACATCAGGATCTACTTGGGTTCTGGGATCCATTCTCAGGTCCTCAAAATTGCTGCGTCTTTTGCCCAATGAGCCACATCTGCAGGTCAACATCAGACACCTTATCATTCATATCTGTGTGAAAGAAAGCCTTTTGATTGGCTCTCCCTTGTAGATGATCAAAGGTAAACTTCTAATACATTGACTTGTGCTTACATATGTTGTAAATACTGGCAGCAATTGCAAATTAAATGAAAACTTGGAAAGCATGGGAAATTTTTATGAAGTCTCTGTGAACATTTATTTGTTACCATTTTAATGTCTGTAAATAAAAATTAGCATATGGTAGGGAGCAATTTCTTAAATTACTAATATGAAAGTTGTTTGAAGGTTTAAATTTTTAATGAAAAGCACGATGGGTTCCAAGATGGCAGAGCCTAACACCCACCTTGTTTGAGCAGCAGGTCATCAGCGAACATTCAGCAACCCAGGGACTGATCTGAGACCCTTACAACAACACCAGTAACCCACAGGTGAGAGGGCTGCAAATAGTATGGAACAGAATGTGTAAAGACCCGGGTCCCCACTAGTCCGAAGACTATAGCCACACATCTGGCTGGCAAGTATCCACCAAGATCCTTGGTGCACGTGTAAGCGTGCATCCCCAGGGTTTGACGGGAAGTTTCTTATTTCCCAGGGCACAGAAACAGCTTCTGCTCCCAAAACTCTAGGGTCAGTGGGTCCCTGTACCGAGCAGATGCGACAGACAAGAACACAAGTGGATCTCACTACAGACCACCAATAACACTGGCAGGCCGAACAACCACTGGAGTTCCCCAGATGCATGCAACTCCCCAGGCTGGCAGACAGTGGGTCTGATGTCCCTGGGCACAGAAAAAGCCTTTGCTTCCCAGTGTCTATGAGTCCTAGCCCAGAACAGACCTCACAGATGAGAACACAAGTGGATCCGTCCGCAGACCACCCAGAAAACTCCAGATGCCCAAGTATCCAACAACCACAGTCCACACACAGAGACATCACACTGGGAATAAGTTAGCGTAAGAACACAAGTAAGAACCCCCAAGTGCATGGAATACTGCCAGATATCAGCAGTCCCACCACCACCACAAGTCCTGGAGATGCTATCACAGCCCTGGCAAAAGAGAAGGATTTCAAATCTGAGATTATGAAAATGATAGAGTACTTAATGTTGGAAAATAAAGGCCTCAAACCAGAACTGGAATACACAAAGGGGGAAATGCAAAAATCACTTGAAGAAACTACTTTCAAACAAGAGAAAGAAATGAATAAAAAGTTTCATGATGTAAAACAGGAGATCCAAGCTATGAAGAAAATACAAGCTGAGAAAATCCAGGATATGGAAACCTGAGAGAAGAAGACAGAATCTACAGACACAAGTATGACCAACAGAATTCAAGAGATGAAACAAAGAATATCAGAGATAGAGATATGACTGAAGAAATGGATACAGCAGTCAAAGAAAATCTAAAAAGCACTTGACCTAGAATATCCAAGAAATCTGGGGCACTATGAAAAGACCAAACCTAAGAATCATAGGGATAGATGAAAAAGAAGACTCCCAACTATAAGACACAGAAAATATTTTCAACAAAATCATGGAAGAAAACTTTCCTAACCTAAAGAAAGAAATGTCCATAAATATACAAGAAGCCTACAGAACTCCAAATAGATTGGACTAGAAAAGAAAATCCTTCTGGCACATAATAGTCAAAACACTATATGTACAGACTAAAGAGAGAATATTAAAAGCTGCAAGAGAAAAAGGCCAAGTCACATAAAAAGGCAAACCTATCAGAATTACACCTGAATTCTCAACAGAGACCATGAAAGCCAGAAGGGCATGGATGGAAGTTGTGCAGACATTAAGAAACCACAGATGCCAACCCAGACTACTACAGCTAGCAAAGCCTCAATCACCACAGATGGAGAAAACAATATATTCCATGAAAAAACCAAGTTCAAACAGTACCTAACCACAAATCCAGCTCTTCAGAAGGTACTAGAAGGAAAATTTCAATGCAAGGAGGGTAATTTCTCTCAGAGAAACAGAGGAAATGAATAACCCCATACCCACCAAAACAAAGGAAATGAAGCGCTCTCTCTCTCTCTCTCTCTCTCTCTCTCTCTCTCTCTCTCTCTCTCTCTCTCTCCCACTACCAACATCAAAATATAAGGAACCATTAACCACTGGTCATTAATATCACTCAACATCAATGGCCTCACCTCCCCAATGAAGAGACATAGGCTAAGAGAATGGATGCAAAACCAGAACCCTTCAATCTGCTGCATATATGAAACACACCTCAGCAATAAAGATAAACATTATCTTAAGATAAAGGGCTATAAAAAGGTATTCCATTAAATGGACCAAAGGAACAAACTGGAGTAGCCATTCAAGTACCTAATAAAATAGACTTTCAACCAAAACTAATCAAAAGGGATGGGGAAGGGCACTTTATACTCATCAAAGGAAAAATACATCAAGATGATGTCTCAATCCTGAACATCTATGCCCCAAATACAGGAGCGCCCACCTTCATAAAAGAAACATTATTAAAGCTTAAATCACACATGGAAATCCACACTTTAATAGTGGGAGACTTCAATATGCCACTCTCATCAATAGATAGATCATCACAGCAGAAACAGAATGGAGAAACAAACTAATAGAATCAAATCATGAATCAAATGGACCTAACTGATATAGATATAGAACTTTTCACCCAAACATGAAATAATTAGCCTTTTTCTCCATACCTCACAGAACCTTCTCCAAAACTGACCATGTAACTGGCCACAAAGCAAACCTCAACAGATAGAAAAGGATAGAAATAATTCCTTGCATCCAATCAGATCACCATGCACTAAAGCTGGATCTCAATAATATCAAAAACAAGAGAACACCTACAAACTCATGGAAACTGAACAACTCCCTACTCGATGATATCTGGGTAAGGAATGAAGTAAAAAAAAAAAAAAAAAGAAAAGAAAAGAAATAAAAAACTTTCTAGAATTCAATGACTCTGGAGGCACAACATACCCAAACTTATGGGACATAATGAAAACATTGCTAAGAGGAAAATTCATAGCACTAAGTGCCTTTATTAAAAAACTGGAGAGATCCCATATTACCAACTTAACAATGCACCTGAAAGTTCTAGAACAAAAAATAAGGAGACTCACCTAAGTGGAGTAGATGGCTTGAAATCATCAAACTCAGGGCTGAAATCAATAAAATAGAAACAAAGAAAATGATTTAGAGAATCAACAAATTAACAAGATAGACAAGCCCTTAGCCAAACTAACTAAAATGCAAAGGGCGGAGTAATCAAATCAACAAAATCAGAAACGAAAAGGGAGAAATAACAAGACAATGAGGATATCCAATAAATCATTAGGTCTCACTTCAAAATCCTATATGCCACAAAATTTGAAAACCTAAATGAAATGGTCAACTTCCTTGATTGAAACCAACTACCAAAATTGAACCAAAATAAGGTAAACAAATTAAATAGTCCTAAATATCCTAAGGAAATTGAGGAAGTCATCAAAAGTCTCCCAACAAAAAAGAGCCCAGGGTCTGATGAATTCAGAGCAGAATTCTACAAGACCTTCAAAGATGAGCTAATACCAATTCTCTTTAAACTCTTCCACAAAATAGAAACAGGAAAACATTGCCAAATTCATTCTATGAGGCCACTGTCACCTTAATACCTAAACCACAGAAAGACTTTACAAAGTAAGAGAATTTCAGACCAATTTCTCTTATGAATATTGATGCAAAAATACTCAATAAAATACTCACAAACCGAATCCAAGAACACACCAAAAATCAAACACATCATGACCAAGAAGGCTTCATATGAGGTATGCAGGGGTGTTTCAATATATGGAAATACATTAACATAATCCATCATATAAGAAAACTGAAGGGAAAAATTACGTGATCATCTCCTTAGATGCTGAATAAAGTCTTGGAGAGAGCAGGAATACAAGGCACATATCTCAACATAATAAAGGCAATATACAATAAGCCTATAGCCAACATCAAACTAAATGGAGAGAAACTTAAATCTATTCCACTGAAATCAGGGACAAGACAAGGTTGTCCATTCTCTCCGTATCGCAACATAGTACTTGAAGTTCTAGCTAGAGCAATAAGACAACTGAAGGAGATCAAGGTGACAAAAATATGAAAGAAAGAAATCAAACTATCATTATTTGTGGATGACAAGATAGTATACACAAATTTTTTCCCCAAGGAACTTCAGTAAAGTGGCTGGGTACAAAGTCAACTCAAAAAAACAGTAGTCCTGCTCTATACAAATAACAAACTGGCTGAGAAAGAAATTAAGGAAACTATACCCTTCACGATAGCCACAAAGGGTATAAAGTATGTTGGTGTAACTCTAACAAAACAACTGAGAGACTCATATGAAAAAAAAACTTCAAAAAATAGAAGATATCAGAAAATGGAAAGATCTCCCATGTTCCTGGATCAGGAGAATCAATATAGTAGAAATGTCCATCTTCCCAAAGGCAATCTATAGATTCAATGCAATTTCCATAAAAAAATTGCAAGACAATTCTTTACAGAGCTTGAAATATCAATTACCAACTTCATATGGAAAAGGAAAAACCCAGAATAGCTAAAAACAATCCTATAAAATAAAAGGTCCGGAGGAATCTCCATCCTGGATCTCAAGCTGTACTATAAAGCAACAGTAATAAAAACAGCATAGTCCTGGCATAGAAATTGGGAGATTGACCAGTGTAATCGAATAGAAGACCCAGAAATAAAACCACACATCTATGGGCATTTGATTTTTGCCATAGAAGCCAAATGCATACTATGGAAAAGTTATAGCATCTTCAACAAGTGATGCTAGTCTAACTGGATGGCTACATGCAGAAAATGCAAATAGACCCATATTTATCACCATGCACAAAACTAAAGTCCATATGGATTAAAGACCTCAACTTAAAACTGGACACTCTAAATATGTTAGAATAAAAGGTGGGGGAAAGCCTTGAACTCATGGGCATAGGGGACAACGTCCTGAACAGAACACCAACAACCCAGATCATAATTTCATGGGCTCCTCATGAAATTGAATAAATGGGACTTCATGAAACTGAAAGCTTCTGTAAGGCAAAGGAAACAGGGAACAAAACAAATTGGCATCCTACAGGCTGGGAAAAGATCTTCACCAACCCCACTTTTGATGAAGGGCTAATATCTAAAATAAATAAAGAACTGAAGAAATTAAACGCCACAAAATCAAATAACACAATTGAGAGAAGGGTCTCAGAATTAAACAGAGAACTCTCAACAGAGGAATATCAATCGAATGGCTGAGAAACACTTAAAGACATGCTCGAAGTACTTAGTCATCAGAGAAACACAAATCAAAATGGCTCTAAGATTCCATCTTACACCCATCAGAAGTACTAAGATAAAAAACTCAAGTGACAGCACATGCTGGAGAGGATGTGGAGAAAGGGGAACACTCCTTAATTGATGCTAGGAGTGCAAACTTGAATAAACCAGATTGGAAATCAATCTGGTGCTTTCTCAGAAAACTGGGAATAGGGCTACCTCAAGACTCAGCTATTCCACTCCTTGGAAAATACCTAAAAGATGCTCCACCACAAAACAAGGAAATATGCTCAACCATGTTCATAGCAGCCTTATTCGTAATAGACAGAATGGAAACAACACAGATGTCCCTCAGTCAAAGAATGGATAAAGAAACTGTGGTACATTTACACTATGGAATACTACTCAGCTATTAAAAACAAGGAAATCTTGAAATTTACAGGCAAATGGAGGGAACTAGAGACAATCATCCTGAGTGAGGTAACACAGACTGGCACAGACACACGTGGCATATTCTCACTCATAAGTAGATGCTAGCCACTTAATTCAGGTTAACCACATTATAATACAGACTGATGAGCCAACCAAGTTCCATGTGGGATGTGGACCTAGACCTCCTGCTCAGATATATTAGATAGGCAGCACAGTCTCCATGTGGGTCCCATGATATGTGGAGTAGGGACTGCTTCTGACATGGATTCAGGCCTCCTAATCTTGTTCACTTCTACCCTGGCGGTGTGGCCTTGCAAGGCCAGAGGAAGAGGTTTAGGTAGCACAGAGGACACTGGATAAGCTGAGGTCAAACGTTAGGGGAGGAGGGCTGCCGTTGCTAAGGACTAGGGGAGAGAGGGAAAGGGAATGAGGGAGGGAATGGGATCAAGAGGTGATGATGTAGGGGGTGGGATCAGGAGGTGATGAGGGAGGGGGCTTCAGTTGGGATGTAAAGAATTCAAACTGCAGAATAAGCAGGTAACTAATATTTCTATCCCACTACATGAGAATAGCTCTGAGATATGAAGGTTTACGCATAGACAAGGCTTCATGTGGGTCACAGATTCCCTGTGACTTACAATTAGAGGCCATTCTTAGTATGGAATGAAGGAAGATTTGCAGATGTCTGACTTTTGCTCATACAGTGAGCAGAGAACCAGTCTTAATTGCTCTGTACATCCTGCCCACCTCATACCATCACAGTGTTAGAACTGTATAATGCTTGCGAGAAATGATATTTTCAGAACAAAAGAACTGGACGCTCACCCTGGATCAGACCTGACAGGATTCATTCCTTTCAGCAAGCTGGATGCTGATATATAGTGCACCCTCCATCTTCCAGCTGCAGGCACCTCAGTTGCTGGTACCCATCAGAACAGGACAGCTTCCAGGAGAGTGTTGTAGAAAGCTTCTGATCACAATTTGTCCAGCAGTTAAGACTGCCCCACACAGGACTCCTCTTAAAGCTGGAATTTCACATCTTTTGAAAAATGGACCACAAATGCTAACCCTGGCTTACACAACCATTTTCCCCAATTATTTGGGGGGCCTTCAAAGAAATTATTTGCCCTAAATCAGCCTGGAAAAACCTTAAGAGAATGACATCCCATTTCCTCTAAGGGGGTTGGATAGGTTTCTGTTTACTCTCTTGGTCTACAGATGCTTATTTTCATCAGGAGTTGGTTAAAAGTATTATTGGTCTTTTACAGAGAGGAAACTAGGGTTGTCTCAGGGACTTAACCTCTTTTCCTTTATCTTTCTTTTGTAGGTAAGGAGATAGGGGTTGAAAAGAAAGAAATGGGGATATAGAAATATAGAGGGAGGATAGAACAAAAGGTAGATTAGTCGACTCCTCATCTCATGGCCCTAATTGTTACTCACAAATAGGGTTATTTTTTAATTCAGTCATATTGAATTTTGATATTGATGCAAATCATGCTCATGTCAAAAGCTAGTCTAATTTAATCACAAGAATATATATTCCAGGTCTTGTAGATTGATATGATTCTATAGATATATGAGGTAAAATAGTTAAATAAGGTCTTCAAAAACCTCAGAGACCTACAGAATATGACATTTAAAGATACTTTTATTATTCTAAAGATTCCTTGACAATGAGACATGTTAACTCTTGGCAACACCCAGCCTACCTCAAAGAGGATGATGAGCATCAAAGAACCTCCTTATGGAGTTGACTTCAAATGTGGCAAACAAGCTACTGGGCAAAATGTCCTCATTTCTACCACAGACAGAATTCTGGCTAAAAATGGGCAAGTTTAGATGCAGGAGATTTGATGGCCAAATTCTGCCAACACAGTGTAATCAAATCCTCAATAGTTCTTGCCTCCCAAGTATGTCTGTCAGATATATTGGGCCAGAAGGCTGAAGATGATGCTTCAACTGTATAGAGCGTTGGGTGACTATTCAGGCAGTAAATGGTCTTAGTCAGTTTTTAATTTTGGAACCTGCTAAGCTGCACTCTGAGTTCACTCAAGATTTAAGTTTTATCCTTTCTCAAGTCTCTGATGGGTTTGAAGATAGTTTAGTCTTTCAATTAGGCTTAACAAAATAGTGTATAATATATTTTTAGATCAAGATAGATGTTTTAAGTTAATATAGATTAGATGTTAACCTCCACTCAGAAATTTAGACCAAACAAGATAGGAAAGATGTTTACTTCAAGTTTGCCAAGTACAAATAGTCAAATCACTATGAAAATAACATTTATATAATTTCTGATTGTCTCCTGGTTCTTCTTGTGTATGTGGTTTATTTTACTGATGTGTAATAATACAAATGTATATGTTAAAAAAGAAGCATAATAAATTAAGAAAAGAAAATGAAAACCATGTTACTTTTAAATGTAAGATGTACTTTTTATATACATTAAAATTAAATTTAATATTATAAAATACTCTGTTATTACAGGAGTTAAATTTTTGGAGTATTCAGGTGTGAAAATTAAGAAGTACACAAATGTATATTTTATTTATCACATTATTTACAATTTAAATATTATAAACTTTGTGTGCATAGATTATTTGCCGTTCCAGGAATGGCGGAATATTTCCGGAATTTCAGCAGTGAGAAGGTTGAGGTAGGAGGACCAGGTAGCTGGCCTTAGCTCCATGGGAAGTATGAAGCTAGCCTGTGCTGCATGAGACCCTGTCTCCAAAAAAGAAGCACAATCAGTTAAAGTACTGCTTCAATGCTTTAAAATAAGATATTTACATGCTATATCTTTTGTCCATTTATCAGCGATGACTATTAAGAGTAAACACAACTAGTTGATCAAATCATAGTATTATCAATTACAAGCCTATTTTTATCACAAGAATGGAATGTACATCTTGGGTGCAACAGATAGATATGATTTTACACAAGTGTCACACATTTTACTATAATTTTGACAGAAGCAGTCTTGACATACAAGTGTCACTTCTTTTATCCATTAATTTCTCTTTAATTTACTGTTTATTGATGCTTCCTTTTACCTTATTTTTAATCAACATATTATTTTAATGAATAATTATTGTAAAAATATATATCTAACACTGTATTTCTCCCATTTTTAAAAGATTTTTAAAGTAAAAAAAAAGGTATGATTCTATAGAAAGATAATGTAAAATAGTTACATAAAGTCCTCAAAAACCTCTGAGACATACAGATATGGCATTTAAACATGATTTTATTATTTTAAAGATTGAGTGACATGAGACAACACCCAGCCTACCTCAAAGAGGATGATGAGCATCAAAGAACCTATGCAGCAAAAAAAGCCACTGGGCAAAATTTCCTCATGTCTACCACAGACAGAATTCTGCCTAGAAAAAGGCAAGCTTGGATGCAGGCAAAGTCGATGGCCAAACTCTGCCAAGACAAGATAAGAAAGTCCTCAGTAGTTCCTACCTCACAAATATATCTGTCAGATATATTGGGCCAGAAGGCAGAAGAAGATGCTCCAATGTTAGAGAATTTTGGGTAACTGATCAGATAATAAAGTGTCTCTGTCATCTTCTCATTTGGAAAGCTGCTAACCTGCACCCGTTGCATACTCAGGTAATTAATTTTATTTTTTTCTCAAGTCTCTGATGGGGTTGAAGACCAGATATTTTAGTCTTATAATTAAGCTCGATTGTTTAACTGTTAAGATGTTTTTAGGACTAGATAGATGTTTTAATTTAAAAATGATGAGATATGATAGATAATTATTTGCATTTAGAATTTTAGACACACCAAGATAGAAAAGATGTTTTTTTTCAACCCTGCCAAATACAAATAGCCAAAACACTAAGAACATTTATATAATTCCAGATTGTTTCATGGTTCTTCTTGCTGTAGGCAGTTTATTGTATACATGTGTAATAATATAAATATATAATGAAAATATGATAGAAATTGATTTACATTCAGAATTTTGGAAGCACCAAGAAAGGAAAGATGTTTTCTTCAAGGCTGACAAATAAAAATAGCCAAAACAGTAAAAATGAGAAATTTATATAATTCCTGATTGTGTCATGGTTCTTCTTGCTATAGGTAGTCTATTGTATATATGTGTTATAATAGAAATGTATATATAAAAATAAAATGAAATAAAGTTGTGGTATTTTAAAGATAAAAATAAAAATATTAAATATGTACATTAAAAAGTAAATTTCAATATTCTCTCATAGGTAAAAAAAAAAGAGTAAACATGACTATATGCATATGGAATTGTCAGGAGAGGTGGGCTGGGAGAAAAATGAGTTATTAGAATAGAATACAAGGACAAACCTGAGAGATGTCAGTCTGACTCTCCAAGAATACTGAAATAAGGGTATCAACTCTGCCCTTTAGACAAGGTATAAGGCATCAAATATAGATAGTGAGCCAGAATATAATTAAATGACTCTACATATATATTTTAATGTTATATTGCTTTTTGAGACAAGGTTTCTCTGTGTAGACATAAAAATAGCTATTCCAATTTCATTGAAAATTTTAATTTGACTGTTTCAAGTGGAAGAGCATTGTTGTGCTTAGAGTAAGAAATGTCTGCCGTAAACTGACACGTCAGTAGTGCTGTGTGGAGTGGCCATGGATGGATTTAAAGGTAAGATTCTAGCTTGAAATGTAAGTCATTGAGGTAAACTTTAAATGTTCATTACTTCATCCCACTTTGAGTCCACTGTCTGCTGTTGAAGATGTGGTCACTCACCTTCCTTCTGTCTTGTATCTGCCTCTTGTTGTAATGCTTCTCTGCCATGGCATGATCTTACACCCCTGGAAATATAAGACAAAATAAACTTTCTTGCAAACATTACTTTTGGTTATGGTATATTATTTCAGCAACAGAAAAGTTACTAATGTAACCATCAATAGTATACACAAACACATTTGAGAGACAATTTGGCTTTTATACTTTATACATTTCAATGAAGTTTCTGTCAAATTATGGCTTACTTATCTCACAGGTTTGCAGGGAAAATGTGTTATAAATCTTTATGTATCCTATAATTAATACACTTATTCTAGCTAAGCCATGCTAACTGGATAGAGATGAATCAGACAGTGTCAATGGCAACATTCCTCTATCCTAAAATATATCCTATGGTCTTTCCAGTAATCCAGAAACATCATAAAAACAACATACCCACATCCAATGCTGAAGGGGACTACTGTATTTTGAATGACTAATACCACCTTTGATGTAGTTATAAGCTAAAGGGCATATGATAAAGTATGTTGTAACATAACCATATTAATTCCAGGCAGGGAGATTCTAGTGATAAATTATTTATAGAAATTAAAGATGACACTGCAGGGCTTTCTATGCCTACTAAAGATAGATTGTTTTTAAACAGTTCAATTTCAACATATTTTTCTTCTTTACTAGACTTTATTTCTCCAAAAGTGCATCAATACAACACAGGCTACCTCTGTTTTCATGATATTTTAGAACAGAAAATATTTAATATTTAATTTTCCTACTTCAAAATATGAAGTATTAAGTTTTAATTTTATGAGAATGAAAAGTTATTAAGCTGCTGACATAATTAATGACCTATTTCTAGCACTCATATGAAGAAAAGTGGTTAAAGGTTTCATGAGCGATTCTCTAAAATGTTTTGTGGAGTCATTGGATGGAGATGCCTGGTGGCACTCAGAGGAAAGATAATAGGGTCACCAAGGAGAGACTTGATACCCTATGAGCATATACAGGGGGAGGAGGTCCCCCTCAGACACAGACATAGGGGAGGGGAGGGGAATAGGGGGGAAGTGGGAGGAAGGGAGGAATGGGAGGATACATGGGATGGGCTAACAACTGAGATGTAATATGAATAAATTAATTTAAAAAAAAGGAATATCTAGGATGTTTCCAGATTCTGGCTACTATGAATAAAGCTGCTATGAGCATAGTTGAGAAAAAAAAAGAAAAAGAAAAAGAGAAGGAACTGAGAATAATTTTACCAGCCGTACCTAAGTTACACTGTAACATTTTCTCAGGAAGTAAGGGTGAGTATGTACAGAATATACAATGGCAGTGGGAATTGTCTTCAGATGTGTGTCAACAACTGTCCAATCTCCAGCTCTCTGAGAGGAAAAAAATTAGTGATTTTTAAAAATACATGTATTTTTATTACACATGTATAAAACAAACTACATACAGCAGGGAGAACCATGTGACAATCATAAGTTCTATAAATGTTACATTTATAGTGGTTTGGCTATTTGTATTTCTCCAGTTTGAAGTAAATGTCTTTGCTGTCTTCTTGGGTCTAAATTTCTGAATGAAATTCAATATCTATCCTATCTCAACTCTAATAACTTAACTTCTTTACCTTGATCTAAAGTGATCTTATCCCCTAACCAATTAAACTTAATTGTAAAACTATACTATCTGGCCTTCAATGCCCCTCAGAGACTTGAGAAGAAAAAAAAAATTACATTCCTGAGTGAACCAGCAGTGTGGCTTAGCAGCTTCCAAAATGTACAAATTGACTTAGACAGTTTATTGCCTGAACAGTCACCCAACATTTTCTATAATGTTGGAGCCTCATCTTCGGCTTTCTGGCCCAATATCTCTGTCAGATTTATTCGATGGGCAGGAACTATTGAGGACTTGCTTACTCTGTCTTGGAAGAGTGTAGCCATTGACTCTGCCTGCATCTAAGCTGCCCATTTTTAGGCAGATTTTGTTTGTGGCAGGAACGAGGACACTTTGCCCAATGGCTGGTTTGCCACCTTTGAAGATATCTCCATAAGGAGGCTCTTGGATGCTCATCATCTTCTTTGAGGTTGGCTGGGTGTTATCAGGAGTTAACTTGTCTTGTTGTCAAAGAAATTTAGGATAATAAAAACAACTTTAAATGCCATATTCTGTGTGTCTCTGAGGCTTTTGCAGACCTTACTCAACTATTTTACCTCATATATCAATAGAGACATATCTGTCTGTTAGACTTAGGATATACATTCTTGTGCTAAAATGTGACAAGTATTTGACATGCCCATGTTTTGTATCAATATACTAAGTTCTATAGCAATGACTTGCTGCCTTTAATATCTTTTCTTTATTCTGCAGATTTAGTGTTTTGATTATTATGTGATGGGAGGAATTTCTTTCCTTGTCTAGCATAGTTGGTGTTCTGTAGGCCTCTTGTATGTTCAAGGGTATCCTTTTCTGTAGATTAGGGAAATTTTCTTCTATGATTTGCTTGCAGACATTTTCTGGTCCTTGGTACTTTACATCCTCCTTTTCATCTACTCCTATAATCCTGAGGTTATGCCTTCTCACAGTGCCCTTGAGTTCTTGCATGCTTTGTGTCACTAATTTTTCTGTTTTAATATTTTCTTTGAGAGGTGTATCAATTTCTTCTACTGTATCTTCAGCACCTGAGATTCTCTCTTCTATGTGTTGGATTCTGTTAGTTATACTTGTCTGCTGGATTCCTGTTTGCTTTTTTAATTGTTCCATTTGATGGTTTTTATTGATTTGTGATTTTTTAATATTGTCTAATTCTGTTTTCATGTCCTGAACTGTTTCATTTAATTCCTTCACCTGTTTGCTTGTGGTTTCTTGTTTCTCCTGGATGGCTTCTATTTGTTTGTTTGTATTTCCCTGAAACTCTTGGAAGGATATATTCATTTCCTCATTATAGTTCTCAAATAACTGTATAAGCCTGGTTTTGAGGTCATTTTCCTGTGACTCCATTGTAATAAGGTATCTGTTGGTTTCTGGGATTTCTGGTGGAGTAAAATTTTCCTGATTTTTGTTGTTTCACCTCTTATTTTTTACTTTAGGCATCTTTTTAGAGGGCTTGGGTTTTCCAAGCTGGTAGTCACAGGGATGAGTACATTTGAGAGGCAGCTGCTTTCTACACTGGCTTAGAAGGCTGCATCTTCCTGTATCTATAGTTGTCTAAGCTCTGCCACATAAGATCCTTGGTTTATATGACTCTTCTGGGTATTTTTTCTCCTCTGAGGAGTCTACCACACAGTAGACCTGTGGTCTGGGTATAAGATGCTGTGTGGCTTCTGTTTGTTAATATTTTGCTTTGTAGGAGGACTACTCCGTTTCAGATCTATAAAGAGTGTAGTTTTCTCAAGAGTTCGTGATTCCCAACCTTGTGAGAACACCAGCCAGGAGGAGGATGGGGAGGGCTTTCTTTCTATCTTCCTTATTTGTTTAGACTGGAGAGCCCCCAAGCCTGTGTTTTAGAAAGTGGTCCCACTGTTTTTCTCACATGTTTTGCTGCACTGAGCTGTCCAGCAGTCTGCCCTTCCATTTCTCCCTGCTGTTTACAGCCCGCCACTGAGGCAAGGTGCTGGTCTCCACTCTCTGTCACCAACCACAGCTTGTCGTCCTTTGCAACCCTGTTGATTGCCGCTTCTCGTGGCAGTTCTCACCTGACTCTGCTGGTGGTTCCTGCTGCCTACCTCAGCAGCCACTGCTGCTGTCCCCTCCGCAGCTGCTGCAGTGGATGGTCTGCTCCCCAGGGGGTCCGTGTACTTCCAGTGTTGAGGAGTGCGCAGGTTTTCCGTAGTTTGTTCCTTTCGAACTGTGGAGTTCTCCTGCGGTAGTGAGGCGGGGAACTTGGTGTTCCTGGTTAGGAAATCAGTCCAATTCCCTGATTATTACTCTGGCATCTAGACAAGTTCCACACTGCTCGCTGCCATCTCAGAATCCCCTTGAGATTTTTTTAAACTTTGATTTGACACTTTTTCTTTAATAAAATTCTATCAAGAATGACATTAAGATTCCAACATAGATGATGATGAAGAGGTTGCCCCCAATAAGCTATGGATGGTTATGTTACAGAATTTTTCTATAGTTGTGAAGTTGTAAAAAAGAATTTGATACATTCTGTATAGTTCTGGAAGAGTAGGATAATAAATAAGAAGAAACTAAGTTTTCTATTCAAATAAGACAGTCTTGCCAAGAGGGAAGTTGTCAGCCACCAACAGGATCATGTATAGCATACTTACACTCTTAAACTCTCCTTCTATTACAGTTTGTAGGCATGGTCCCTTCACGGCTTAACAGAATTATCCAAAAGAACATATATGCATTTTTTTCTGGGAGGGTATTACCTCCATAATGACTTCTGTTCTTGCTTTTTATGTTACAGGCAACCCTCGCATTTCCTTTTACAAAAAACACCCTCCCTTTTTGTCAGGTATAAGATAACTAAAGAGGAAATTAAAAAGTTATAACATTTTCTTTTATTTTTTACATATTAAATCACATTGACTGTCATCTTTAGCATCAGCTATTTATGGCACAAAGATATTCTATTGAGATTAAGAATTTTAAGTGAAAATCAGACTATGTTCAATGTAGAATTAGACCCTCTTTCAAATACAATACATGCAGTTCTAATGCATTAGTTGCATATTACACATTGAAATGAAAAATTAAAACCTATTATGGATAGTCTCCCACACACTACTTATCATCCGTTTTCATTCCATTCCAAAGTATCTACAGAAATCAAACAATGTCTTTCCTTAAGGGTACCATCACAAATCAGTGTCTTGACCTGCATCTGTAAACACATGGACCATTATTCTTTCACAGGCTTGCTTCAGCTTTTGGATATTTCACGTGTTAAAAAGTATTGTCTCCATCTTCCTTTACCAGTTGAACAGAACAGCACAATCTTGAAACTAAAGGGTTTTGTTTGTTTGTTTGTTGTTTTCTTTTTAATAGAAAAAATGTTTGTTATAGTGATTGGTTTTCTGGCCATGCACTGTTTGGCTTCTAACTAGGTAGGTATCAGTAGAATGTTCTTCCTACATGTGGCAAACAAGCCTTAAGATACTTGGAGGTGTTTTTATGTGTATGTAAATTTGTGTCTTGTTGAGAACTATTCTTTGTACCATTAACAATATTACAATGTTAAGAATTAAACCATGTCTAAAAGTATAAACACACTGGGCTCTAGCCTTTTTCTAATCTAATGCTTTATTCATTTATTTTTTCCATTATAATAAGATTAAAAGAGTTTCTGTGTTAATAATTATTAGTTTGTCAAGTGTTATTTTTCTTGCATTTTCATTAATTCTTAGACCAAACCCAATTTATTTTTCTTATTTCAGCACCATGATATAATTTATAATTTATATAAAAATATTATACTCATATTATTTTACCAATACAGACTTTAAGATACATAAGACAGCCATAGTAGTAAAGACAACATGGTTCTGACATAAAACAGATAATGGAAACATGAATATTCATAATCAAAGATAGCTGATTTTCAGAAAGATGCAAAAGACAAACAAACAAACAAACAAACAAAAAAACCCTACACTTGAGAAAAGACAAAACCTTCAACAAATAGTGCTGGGAAAAGTGCATGTCCATATGCAGAAGAAAGAAACCGGAAAAAATATATCACTTTGCATGAAAATTAGATCCATCTGCCTTAAAGACTTCCATTTGAAACTCGAAACACCAAAACTACTAGAGGAAAACATACGAAGCACACTACAAGGTACATGTGGACAAGGATGTTCTGAACAAGAACTTCATTTCCCAAGGAATTGAGGATGAAATTGACAAGTAGGACATCATAAAACTAAAAAGTGTTTGTCCAGCAAATAAATAAATAAATAAATAAATAAATAAATAAATTGGAGATGTAATCAACAGATTGGGAGGGAAATTTTGCCGGCTATATATCTGACCAAAGAAACATACTCAGAATTTTAGAAAAAAAGTGTTAGTGATCTGGAGAGTTCTCAATTTAAAAAGGACAAAAATACCTCATTATCCTCAGCAATTAAGAAATGCAAGTTAAAGTAACTTTTGGATTTCAATTTACTTTAGTCAGAAGGGCTAAGATAAACAACTGGCAGAAAATGCTGACTAGACTGTGGGGTAACAAGGCACAACCCTCATTCACTGTTGAGGCAACTGGCAACTGCTGCACTGGTCTGAAACTCAGGACAGAAAACTATCAAAAATCTGAAAATAAATCTAACACATTACTCAATTATACCATTCCTTTTCATATACTCCTAAGGTTAACCCTTTATTCCACAAATACTGGCTCAACCAGTGTTTATTGGCACCCTATTTACAAGACCCAGGAAACTGAAAAAATTCTAAATGTCCTTCAACTGATGAATGAATAATGAAAACATAATACAGACCCACAATGGGATACTATGCAGCTATAAAGAAAAACGATATCAAGAACTTTGCATATAAATGTATGGACTTAGTAAAGACCATATTACCCAGATCTAGAAATGTGAATTTCACATGTTTTCTCCTGTCTGTGGTTCATAGAATCAAATCTGTAGATGTACATAGACTTCATGAAGTAACCATGAAAAACAGGGAAATATAAAGAGACCACAGTTGTGAGTGTGTGTGTGTGTGTGTGTGTGTGTGTGTGTGTGTGTGTGTAAGAAAGAGAGAGAGTGGGACTGTGTGTATTTGGTGCGACTTGGCAGGAGGAGCATCTGGATGATGGGAAGCAGGAAACAGAAGAATGATGGGAAAAGAGCGTCACTGAGGAGGGGGACAGGATGTCAATATTGATGGAGAAAGATGGAAGAGAGACAAATAATAACTAAGCATGATTGACTAAGCCTCAAGAAATCTTACCATTTCATATCTATCTAAACTCATTCACAACACAAATATGTACTTGAGAAGCTTTATATGACCTAGGTATATAGATACACACAGTAGGTATATAAATCAGAACAATGCTTCTAATATTTTTTTCTTAAAAATATTAGAGTGCATACAGTTTTAGTTTAAGTTCAAAGCAAAGTATGTCACATATAAGATGAAGTGCTTTTTCATTTTACATAAAAATGTAAACCTTGGCAAGTGCTCAATGTAATAGAACACAAAGCATCCTCAAAAAATTTCAGTTGATCGTTATTTTCATTTTATACTTTTCAATGCTAAAAATGGCACTTTACATAAATATAGATATAAAATATAACATTAACTTATCAATAAATATGCATATATATGCAGCTATACAGTGTAATACAAATTTGCAGAGCCATTATTAGAGTCATTTAAGAAGAAACTGTGGATACTTCTTTCCTAAAACAAGGTAAAAATTTATTGTGATTTTTTAAAAAATGAAAGTCAAGTCAAACAGCAATTTTTCAGCTTAAATACTCTAACCCAATGCATTCCAAAGATATGTTCTTTAAACGTTGAGCAATAATGGCAGGAAAATGTTGAAAGCCTTTATTTCCTGTAACTAAACCACTATGTTTCTTGTAAAACAAAAGATCTTGGTTTTACAATAAAAACAGCAATTCATAGCATACTGTACTCTCAGGTCGGCCCTGAGTTGTTTCCTACAGTGTCCCCTGGTGCGGCATGGCAGATGGCAGTGCAGCAAGGAACCACCAGCAAGCTGCACACCCAGAACAAAGGCTCCAGCGATGTCACAAGATGGACACTGACATGCACTGTCAAAATACTTAAATACATTGTCCATTTGATTTTGAATTAGTTTCTGGCCACTGAACATCTCGAAAACTTTTCCACTGGCTTTTTTTTTTTTAAATGTCTGCCCTACCCACAGCTCTACTGGAGCTCAATAAGGGATCAAAACTTAGGAAGCTCTAATACCCAGGACAAGAAGTGATAGGCTGTTTAACGGGTTAGCTTTGGACACTTTTACGCTACTGGGCTGGGATTCACTGAATGTCATGCGGTGTGGGTGGGGCAGGTTTTGTCAAAGGAATTCAATATATCTGACTTCTTTTTCAAATGATTGTTGATCCAAAGGAAGAAAAGAAGTTTCTCCTTTCTATGTGAAGTAACACTGGCAAAATATTTAAAGGTTGATTGTGGCCTGTACTATTCAGCAGTAATTTAAAAAAGTAGTAAGAAGGTAATTTGAAGGTTTAGAGGTGTGAAATACAAGCAAGTAAAGATAAGTACCTGCGTGTACTTGGGAGATAAATATGTATTTTCTACGTACTTAATGTAGAATACCCATACAGGGTCATGAATAATAAGTGTGGCGTATTTTTTTTAATACATTTTTATTAATTTATACATATTACATCTCAGTTGTTAGCCCATCCCATGTATCCTCCCATCCCTCCCTTCCTCCCACTTCCCCCCCCTACTCCCCTCCCCTATGTCTGTGTCTGAGGGGGATCTCCTCCCCCTGAATATGCTCATACGGTATCAAGTCTCTCCTTGGTGACCTATTATCTTTCCTCTGAGTGCCACCAGGCATCTCCATCCAAGGGACATGATCAAATATGGGGCACCAGAGTTTGTGTGAGAGTTAGATCTTCTTCTCCACTCAACAGTGGAGAATGTCCATCGGCTAGTCCGGGTAGGGGTTCAAGGTTTTTACTGCCTATTTTTTCCTTGGCTGTTGCCACAGTTTGCGGAGGACCCCAGGGCCCAGACTCGCCTGTAGTTTTCCAGGACCCACTGGATCCTTCCATTTCCTCTTTCTCCCAGGCTTCTCACACCTAAAGTTTCAATAGGATGTCCTCCCCTCTTACCCATTATTCTGGTAGGTACAGTTTTTCATGGGGACGTACACCTTGGGCTAGTGTCTCGATATAAGTGAGTATATACCATTTAGCTCTTTTTGCTTCTGTGTGAACTCACTCATTATGACAATTTCTAGTTCAATCCATTTGTCCACAAATTTTGGAAATTCCTTGTTTTTAATAGCTGAGTAGTATTCCATAGTGTAAATGTACCACAGTTTCTTTATCCATTCTTCTGTTGAGGGACACGTAGGTTGTTTCCAAGTTCTGGCTATTATGAATAAGGCAGCTATGAACATGGTTGAGCATATGTCCCTGTTGTGTGGTAGTACATCCTCTGGGTATATTCCAAGGAGTGGAATAGCTGGGTCTTGAGGAAGCCCTATTCCCATTTTTCTGAGAAAGCACCAGATAGCTTTCCAAAGTGGTTGTACTAGTTTGCATTCCCACCAGCAATGCAGGAGTGTTCCTCTTTCTCCACACCCTCGCCAGCATGAGGTGTCAGTTGAGTTATTGATCTTAGCCATTCTGATGGGTGTAAGATGGAATCTCAGTGTCGTTTTGATTTGCATTTCTCTGATGACTAAGGAGGTCGAGCATTTCTTTAAGTGTTTCTCAGCCATTTGATATTCCTCTGTTGAGAATTCTCTGTTTAGCTCTGCGCCCCATTTCTCTATTGGGTTATTTGGTTTGGTGGTGTTTAATTTCTTAAGTTCTTTATATATTTTGGATATTAGACCTTTGTCAGATGAAGAGTCGGTGATGATCTTTTCCCAGTCTGTAGGCTGTCGCTTTGTTCTCTTGACAGTGTCACCAGCCTTACAGAAGCTTCTCAGCCTCATGAGGTCCCATTTATTAATTGTTGATGCTAAGGCCTGGGCTGTTGGTGTTCTGTTCAGGAAGTTGTCTCCTGTGCCTATGAGTTCCAGACTCTTCCCCACTTTTTCCTCTAACTGGGTTAATGTCTGTGGTTTTAAGTTGAGGTCTTTAATCCACTTGGACTTGAGTTTTGTGCATGGTGACAAATAGGGGTCTAATTGCATTTGTCTACATGTAGACTTCCAGTTAGACCAGCACCATTTGTTGAAGATGCTGTCGTTTTTCCATTGAATGGATTTGGCTTCTTTGTCAAAAATCAGGTGAGCAAATGTGTGTGGATTCATCTCTGGGTCTTCAGTTCGATTCCATTGATCCACTAGCCTATTGCTGTGCCAGTACCATGCTGTTTTAATTACTGTTGCTCTATAGTACAACTTGAGATCAGGTATGGAGATTCCTCCAGCGGATCTTTTATTGTAAAGGATTGTTTTTGCTATTCTGGGCTTTTTGTTTCTCCATATGAAGTTGAGAATTGTTCTTTCAATATCTTCAAAATATTTAGTAGGTATTCTGATAGGGATTGCATTGAATCTGTAAATTGCTTTTGGTAAGATGGCCATTTTTACTATGTTGATTCTTCCAATAAGTGTGGCGTATTTTAAAGAGAGAAGAAAATCTCCCGTGGACACTCGGTGAGGTGAGAGGACACTTTGCAAGAGTCTACAGGTTGTTTTGTTCTTTTCTTTTGTTTTTGTTTTTGTCCATATTTCGCCACCCTTGATGAGCAGCAGCTTTGTGAGCAGTGGCTCTCCACAGCAGTGCTGGCTTCCCTTCTTTCTCAGTACCCGCAGGTATATTGGCCTTCCCTGGGCATTTTACCACACAGCAGCATAATATGTGTGGTGCTGCTTATCTCTCACAAGACCACACTTTGGGATTTTACAGAGTATGTCAGTGCACAGATAACTATGACCTTTAATTCTTAACAATTATTCCAGATGGGAATGGTATACTATGTCTTGAATTTAGGAGGCTTTAGCAAATACCTCAACAAAGGATGTAGCGTGCAAAAGACATCTCAGTCTTCTCAGGAAATGAGCAATATCTGTTATTTTTCCCTGGGAATGCCTTTTCTAGAATTTCTGGAACATGTATAAGGAAAACAAGTATGCTATCTTCTTCATTCAGACGAGTTAGAAAGTAGGTCACACAGCTGGTTACTTGAGAGAATGCAGTCCTTTGTCATTTCTCTAAAGTTACATACATATACTGTTTGCTGTGCTTGCTCCTTCAGATTGGCCAGGTGCACTGTAATTCAACTATTATACATTAGTCAATGTCCCAGGGAACCACGGAGAGTCAAATCTCTGTCCTGCTGGAAGTCCTGACTCATGAGCTGCTTCTAAATTAAAATATATGCTCTAAGCACAGTTCAGCATGCTGTGCAGCACTGTGGAGCTGGGACACAGTATTTTGTTTGTCTTGTTTTGTTTTTTTTCCTGAGTGTCTTTTTTGTGGTGCGTTAGCTTTCAGATCCATGCTTCTGTATTGATATCACTGTCATCACATTCAGACCTCTTGTTATGACGTAGTGCAGTGCTCTAGACCAGTATTTCTTATGAAGAAATCATTTTACGACACAGGTAAGAGACACAGAGACTTTGGTTGCTACCCCAGATGGTGATAAAAGCTTTGATTCACAGTGTACAACATACTGTGGCTTTTCCCAGGAGAAAAATACATGAGTAGGTAAAGGAAGAGCTAAGAAAGGTATGGTTCCTCCTCTTCTTGTGGCTGATAGCACTCTCCTTTAAAATGTTAGTATTCCTTGCTTATGTCATTTCAGTTCCAATGAGTACAGTGTCTCTTTCTAAGCTCCCAACAGACTTTAAACTTAATTTCATGTCTAATAGCAGTTAAATGCCAGTAACTAAAAATCAAATGAGAGGTTGTTCTACCATATAATGGAATATATCCTGTTTGTCAAAGGCAATGGACGTTGTGTGCAAACAAGAGTGTCTTATTAGGAGATCTTTAATATTGGCAGAGATGCAGAGGCATGGGGTTAAAAAACACTACGATCCTGGAATTTCAGAAATAAGATTTGAGCCCCTCCATCAAGTAAATAATGACAGTGAACTAAGTGGTTTCCAAAGATGTACAACATAAAGAAAGACAGCACACTGGTTCAGATAGAGCCGTTCACGCAGTGCTCGTTGGCTCAATAAAGTGGAGTACTTACTTATTGACGTGCCCTTTTATTTGTAAATATCACCCTAGACTGGAGCATAACTTAGATGATCACCTCATATGGACAAGTTATTACCCTGACCACTTCTATATTTTCCCTCATGTTGCAGAACAGCCGGGTTAGATGTTTTGACTAGGTTATTTGAAGCTATCTCCTGATCCCCTTTATTTATCATGATTTACCATGCTCCCATATTTTTTTACTAAAGGGAATTCCTCAGATTCTGGCAAACCAGCTTCAAGTGATAAAATACACTCTGAGTTTCTTTCCAGCAAAGAGGAAGAAAATTTCACCTTTGGTGACGAAAACCTGCACAGTTTCTGGCCTTCCTCTTTTCTGTCTCTACTTATTTTGTTTATTTTTTTTCTCCTGTATAAACCTCTCCCACACTTAAGCTCTTAAAATAGAGATTTGAGAAGACATGGGTTTATGGCTGCTTGCTGAGCCAGCTTTCAATAAACCTAGTTATTATCATCAGTTTGGTATCATAGTCTCTGTCCCATGGTAAACATAAAAAGTCTGAGCCTCTTGCAACAATGAGTCTAAATCAGGAGAGAATTCATGTAACAAGAAGGTATTATGTGATTGTTTAAAGCATTCTATTTTGACGTTGGAGGACTGTTAAGTGTTTTCTCATGCTCTTATAAAGAGGCTTAATTTTGTAGTTTATGTTGCAGATATCACTTATCAGTAAAGGATGTGTTTAACGGCGCTAAATAAACTGAGTAATTGCTCTAGAAAGTGATTCTCATCATCACGCTTATTTTTCTATAGATCTCTCTGCCCGCTGTCACAGGAAGGCAAAAAACATATTTCTTACCTCCTCATCAGGGTGAGCCAATGCTCATATGTGAGACAGAGGAACACAGAAGATGTAGGGTTTTTTCTTTATGACTTTTTTTCTTGATTCTCGTTAAAGAAAGGTGGCTCTTCTGAATTATTATAAACTATCAGCAACATAATTCTGACAGATCCTAATGGCAAAGCTATAGATATATTAGTTGGTCATTTGGCTGCTTACCAAGAGATTGTACACATTCTCCTGCCTTTGGGACAGATAATGATTTTACCACTTAGGGCAAATTATCTGCTGGTGTTATTGTCCTAGTTATAAGGTGGTCCTAGACTGATACCTGAGAAAGAAAGTCTTTGGTTACAAAACTCCCATAAGGCCTCTAAAAAAAACTGAGCTATTATCTTCAGAGCTATGTATAATGGTATACTGCTTAAATTAAATAAGAAAAAGGAAGAAAGGGAGCTTAGAGATTTACAGTCCAGTAAAAATTGTCTGAAGATGAGCAGAGCCTATGGAAATCATCACTATAGGAAAGATATAACTTGTCTCTCCCCAAGAAAATCTGAGGAATAAGGAAATAGAAGATTAAGATTGGTGATGCTATTCAAATATATCTAGGAGTTTGTATAAAAGTCAAGTTTGTACGAGAGGTGCACTGATAGCCTTCCAAAAGAATCCGTTGCTTGGTTTCATTTTTCAAGATGCTCAACCCTTCCAGTACAAACACGAAACCACCACATTTAAAAAAATTCAACTAAGGATAGCAGGTTACCAAGAAGAGACTTGATACCCTATGAGCATATTCAGGGGGAGGAAATTCCCCTTGGTCACAGTCATAGGGGAGGGGAGTAAGGGGAAAATGGGAGGGAGGGAGGAATGGGAGGATACAAGGGAAGAGATAACCATTGAGATGTAATATGAATAAATTAATAAAATAATAAAAAATCAACTAAGGTTAACAAAACAGCCATTCATAAGATTGAACATCTAAGAATTATGTTTTTAACCATGTGTTTTAACTGACGTTGAACAAAGAAGACCTGTGAAACAAGAATACATACAACAAATGAGATGAGGACAGTAAGTTGTGAGTTCTGGTATACTCAGATAAACATTCAATAATTGCTGTTAGGTAGGATGATATGAAAATGGATAAATTTCACAAAAAGCATATTATAAAAATTTACATGAGGGAGCCTGATCACTATGAGAAAATCTAAAGCAGGGTTATAGGAATCAGGAATAAGAGGTAAAAGAATACGTCAGTCATGGGAGTCTTTCTTGCTTGTAACCATTGGGTTACAATTCAAGATGTGTTACTATATTGATGATGTTATATGCTCTATGCTTGATAAATAGCATTTCATAATAAGAATGAAACTTTATTTGTAAACATTAATACTAAAATTAAAATTTCAAGTGACAGTGCTTTCTTTATGTAACATTACAAAATTTTACTCAAGAGATTTGATAGCAACTATTATTTTCCCATTCATTCTGTAGCATTTTCATTAAAGTTTACTTAACTGTTGAAGTATTTGCCCTATTGTTTGGTAGACACCCTTCAGCTGAATAGGGATACCAGTTCTTATTTCTACTTTACAAGAAGATTATTTTACAATTAGTTAATCGAGCATTGAAAGGCAATGTGAGAAGAAATACCACTCATTTTTTATTTTCAATGTCATAAATAATAACCAAATATTAACTTTCTTCTTCATAAATATACATCTTCTTGATGACATTTATAATTATTAAAGAAAGTAATTTTAAATTAATTATTTTAAATTAAAATTCATGGAAGAAATTTAAAATAAAAGTTGTTCATAAAATTTCCTCGCAGTCTACTACTATTGTAGCACGGCAGTTTATGAAAAATATTTTTAGGCCAGTCAAAGAGAAAGAGACTTTTGAATGTTGTAATTATTGTTACTATTTTTATTATTATTATTATTATTATTATTATTATTATTATTATTATTATTATTGACTTTTGCCTATATCTCAGAATTACCAGGATATTTTGATGTTGGTTTTGTCATATAACTATTTTTCTATGTGTTCATGTTTTCTGATTATTTCTATTCTTCAATCTTGTTTTTTTTTTTTACATATTAAATGTTTGTGATGGCAAAACTTGGCTGTCAGTTTGGCCCATGTAGAAAGAGGGAACATCCATTGGGTGATTGCCCCTATTAAACCGGGCTCTGGCCATATCTGGGTGGTGTTTTTGTGCTTGTTGTTGTTGCTGCTGCTGGTTGCTGTGCGAGGGCCCAACCCACTGTAGGTATTGCTATTCCTGTGAAAGTGGGGCTGGTATCTATAAGAATATTAGGTTAACAAGCCAGTAAGCAGTGCCACTTTAGGTCTCTGCTTTGATATGGCTGTTTTTATACCCTAGATCTTTGATCTTCCCTCTTTATATTAGTCAGGGTTCTCCAATGGAACATAATAAACAAAAATATATACCTATAAAATATAGCATGTACATTTATTTTTACACATTTAACACAACATTGTAAATATTTTTATGCAAATAATATGTGAATATTTTGGTTTATTTTGACATATTCTTTCTACAAATATTTAAAGAATAATATATTTAAAGAATAATATATCCATGGGATGAAAACTGAAAACATCTTGTAATCTAAGAGGGTAATCTAATGAGAATCCGAGTAATAGAGGATATAGAATCTCAACTGGCCATCTCTTGTAGTCAGGAAATACATCCAGTGATGGGACTGGATTGCATTCAATTGTGTTGTTGGCTGTTGGTGAACTAGAAATCCCCCAACAACTCAAGCTATTGCTAAGTCCAAAAGTTGCTCTCTGTTAACTAACAGTTGGTCTTCATTGCCAATAACACCCACACAACTCACTGAACATGGGGAAATTGTGCTGGTGCCTTCCTTCCTCTGTTCTAGTTTCTTTGGTAAGGAAAGGTACTCTACAAGCTTAAAAAAAAGAAAGAAAGAGAAAAGAAAAGAAAGAAAGAATCATGGACATTAACTCTGCAACAATTACTGAGCTATAATCATTCCTGGCTGAAAAAAAATGTGCTAAGGCTATGGTGGCACAGAACTTGTGGGAATAGCCAAACAATGTTGGATTTGGCACACTCTATGAGAAAGAACCCACACCTGAAACCACTTGGGTAGCCAATAACAAGAGACTAGATAGCTGAGACCTAGGGTAAAACCAAACACTACTGCTCAAAGAATATCAATAAAATGATTTCTAATGATATTCTGCTATATTCATAGATGAGTGACTTTTCCAGCCATAATCAGAGAGGCTTCTCCCTACAGCAGATAAGAACAGATGCAAAGACCCATAGCTAGACATGTGGACAGAGTATAAAATGGAGGTCTCCATCACATCCCTTCCCTCAGAGCTTTGGGAATTCCATGAAGAGGAGGCAAAAGATTGTAAGAGGGGATGGAGAATACTAAGAGAATAAGATCCTCTCTCTGATCAACTAAGCAAGGCACATATGAGTTCACAGAAACTGAAGCCGCAAGCACAGAACCTAGAAGGTCCTACATCAGAACTTCTGTGTATGTATTATTGCTATTGGCTTAGTATTCTTGTGGGATTCCTGACTATGAGGATGAATGACTTTTTTGCCTCCTCTTGGGACTCTTTTTCTCCTCTTGAGTTGCTATGTCTAACTTTGATATGATAAATTTTGATTCATCTTATTATATTTTATTTGGTTACCTTTGGTTTTTAATCTCTTAGAACATTGTTCTTTTCTAATGAGAAACAGAAAGGAAGAGATTCCAGAGGGAAGGGGAGATAAAGAGGAACTGAGAGGAATAAAGGTAGGGTAAATTCTTTTTTTTTTTTTTTACATTTTTTATTAATTTATTCATATTACATCTCGACTGTTAGCCCTTTCCTTGTTTCCTCTCATTCTTCCCTCCCTCTCACTTCTCCCCTTCTCCCCTCCCCTATGTCTGTGATTGAGGGAGACTTCCTCCCCCTATATATACCCTTAGAATATTGAGTCTCCTCTTGGTAACTTGCTATCCTTCCTCTGAGTGCCGCCAGGCCTCCCCATCCAGGGGACGTGGTCAGAAAAGGGGCACCAGAGTTCGTGTGAGAGTCAGATCTCACTCTCCACTCAACGGTGGAGAATATCATGTTCGCCGGCTAGGTCTTGGTAGAGGTTCAAAGTTTACTGCCTATATTCTCCTTGGCTGGTGCCTTAGTTTGAGGAGGACCCCAGGACCCAGATCTGCCTGTCATAAAGTTCTTCTTGTAGGTTTCCAGGACCCTGTGGGTCCTATTATTTCCTCATTCTTCCATGCTACTCTCGCCTAAAGTCTCAATAGGATGTGGTAGGGTAAATTCTAATCAGGATATTTTGTATGATAAAGGAGTCTATTTTCAACAACAACAACAAAAAAGATTGAAATCTCATTATTTTCAAAACTGTTGTAAAATATGCCAATTCTGGGATTTATTTTATTTATTTATTTATTTACAGTTTTTATTTATTTTTTATTTTTTATTAATTTATTCATATTACATCTCAGTTGTTAGCCCATCCCTTATATCCTCCCATTCCTCCCTTCCTCCTGCTTCCCCCCCTACTCCCCTCCCCTATGTCTGTGTCTGAGGGGGACCTCCTCCCCCTGTATATGCTCACAGGGTATCAAGTCTCTCCTTGGTGACCTATTATCCTTCCTCTGAGTGCCCCCAGGCATCTCCATCCAAGGGACATGGTCAAATATGGGGCACCAGAGTTTGTGTGAAAGTCAGATCTCCTTCTACACTTAACGGTGGAGAATGTCCTGTCCATCAGCTAGGTCTGGGTAGGGGTTCGAAGTTTACTGCCTATATTTTCCTTGGCTGTTGCCATAGTTTGCAGAGGATCCCAGGGCCCAGACCCGCCTGTAGTTTTCCAGGACCCTCTGGATCCTTCTATTTCCTCATTCTCCCAGGCTTCTCACACCTAAAGTCTCAATAGGGTGTCCTCCCCTCTGACCCACTTATTAAGATAGTAACAGTTTGGTTACCCGAGTGGCTAGGTTTTATTAATTCATTAAATGTTCAATATAGCAAAATAAAACATGATAAAATATCTACCACTTTGGAGTAGGACAAGCCAATATCCAGAGACCCATTCATTCACTTGCTCATTTAGAAAGCCCATAAAACACTAAACTGGAAGCCAAAATATATACGCAGAGGATGGGGAGGAGACCCATGCAGGACCTGTGCATGCTGCTTCCGGCTCTGTGTGAGCTCAGATGACCTTGGCTTGTGTTGACCTAGAAAGTCAGGTCTTCTTGATGTCCTCCTTTCCCTCTGGTTCTTATATCCCTTCTGCCTCTTCTTCCTCCATGTTCTGAGCTCTGAAGGGAGGGATTTGATAGCTATGTCTCTTAGAACTGATTGTTCAAATTATTTCACTGATTAGCGCGTGACTGCGGGTCTCCATATTTGTTCCCATCTGCTACAGTAGGCAGCGTCTCTGAGATAGTTGAATAAGGTACCGATCTACGAATGTAGGAGAATATTATCAGGAATCATTTTTATCATTTCATTCTTTTTTTTACCTTTTTGAGACCAGTATTATTTTGTCAGCTTTACTTGCCAGCAGAGGGAAAATCAGTTTTCTCCGATAGACTGACACTGAGTATGCCAACCATCCCAGGATAAGCCTCACACTCAGGATTATTTGACCAACATATAATTGTTGCAGGATATTTGATCACACTGTAAACCCTGAGACTGTGATATTTACTGGAAAAAAACCTTTTTTTAGTTGCGGTGAGGCTCATCCTTAGCACGCACCTTTAATCCAAGAGCTTTCTGCTTAAATCGGAAAGAGGATTAAACAGTTAACCACAGGTCAAAAGGCAGAGCAAACAACCAACTGATAGGAAGTGGCCATAGAGAGGAAGAGGAAGTCAGGAAGACAGATAGAGAGCCTCACAGGAAGGAGAAGGGAGGAGATTCCTTTTGAAAGGTGTTTTTGAGAAGGGGTTCAAGAAGGAGCTTTTCTTTTCTTCTGGGACAGGGGCTGAGGAGGAAGGTCAGGGGCTGAGGAGGAAGGTCAGCTGAGTGCTTTCTCTGCCTCTCTGAGCTAGCAAGCCTTCACCTCAGCATGTGGATCACATGTTTTCATTGGTAAAGACTGAGATAATGGGAAAAACAGCATGTAATGGACTCCACAGTCCCTTTGTATGTGGACTACTATTTGCTTATAATTTTGTGGGCTTTGGGGAAGGGACAGCATGGTTTAATTTTCTTTTCTTGATTTTGTGGTTATGTTGTTTGGGGTTTTCGTTTATGTTTGGAGAAAGAACTTATGGTTGGGTGGGTCAAGAGAGGTTTTGAAAAGACTTGGGATGGGAAAGAATATGATAAAAATATATTTAAAAGTAAAAATAATTTTAAATCATGAAATATAATTTACATAAGATAGCATAATCTTAATGATTAGTTATTAAGTAAAATTTATAAACGAAAATAGGAACGATGGTTTGGGAGCCAGAAGCAGGCAGATTTGAAACTAGAGGCATCTACAATGAAAATTTCAGGTTAGTCAGGGCAAGTGAGAAAAAAAAAAGCATTTTTCTCAGTAAAACTGAAAACAAGCCAAGATAACTTAGATAAGGTATAGCCAGTTATAAATATTTAAGGTCATAACAATTGACATTAATAAATTTGAGTAAGGTGGGGATGATTGGGTACAAGAGAGTGCTCCAACAGTGTGTTACATCCCAAGGCAGGAGAGTGCTCTAACAATGTGTTACATCTCAAGGCAGGAGAGTGTTCCAACAGTGTGTTACATTACAAGGTAGGAGAGTGCTCCAACAATGTGTTACATTCCAAGGTAGGAGAGTGCTCCAACAATGTGTTACATCCCAAGGCAGGAGAGTGCTCCAACAGTGTGTTACATTCCAAGGCAGGAGAGTGCTCCAACAGTGTGTTACATCCCAAGGTAGGAGAGTGCTCCAACAATGTGTTACATTCCAAGGTAAGAGAGTGCTCCAACAGTGTGTTACATTCCAAGGTAGGAGAGTGCTCCAACAGTGTGTTACATTCCAAGGTAGGAGAGTGCTCCAACAGTGTTACATTCCAAGGTAGGAGAGTGCTCCAACAATGTGTTACATTTCAAGGTAGGATAATGCTCCAACAGTGTGTTACATCCCAAGGTAGGAGAATGCTCCAACAGTGTGTTATATCCCATGGTAGGAGAGTAGTCCAACAGTGTCTTACATTTCAAGGTAGGAGAGTGCCCCAACAGTGTGTTACACATCAAAGTAGGAGAGTGCTCCAACAGTGTGTTACATTTCAAGGTATCAGTATCATTTTTAATACCAGAAATTATTAAAAACTTAGCTAACATTGATTGGATTAATTGAAAAGTTCATTTACTACAACAGAGACTGCCAGTAAATTTAAAGTAATATTTAACTATATTTTAAATAAATCTAACTAAAATCCTAGGGGTGAAGGGAACCGTAAGCGAATATATAAGATGCCTCTGACTTTGTTGCCTATAGAAAATTAAGAATTTATTTTGCTTTCCATAAAAACATTTAGTGTCCTTTTCCATGTCTATAGTTGCTTAGATGTATAGTGTGTTATTAATAAACTACAAGGCTTTATATATCATCTCAAGTTAGATACTACAAATATTTATTAGTGTAATCATAGTTAATATTATCTCATTACTCACAGAGGAAAAACATGAAACTTAAATCATTGCATCAATTTTTCTAAGGTGTTAATGAATCTTTTTTTTTAATCTCTCTATTCCTTAAGCTTTTTTCACAACATTTTAATAAAAGTATGATATGCTAATCTACATTAATCAAAAGGTCATTAATAGGTAATTATAATCACTCAATGAAATGCAAAATGATTGCTGCTTAGGAAATAAAGGCAAAAAAGAAACAATCCTTCTTTGGGATCTCAATATTGAGAAGGTGGTATGAGCCTGGGATTTGGATCTGTTAAGAGAGTCTGTCTATCAAGAACAGGTCCTTAGGTCCTTGAGTCAACCCCAGAACCATCACACACACACACACACACACACACACACACACACACACACACACACACACACACACAAAGTATAGAGACTTGAGAAAGAATAAACTTGATTACTTAAATATGCCAGGAGTGCAAGTTAGTAGCTTTACAAATGAGAAGATGACAGAGACAGTTTTCTACCTGAGTAGTCACCCAAAACTCTCTATTATGTTGGAGCATCTTCTTCAGCCTCTGGCTCAATATAGCTGATAGACATATTTGCGAGGCAGGAACTACTGAAGACTTGCCCTGTTGTTTGGGGTTAAGATGTTTTTAGGTTTAGATAGATATTTTAAGTTGATAATGACAAGATGTGGTGGAGATTGATCTACATTCAGAAATTTAGACACACAACAATAGGAAAGATGTCTTCTTCAAGGCTGTCATATACAAATAGTCAAAACACTAAGAACATAACATTTATATAATTTCTGATTGTGTCATGGTTCTTCTTGCTATAAGGACTTTATTGTATATGTGTAATAATATAAATGTATATGTAAAAATGTTTAACTAATAAAAAAAGAAAAAAAAGCAAAGAAATTCATCCAGAATGGGGTGAGAATATGCTTCTTCTCTGCTCTCTAGTTAGTGGAATTTCACTTCTTTACAGATTTTTTTATAATGAAATTGGTTTATTTGTTTACTCAATTTATTGAAACACAATTTATTCACAAGTAATACTGGAAATGCCTATTCTGTTAATAATGATTACATCTTGGTAATTACATTAGGTAAATTGATGCCTATGTGAAAGAGACTTGGTTAGAATTCTTAATTTTGAGAGAAGCATTTATATCCTATGTGAAGATTTATGAAAACATATAATAGTGTTACAACATTAAATATGATTAAGATGACCAAACATATGCTTCCAAACATTAATGACACAAAATGACAATCATTCATAGACATATCACTAACTAAAAATAAACTTAATATATATTTTCATTAACCATACGTGTTTTCATATGTTTATATACTCATGGAGGCATGCCTATGGATATGTTTGAGGAATAGGCCATTATTTTATAAGTTTTATTTTTCACAATACATACTTACCACATTTTCTTGATTAAAGTGTAACAATAGTAGTACTCCTATGACCAAGAATTAGATTTCACAGGTTTCACTGACTACAGTCAACTGCAGTCCAAATATACTAAAGGGAAATTTCAAGATACAAATAACTTTTAAGTTTTATCTTGTACTCTTCAGAATAATCAATGAAATATCTTAGCATCTGATTTCTCTGTCTAGCACGGTAACCTTTCTTAACACATCTCTGCTGTAGATTGCACAAATCCTTTGGTCACATATTGAGCATCTTATTTAGGAGACAAATTCCCTATTGTTTCAGTGCTTTGTTCAGTTCCAATGACTATTACTATACTTAGTCATGACCCTGAATCTCAAGAGTCATGGCACCATCACTTTACTTATAGTATATTTCTATAATTTCTATACTTCCTCTGCTTATTAGCACTGCTACTGTGAATCTGCCACTCAGACTAACTTACAAGGAATACTTAGCTGTATAGATTCATCTTGCCCACATAGAGAATAGCAGGGCAGGTACAGGGGATGGTGCTTTTCAGAGCATCCGATGTCCATATGCATGCAAACCATGTGATTACAATGCTGCATATCCCCTAAACACTAGTAAACTACTGCACTGGATAAATTTTAATCCTAATGTAATTCCTGACTGGCCTTTAGGAAATGTTTTTCATGTGATAAACTGATTGAATTATAGTGGCCTGACATGGAGGTTTTATATCATATGTTCCTGCCTGTCCTGTTTTCAAGCTCTGACAAGCACTGAACTTTGGAGGTATTACTGTGACTCGATCTATCTGTTTATTTTTGTCATCATAAAGAAAACTCATTGCATGATAAATTTTCATCAAGAACATCAGCATTTAAAAAATATCTATCCTTGCCAGGGCTGGTGGCACATGTCTTTAATCCCAAAAGTTCCACAACAATATACCATACAAAGCTTTTGGAATAATGATTTCTGTGGGCCTTAACACAGTTTTCAAAATGAGAGCATCAAATTATTTTGACACATCAAGGCAATTATTGGTTCTTATAGAAAGAATGGCAGAAAAAGTGAATTTAGCAAAACTTAGTAAGACTGCAAAGAAATTAATCAAAGAATATTACAAAGTGCCAATGACTAAGAGAGGCTTTTTATTATTAAAATATATAAATGAATACATGAAAGAAAAATATTACTAAGATGATGTATGGGTTACTCGCTCTCTCCCTGAGGTTTGTAGGGTTCTTGAAAGTTGCATGTTAACTAATTAACATCATGAGCATTGCCTATAATTAGCTCCTGATTGAGATTGATTAAGGGACAGGATGGATTCGGGGATCTTGAAGTATCCTGTGAACTCTGCATTTGGTGTCTCTGTTCACCATGCAACAAATGAAGATGATGCACACTTTGTGTGTGTGCTGCTGCCTCCAGAGCCCCAGGGTTTGCTAGAGGAGATCACTGGGACTCAACAACTCCAATATCAGCAGATGCTATGGATTTAATGGGTAGGCACCTGACTGAGCAAGCAGTTAGATTATAACATCAATGTCCTCACACAAGTTTTGCTTCTTGGGAAACTGGACCTCAATCTATTCATCGTGTTCCTGCTGCAGGTCACAAGTGTGAAGAACCGGATGGGGTTAAACAATTCCAGTGTGACATTTCATCAGTGACAGCAAAAATATCACATAAATAAACCTTGATATGATCTTTGCTCATAAAATTCACTCTTCATTTGAAAATTTTAATATGAAAAGATTCTACCTAGAAAATCAATGCAGTCATGATTAAATTGATGAATGTTGTAAAAGAAATACAATAAATAAAGTGACTTAGTAGAATCTATCATAGCAAGAGCACACGATGCCCTTGAGTTACTAAGAAAAGCAGAGAAGTGACGTTACAGACATGCTGGTAACTATCCAATTGTGAAGAGTAAATACCATGTCGAAAACAGGGGTAAAACTCCATTTACTCGAACTTATACTTTGGGTGTTTAAGAATTGCGTATGCTGAAATTATCATGATCGACTTTGTCACTGTAATGTAGTGCCATTTTAACTAAAACACAGGAATTGTAACTGCTCTGTCATATCCATTTAGTGTCATATTGCTTTAGGAAACTGAGAGTTTTTACTGATATAGGCAATAAAACTGAGGTCCAGAGGAGGTGGATTACCTTATTTAAAGCCTGTGTTTGTATCACTGTCATGCTCAATTAATATTTTTTAAAACGGAAGTTTAACCTGACCACATATGCTTTATGCATGCATGGAAACACTGCCAGTCACAGGTACATACATGCCAATAAAATTTAAATTAGTCAAAAGATAAAAATCTCATAGACCCTAAAGATGCAAGCTTTTCCTAACACATGACAGAGAGTTATTAGGATATTTTAGTTTTTGTTTCCTCCAAGTGCTTTTCTGGTTGACTGATGGGTTTCGGTTTTGTATTACACAGCTTTGCTCAGTGATGTTTATCTTGTAGACAGAAATGACAGGCTTCTGCCAGCAGGTCCACAGGCTTGCCTCTAATCCTCTTCTTGTCTTTTTCATCAGCACATATTGTCCTTTGATATGGCATGCCATTTAAATGTACTTTTCCTGCCATTTCTATGAAAACATTAATGATTTTCACAAGACAGGGTTTATTCTATACAATGTTATGCTATTACTATTACTGTTTATGTTATCTTTTATTTCAGCACCAGATAGACCAGTATTTGGCACACATAAGATTCTGTGTAGACTCCTCATGAAAAGGTATACTAAGGAAAGAAAGAAAGGAAGATTGAGGCAGAGAAGCCAAGAGCAAGAAAATAATAAAGGACTTAAAGGAATGGAGGAAAGAAGGTAGGTGGTAAGCGAGATGAAAAATAAATGAAAAACAAAGAACTTGAATATGTAGGTGACATGGATGAAACTAAACAAGTCACTTTATATGAGAAAATTACAGAGGTTATGAGATGTGAGTAGAGTCATTGTGAATCCCAATATTTTACATTCTGTCGTTGGTAAAATGGGTGACAATATACACTTTATATTTCTGTCCCTTTATGACAAAGTTGGTCTGCGAGTTCCTCTGGGGCTTTGCTTTGCTTTGTAGCTTACTGGGGGTCAGAATGCTTTATGAATCTACTCAGATCCTATGGAACTCTCATGTCAGTAAAAGCACCACCTGCTCAAGTGACACTACATCAAAAATCAGTTGCTTTTCTTCCAGGGCTGAGGAACAGTTCCAAAGCCTCGAGCATGCTACATGAGGCCTCATCCGCTGAGCCACTTTCTCAAACCTTGAAACTACATTAGGATTCAGCTTTGGGAAAACACCTTCATATTTTACACGACTAAAATATGTCTTATAAGATCATGAAACAGGAATCTTAAAACTAAGGTTTCCTTCAGACGAAATGTTATAGCATCCATGTTAAGGAAATTAGTACAACAGATACAAAATAGCCTGGCCATAAATACCCCCTACAAAAATTAAGTTAAAATGTACACAACATGGATATTTCTTATGCTTCTGTGAGAGCTGCACTCATTGGGTAGCAGCACGTTCAAGTGTAAAATAGATCTTCATTTTAAAGCATATAGAAATAATTCTGAATACACATATTCTGAAATTTATGGAGCATCCTGATATGATTTTCTGCACCTATAGATTAGATTTCATTATCACACAACACTAATGGGAATGATCCAACCATAATTCATGAAGCATTCCTTTTGTCAGTTTGAACATTACTATATTTTTCTGCACTAAAGGTGGTATTTACTACAGCTACAAACTTGTCAGCTTCCACTCTGACTGGATCAAGATGGGTCTTATGATTGGAAATGCAACCTGAAGCATCTCCTTAGGGACCATTTGGTTTCATCATACCCAGGTACAGATCTTTGTACTTTACCATGTTAAACTACATGGCAATAGAGCATGTATCAACTTTCCATTTGGATTTGAGTTTTTAGGAATACATAATTAACAGATTATGCTCTGACATATTTTATTACTCCCTAGACAGACTACTTCTTGGATGGCATTTTTGATTGATGTTTCCTTTGGAGGTAAAGAATAATACAAAAAAAAAAAGATAGAAAAACTGATAATTCTACCTTATTTGGTGTAAAATATATGCAAGTGGATGAGAAAAATTTTAATAGCAATAGACTAAAAGAAATGCATTCTAAATTACTCTAAAGCACACATAATGAAAAATACACCAGTTGGAAACCGGAAACCCTCTGAGAGCAGTTGTGATGAAGTTTGGATATGGTGTAAATATCAAGAAAGGTAAATTAAATTTTGTGTTTTTTTTTCTATTACACTATACAGCTAATTTATGGGAGTAAGTACACATATTATAGACTGAATCTGGATGGGATGAACTGAGAAACACAGAATAACTCTCTGGCCTTAAGTGGATTTCCAAAAATATTTTAATAATATTTAAAGATCATTAGTTTGTTATTGGCAAAAGCACAAAGTTTGGCTTAATGAAACATAATTATAAAAAATGTGCCCTTCAAGTTTAAGGCTTAAACAATAATTAAGTAGCTTGAGGGCTACTGAGTTAACTTTCACCATGTGTACTTCTTAGTAACATAAATTAGCTGACTTAATGCGTATAAAACAAACCCACTGGTTTTGTTCCTCTCTTGATTCCTTAGATAAACTCCTGGCAATAAGTGCTCTTCCCTCCTTTCAGGGCGGCTGTTAACTTTCTATTATATATCATAGGACCGAAGGGCGTCATTTTGGACTACATTCTGTTCAAATTTCATGTAAAATCAGTTAAATTTTTTCCAAGTTTAAATTAATGCACAAGTTCATACACACTGTGTACACACTGTGTGTTTAGATATTTGTATTTATGTAGGTATGTGCTGGTAAACACAGGAATGACTTTCTTTCTTTCTTTTTTTCTTTCTTTCTTTCTTTCTTTCTTTAAGATTTATTTATTTAGGTATACTGTACTTTGCCTACATATACACTTGCATGCCAGGAGAGGGCACCAAATATCTTTATAGATGGTTGTGAGCCACCACGTGGTTGCTGGGAATTGAATTCAGGACCTTTGGAAAAGCAGCCAATGCTCTTAAGCCTTTAATCAGAGTATGTAATGAGCTGGTCCAATTATAACAGACTTGTTAAATCCCTTAACTTCAAAATACAATCCTGATATAGACATCCATGCCATCTAGATTAGTTTGCAGTTTCTTAACTATTACCTCCATCCTCCATCCCCTTCTGCTGTCTACTTAGCATTTTTGTTTCTCATCCTCACATTTCTTTCCTTCTGCAAAGGGCCCACCTCTTGCATACAGTTTCTTCATTTTCTCTCACTTCTAATGATTCATTACAAGTTTGCCTTGCTCCAGTGTCTCTCTGTGGGTTTTGCAAGTCAGGATTCATGTTTGTGAGGCAAGCACTGCACTGCTTGATCTATATCCCAGGCACCTTCATGGTTATATTTTTATTTCCTTCAATTAGAATGCCAGTTTCCTGGGTCCCATTTTCTCACTATATAATTCTTGACATGCAATACAACTGCACCATGAATGTAAGGAGATACTGGTTAATAAATTAACTGTGTTCTCAACAGCAGAGGAGACATTTATTAGGTTGAAAAAAAGCAGATTCAGTTACTCGGTGTCCTTTGTGCAATTGCTATAATGAAGACAGGTTTTTCTACACTTTGATCATTAATAGCACAGACTTTAAACTTTAAGGTTGTCAGACAGTTTAAAAACCACATCAATAAGACTAAATAAGTTTCACAACAGAAAAAAATTAGAAGTGTTTGTTATTTGCAATTCTTTATGATTTTGATGTTTGAGTCAAACAATATATGCTTTACTCTATCAGTTAAGATGCAATATATTTCTACATGAAAAATAAAGGATGTTTGAATAACTCACCCATTTTGTGATTTGCGAATCACATTGATTTCTTCACATCAACAATGGAACATACACTGGTTATAATAGAAAATAAAAGAGACAGACACAATATATAAGAATGTTTTCTGTATTTACAAAAATGCAGTAGAATAATTTTATTCCTTATTTATTTATTATTATTATGTTATAAGAGTACTTTAATCAATTTTCCAGAGAAGAGTAAAATAATTGCGGTGTTTCTTACAGTAAGTCTCATTTGTAATTTATTCTATAACAAACTTAAAGTATTACCAAGTTTTCTATCTCTGAACAATTCTAGTTCTATAGAATAAGTAAATCTCAATTTAAAATTAGGGAAACTAAAGTTCAAGTGTAGGCTAAAAGATATTGGCATATCTTCTTATTTTACTGAAATAAAAAGACATGTGCTTGACTGTAACATCTATAACTTAAAGTAGTACAGTAACAGAATAACATAACAGATTTTATTTCATTTGATCTTTCACAAAAGTCAATGTAATTAATACTTATTCATAAATATAATAGGACTCAGAAAACTTATTTCAGATGACAAGTTTAAGTAATTGTATTATTTGCAGCCCCAAAATCAAAGATTTTACTATCAGATAAAAAGATTAAAACAGTAATAATACAAATATGGTATGTATACACTTATGAGTGAATAGCAACAGTTATATGAATGATAATCAAGCTGCAATCCACAGGCCCAGAGAGGTCAGGTAGAGAAGGATCTCTAGGGAAACAGAAGGAAATACAGTAGATTTTGTAGGTGGATTGTGGACTACAGGAGACTGAAGAGATCAGGTGGTGGGGAAGATATAGAGGGAGATAGTGCAAGGAGAGATAGCTGGAAATGGAGGACATTTAGGAAGCAGCGCATAAATCTAGTGTAGTGGGAAATTTCTGGAATTTATGAGGGTGACAATAGTGAGAACTCCTAGTAATAGAAGACATGGAGTGTGAACTGGCCAACTTCTGTAGCCAGGAAAGGCTTTCAGTGGTGGGACCAGGTTGCATTCAGTTGAGTTGTTGGCTGAGTTGATCCCACAGAGATCTCTAAACAACCCAGACTGATGCTAGGACACAGGTTAGCTCTGAAAACTAAGTGGGGCTCTAGTTGTGCAGGACAACTTCCCTCAAGTTCATTGAACATATAGAGGTTGAGCTTGTACCTGCATGGAGCCTTCACCTCAAAATTCTAGTCCCTTAGTCCAGGAAAGTACTCCTCAAGTAACAGAAAGACAGATATGGACAGCAAACCAGCCACAAACCCACTATGTACAATCTGTCCTGCTTATAAGATGTGCTGCAGCAATGGCAAGGCAGAATTTGTGGGAGTGGCCAATCAATGTCTGGTTAACTTGTGACTCATGCCAGAAGAGGGAGACCATGCCCTATACCACCTGCAAGACCAAGAACTGGAGACCTAAGGTAGAACCAATTATGATTGGCAAAAATAAAAAAAAAAATAAAATAAAATCAGTAAGCATCTAAGTGATACTCTGCTCTATTTATAGATCTGTGCTTTGTCTAGTCATCATCAGAGAGGCTTTCTCTTTTAGCAATGGGAACAGGTTCACAGTACATTATTCACAGAGAGTCTAAATTGGAGGCCTCTATCAGATCTCTTCCCTTGGAACTCAGGGAATACCTGAGAATACGGAGAGGAAAGATTGTAGGAGTCATTGGGGCTAGAAGACACCAGAAAAGCATGGTCTACTGAATCAATTATGCAGGTTCATACTGGCTCACAGAGACTTTAGCATCAAGTGAGGGACTTCATGGGTCTGCTACCACGTCATCTGTGCATATATGTTATGTCTGTTAGCTTGGTGGTTTTTTTTTTTCAGACTTCTAACAATGGGAACTCTTTTGCCTGCTCTTGAGACTCTTTTGCTTCTACTTGCTTGTCTTCTCCTGCTTAGATATGAGAGGTTTTGCCTTATCATGTAACTTGTTACGCCACCTTTGCTTGTTGTCTTTTGGATGCTGGATCTTTTCTTAATGGAACATCAAAAACAACAATGACTGCCTCATTTAAAAGAGGGCCTGAGAAGAGACAGAATAAACATGGGCCATGTTAACCAGAAACCTACTTACAGGTTCCATAAATGTCCCTGTCTCAATTGAATGAAGTGAGAGACCAGGATATAAGTGAGCTCAACCTGTACACAGTGTGTGAGCACACACACACACACGCACACACACACACACACACACACACACACATACAAACACACACAAACACACATACATTCACATACACACTCACCACTAATACACACATATAGAGAAGACAAATGAATAATAAATAAGTTAGGACTCTTACATGCTGCTATTGGAAAGGCAAATTATTTCATTGTCAGTGGAGATCGGTATGGCAATTCTTCAAAAAATAAATAAACAAATATTGTGTTATCTTACTGTAACTTTTCTGAGAATATATTCAAAGAAAGAAAATCTGCATAATGCAAGGAATATACACAACCATGTTCATTATAGCACAGTAGCTGAGTAATAAGTTCAGCCCAAGTGTAAATCAACACAAGAATAGAAAGAAGAAATGTGAAGAGCATATACATGCATACATACATATATACATACATACATATGTACTAATATACATACATATATATATATATATATCCATGAATAATCTATGAACTAAAATTTGTTATTTGCCAATTTCATTTCTAGGATTACAGTGACTTTAGATATTAGGTATTTAAGGAACTTTTAAAAAATGATTCTTTTATAAAAGATTTATTTATTTATTATTATGTATTCAGTGCTCTGCTTGCATGTACACCTGTGCGCCAGAAGAGGGCATCAGATCACATTCTAGATGGTTGTGAGGCACCATGTGGTTGCTGGGAATTGAACTCAGGACCTCTAGAGGAGCAGTCAGTGCCCTAAAACTCTGATCCATCTCTCCAGCCCTTCAGGAACTTTTTTATTTGATGTGCTTTAATAAAGTTACAAGAATAGTAGTTATTTATATATTTTTCCTACCAAATATTTCATCTTGGTATGGCTTAGGTGCCTCTCCTTCTCTTATCTATCTATTCATCCTACAGTTAGTGTCTAACTTCTACTTTCCTTTTGTCTGGATCACTGGGCATCCATCCAGGGAGTTACCAACAGTTTACAGGAAGTTGCTGTGGCATGGATCTTCATCTTGCTCAAGTTGTTCCTGATGGTTTCTCCTAATTTGTTACAGGCTGTGTATATATTAGAGCAACATCACAGAATCAACCTTGTCTTCTTTTCCTTTGAAATTGGGCCACAACTCTGTACCATACTGGTTATGATTATGATGATGATGATGATGATGATGATGATGATTAAATTTGAGTTAGGGTTTCTCTCTGTAGCCAAGGTTGTCCTGGACTCACTACCTAGACCATTCTGTCTTTGAACTCACAGAGATCCACCTGCTTTCTGTCTTCCCAGTGCTTGGGTTAAAGGCATGTGCCACTGCAGCTGGATTAAGCAGTAATTTTTAACAATAATCAAGAACCTACCGAAGCCTTGCTTGTTTTCTATACTGCAAATTATTCTCATTCCCTCTGTAGGTATAGGTTGTTTTCTGGGAAATTCTTTGAACTATGAGGTTCCTCTTCAGTGACCTGTCAGCACTGTGTTCTGTTGTAAACATTTTTGTTTGCTTGTGCAGAGGGCGATGCAGTGGAATAGCTGTGTCTTCCTTTACTTTCTATTTTCTTTCAGAAAGATACATTATCCATGTTATTTCTATTTACTTTACTATGCATGCCAAAGGTACTTTTTCTTTTTACAATTTTCTACCCTGAAGTATAATTTCTGCTGGGTTAGATGCTATAAACATTTTTCATTCCTACACTGTCATACACTTTTAAAAATTATATTGTAGTATACTATCCAGATTTAATTTTTAAAATTTCTGCTTTACCATGTTTATATAAGTTTTGGAAACTTCAACAAGGGGAAAGTCCTGTGTCTATATTTCTGCACATCATCCCTATTATAGAATCAATATTGTCTCATTAAATTACCCAAGTGTGACCTGTGTGTTATCAAAGACAGTGATTTACTGCTTTTACACACATTAATAATTCTATCCTAGTATAATTTTTAAACTTTCTTATGTTTTTAAGTTAGGAAATGTATTCTTTAATGAAAATTTTAGTAAGAACAGATGCGAAGATGTGCTGTCTGTCCTCTGTTGTCTCTGTACCACAAAGGATCCATTTATTTCGCAGTTTTCTGATTCTGATATTTCATATAATCATTGATTGAAACTGTCATGTATACATGTCAATATATTTGTTTTCTCTCCTCTTCCTCCTGTCAATCTTCTATATCTCTTGTCTAACATTTTGAGAACATGATGCAGGATTCATTGGGACCCTCAATCTTTCCGGTTCAAATCTAGTTTTTAGATAAAATCAGGTTACTCAGCACTGAAGGTTTGGCTAAGAATGTTTCGTCCCTTTGCCTCTTCTCGATATTATCAAGGAGCCTCCTTCGAATGAGATGGAAACAGCGTGTGACATACATGATCCTCAACAGACATGCTTACCCCTGAATGTGCAATTCATCAACTGCCAGTCTGCCGGTAGTTCCTATTGGGAACAGCTGGGCTGATTCTGAAGAATTGACTTATCTTTTGTCCCGTAATTCCAGAGCTATAATCCAAACATTTCATTTCATCATACGAATGCGTTGTATTTCTTTAAGGGATTTATTCATTTCCCCATTAGACTCTTAGGCTCCTGGCAGGAAATGAGTGTGACTAAAGCTGAGACTCATAGCAGCAGGGAACATGGAGACCAAAGTGGCTATTTTCTAACCAGGCAGGTCTCCTAGTGGAGGGAGGGAAACACGACCCACGCACAAAACCTTAGACCTAACATTTCCCTTGCCTACAAGATGTGTGGCAGAGACAGAGGAAGAGCAGAGATTGAGGAAAAGTTCAACAAATAACTGGCCCCACCTGAGACCTACCCCATGGGAGAGAGTCAACCCCTGACACTACAAATTATACTCTGCTATGCTCGCAGACAGGAGCTTAGAGAGGCTCCTTCTCTGAGAGGCTCCACCCAGCAATGAATTGAAACAGATGCTGTGACTCACAGCCAAACTTGGGGCAGAGCTTGGGGAGGCTTATGGAAATGGGTCGGGAAGGATAGAGGGACCCGGAGGGAAGAGGAGCTACACAAGAAAACCAACAGAGCCCGCTAACCCAGGCCGACAGGGGATCACATAGACTGAAACACCAACCAAAAAGCATGCATGCTCTGCACCTAGGTCCCCTACACAAATGTAACTGATGGGCTTGGTCTTCATGGGTTCTCCTAGCAAGTGGAGCAAAGGCTGTTTCTGACACAGAACGCCTGCTTTGGATCACTTCCCCCTCTTGGAGCTGCCTTGCCTCCCTCAGTGAAAGAGGATGTTCTCTCTCTCTCTCTCTCTCTCTCTCTCTCTCTCTCTCTCTCTCTCTCTCTCTCTCTCTCTCTCTCTCACACACACACACACACACACACACACACTCTCTCTCTCTCTCTCTCTCTCTCACACACACACACACACACACACACACACACACACACACACACACAAAAGACTTGATGTGCTGGAACAGGTTGATAAGGGGTTGGGGACTTCCCATGTCTAAGAAGAAGAGGATGGGGGAAAGGGGGAAGAGAGTGAGACCAGGAGGAAAGGAGGGAGGGAGCTGATGTCAGCTTATAAATAAAGAAGAAATAAATAAATGAACAAATAAATAAACTTGATTAAAATTCTTTGTACATATAACTTCTTTCTGGTACAAACTCACAATCCTCTTGTATTTGGGCATAGTCAATATAAAGCATCATGTTTTAGAAGGATTAATTTGTTTATGCAGAAAATCCCATGATCTTTCTAATGAAATATATTCACATAAACACACATATGTATGTCTACATATGTATGTCTACATTATGCATGTCTACATAAAATATAGCTACTTCTCTAGAATAAAATAATCTGATAAAATTTCCAAATGTAACTGATTACTTGTATATATTCTATATATAGTAATTATGTCTCAATAGCTTCTCTAGGTCCAGGATAAATCACTGAGATATACAACGTAGTGAATCAGGAGTTAAAGTAATCTGTTATAAATTTAAAAATATATTTCCTCTTAAATTTTAAATTAACATGTTATATCAAAAAGTGAAAAATTATTACTTACCATGAATTCAGAATTCAATTAAATACATAAAATAATAATATTGTAGTTGAAGATTTTGAGTAAATTTTCAAACCATACAAGAACTAATTTTTCTGATTTCTCTTGTCTAAGTTCCTCTGTAGCAAGGCCACCTGCTTCTTCACATGTGTTTTTTCTTTAAGCAGATGTACTTTTCATCACAGTATGAGCTGACAGTGAACATTGGTTCATTAATTGAAAGATGGTAGACTCAAGTTGTATTTTAATATAATAAGTGTAAGTATACATAGCATCTCTCTCTCTCTCTCTCTCTCTCTCTCTCTCTCTCTCTCTCTCTCTCTCACACACACACACACACACACACACACACACACACATAAAACAACAACATCAGTTTGTAACTAATTTTATAAAAGTACCTGAGATGTATGTGGATATGAACAATGACACAAAGATGTTCTCTTCTCACAAATTCAGGGAGTGGACTATGAGCCATTAGAGAGCAATAAGTTGAATAACACCAAGTGAATTTTGGACATCTCATTCATGTATTAAGAGAAATAATTGCAATTACTTACAGGAAAGAAGTTATAACGAAAGCATTGCAGACAATGAAGGAAGCTACAGGACCCAAGATATGTAAGGAGCCAGTGCTAGATGGTGCCAAAACAACAACAAACAAACAAACAAAACAAAATAAAAAGACAAACCCAAAACACCAGGCAGAACCAGACCTTTCCAGAAAATGAGGGCCAATGTACAGTTCATATGCTACCATTCATATGCTAACGGCAGGGAGAGGAAACTCATGGAATTCTGAAGTGCGCTCCATGATGGCCATGATTCTTGTAAGGCAACTGTGCTTGACTAGCAGTGTGAGCTATGGCAGTAGCTTACTGTATATATGTGTAATAATATAAATATATGTAAATTAATAACAAATAATTAAAATTTATTTTGGGGTTTATCTACTATTGAGATCTTCAATGCCATTTCCATAGAAATTATCTTAGTGAATTTATGTGAAGGACGTAACATCTTTATTCATTTTAAATATCCACTTTAAAGTTGAAAAAAAGGATGCTTAGAGAGAGAAGAAAGTTGTATTTATTATAGTCATTAAGGGTTAATGTTAGATCTGAATTGAAATACAGCTTTCCTCTAGTAAGGAAACTAGGTTAAGAAAACCTCATTTTAATTTTTAAAAATTAATGTTATCAAACATCTAGAGTTGTTTCTATATGTAGATTTTATTTTTTTATTTTAATTTTCAGTATTTCAAAATTAAATTTAAAATTCTGTTCAAATATATTGGAAATAAATTGTACATAGTTTTTATTCCAAAACAAAACAAAAAAGCTACGGTAGGCTTATTTTTGTCTTTAAAACAGCACATGAACAGCATTTTGAAGAAACTGTCTATATATATTATAAAACAGAAATGACAAATACAGATATTTGAAATTGGGCTTGGGGGAGTAGTTTTCTATTTTCCTCTCTTTTTTCTTAGTTTGTGATATTGTTTTAGGATGTTTACTTAATATGGGAACCATGCTGACCTGGAAGTTTCTATTTCTTAGGCTGGCCTCAATCTTGTGACCCACGTAACACATCCTCTGAGAACTAGGATTATCAAAATAAACTATCATATCCAATAAAAATCTGATTATTTAGAGCAGAAAAAAATAACACTATAAAATTTTCATGAATAAACAATGTAGTTACCAATAACTACACCGGAAAATACACTGAAATATAATATAGTTAACACTCAATATTAATTACAGTATCCTCCTGTGTTTGGAAAAATTCATGGTTAGGGGTCACTACAATATGTGGAATTGTATTAAAGGGTCACAGCACTAGGGAGGCTGAGAACCACTGGTCTAATACCATATAAATAATGGTGTGGTAATTCAGTAAATCCTTTACAGATTGCTTAAAATATCTGGTACAACATAAAAGTGGCTCAAATTGTTTTCATACTGTACTGTTTATGAAATAATATTGTAAGAACAAATTATCCGCAGAGAATACACATATATTTCTTTTATGAACACAGTTTTTTAAGTGTGTGTTTAGGTAACTCCACTGAAGAAGAATCCAAAGATATGGAAATCTACTGTGTGTGTGTCTGTGTGTATTGTACATATATGCGTGTACATAATTTTATATATGTATATTTGTATTGTTACATATATCTATGTAATATACTTTACAAACATTTTTAGTTTCATATGTTTATACTTATCTGTCAATATTCTAGGATAGTCTTCTTTCTGAGATATCTGGTCAATAAATAAAAAACTGTGATATTTTAAAAATAATTACTATTTTTATTCATGTGTATGAATGTATACCTGCATAGATATATGTGCACTGCATGTTTTTTTGATGATAGAAGTAACCAGAAGGATACCTTAGTTTGAGCGGGACCCAAGGACAATACAGGTGGTAAACCTTAAACCCCTACCCAGATCTAGCCAAAGGACAGAACACTCTCCACAGTAGAGTGGAGAGTGGGATATTACATTCTCACGTACTCTGGTGCCTCACATTTGACCATGTCCCCTGGAGGGGGAGATCTGGTGGCACTCAGAGGAAGGACAGCAGGTTACCAAGAAGAGACTTGATACCCTATGAACATATACAGGGGGAGGTAATCCCCCTCAGTCATAGGGGAGGGGAATAAGGGGAAAATGGGAGGGAGGGAAGAATGGGAGGATACAAGGGATGGGATAACCATTGAGATGTAACAAGAATAAATTAATAAAGGAGAAAAAAAAAAAGAAGTAACCAGAAGGAGGGGTCAAATCTGGAAGTAGACTTTCAAGTGGTTGATCGCTACCTGGACAGTTGTTAGGAGCTCAAACAGCGCCTTTTGCAAGAGCAATAACTGCACTTAACCACTGAGCCATCTCTCAAGCCCCAGGTAAATACTGCTTAGGGAAAACACTGTAGGTTCAAATTGTTTTTTCACAAGTGAACTTCATTAGCATGAGGTAATATTCATGTAGAATGGCTGGATGGTTACCTTCACCTTTGAACGCTTCCTGTGCGAGTGTAAAATTAATAATGGGATGTTCATGGGCATAATGAGAATCATAGAGTATACATCAAGTACTTTGTGGGTACCAAGGACTTTCTTCAACCTGAAGGATATCTTCCATTTGTCTTCTTGAACTAAAATACTAATGAATGAGTGCATTCATTCATCATGGATAATTGATTGACGACTTAATATACACCATAGAATCCTCCTACCTGTTAACATGTTCTTAAGGTCTTCTAAGCCCATTGTTCCATTTATAAATAATCAAAAACAAACATTTGTGGACAATGTATGCAAAGTCTACATTTATTTCTCTGGAAATAGGAGCTCACATATTGGACCCCTTTCTTAGGGATGATCATTTTTCAACCTGATTTTCTTTTGTATTGTACAAAAAATAGTGTATGTATTTTGAGGGAGGAAGCAGTTGAAAATTGAGATGAGTTGTTACGATGTAAAAGTAACACAGTTTGAAATTTAAACAAGAAACTGTAGCAGAAGAAATGTAGTCCTGCAGAGCAAGCATAAGGACCAGCGTTCGGATTCCCAGTAACCATTCAATTCTGAGTGGGTGTGGCAGCTTCCTGTAGTTTCAGCCTGGGACAGTGCAGAATAAATCCATAGGTCAATTTAGCTAGTGAAGTCAGTCATATCCCTGAGCTCAAGGCTTGATTGAGAGACCGTGCCTCAAAGGAGGAGGTGTAAATGGAGGATTCCAATGTGTCTTCACATGGAAAGTGAAAAGGCCACCCTCTAACTAGACACAATTCCTAGTAGAAGGAAGAGAACACCAGACCACCTACAAAATCTTCAACCCCAAAATTACCCTGCCTACAAGATGTGCAGGGACAAAAATAAACCAGAGATTGAGGAAATGTCCAACCAATACCTGGCCCAGCTTGAGCCCCACCCCATGGAAGACAGCCAATCCCTAACATTGTTAATGATGCTCTGCTCTGCTTGCAGATTGAAACCTAGCATAACTGTCCCTTGAGTGGCCCCACCCAGTAGCTGACAGAAATAGATAGAGACTCACAACCAAACATTGGGTAGAGTGCAGGGAGTGGAAGAGTATGGGTGAGGATAGAAAGAGTCAGAAGAGGCAGGAGCTCCACACGAAGACTAACAGAGCCAACAAACCAGGGCCCAGGGGGGCCTGTGGAGACAGAAGCTCCAACCAAGGACCATGCATGGACTGGTGCTAGGCCCCCTACGCTGATGGGCATCTAGGTCCTTATATGGATTCCGTAGTAAGGAAACAGGGGCTGACTCTGACATGGACTCTATTACCTGCTTGTCTATCATTTCCCCTAGAGGGACTACCTCGCCAAATAACAGGGTAAGGGGATGAACTCAGTCCTAACACAACTTGATATGCTGGGGTGGGTGGGTGGAGTGGTTCCCCTCCTCTGAAGAGTAGGGAAGGGGGATAGGGAAAATAGGCAGGGAGGGTAGGACAGGGAAGAGAGGAAGGAGGGCCTATAACCAGGATTTAAAGTGAATAACTAATAAAATACAGACCACACAGACCACCCATATACATGTGTAACACTGGTACATACACGCACACAATACATTCACACAAACAAATGAAAATAAATAAGAAATGGATTAATTGAAACTTTGTTAATAAAACTAAAGAACTTTGAATGTTCACCATCAATGCTCAAGAAAATATTTTTTAATTTTTAAATTTTGAATTTTTTTAACTTTACAACCTGATTGGATCCTCTTCCTCCATCTCCTCCTGGTCCTACCCTCCTAATACCCTCTCCCTTAGTCTTCAGAGAGGGGCAGCCCTCCTCCACTACCATCTGACCCCAGCCTATCAGGTCTCCCCTGGACAGCCTGCATCCTCTTCCTCTGGTCTTTCAACTTTTGGCTCAAGAAATTTCTGGACAAAAGAAAAAACGGCATGAATTTCAGCCCTTTGAGAATTTAATCTTGCCATATATTAGTACAGATAAGGTTCCATAGTGCAACAGTCTTAATTGTTCATTGCAACTATTTATTTATGTGTAGATATAAATTAGTAATATGTAGCCATTATTGAAGAACATTTTACTTAAGCAGAAAGATGATGCCATTGAGCCAGAATGGTTTCACTAAAAGTAGACTCTACCAAAACATACCAAACTGCACTGCAGTCCAGTGCAGCTCAACAGTGAAAGAATATCTTGTGTTGGAATATTTCTCAAGAACTTCAAATGTATATTTTATTTAAATACAACTTACATGGAATGATCGTTATGCTATCACTTTTGATAAGTACAGATCTTCGCATAGCACCAGCACTGTAGGAAGTTGTTTGTTAAAATTTCCAGAAACAGATCCAAGTGGTTGCTAATGTTTGCATGTGACATACAAGAAATTTGTAATAGGCACCATTAAAAGTATTCTAAATGAGGTGTGACCTTCTCTGATTGAATAGTAGATTGGTAGGGAATCACATTTGTACATGACTTTCAATTAGGGGATTGGAGAAAAATACCAATACAATACAAAATACCAAAACTCCTCCTCCTCCTTCCTTACTATCCCTTTTGCCTTTCTTCCTTTCTCCTTCCTCTTCTGTCCACTTCCCCCTCCTTCCTCTTTCCTTTCTGTCCCTCTTTTCACTTCCTCCCATCCTTTATTTCTACATTTTCCTCCTTTATGCTTTTTTTCTCACTTTCTTTCCTATTCATCTCCCTTCATAGCGACTCGCTTCATAAGACATTTCACTTCTCAAAATTAATCATTCTCTAAGAAACCATAGTTATTTTCTGATATTTGTTAATATTAATAAGATTAATTATTATCTTAGTTCAATTTTATAAGTATTCGCAAATACCAGTCCAAAAAAAAGATTTTATTTTATTTAATAGTTTTTAAACATGGACTTACAAAACATTATTTATGCACATAATTAGAATGTAAGGCACTTCTGTTTTTTTCCTTTTCGATTCTTATTGCTATGTATTACCATACATTATTAAGCATTTATTATAACTAATAAACCGTTACTGTGACATGATTTTAAAACCTATGCTCTTTGTAGACTTTATTAATTTTTGCTGAATGTCCTCCATCTGTCTTAGGGTCCCATTCTGGATTCCAGATAATATCAAATTGTCTTGTCCCATGAGGCTACTCTTCAGTGTGACAGTTTCTCAGTGTGACATTTATGAGGAATGATAGCCATATATTTCATAGGTTCTCCATCTCCTGGAATGTATCTGTTGTTTTTATCGTAATTAGATTGAGGTTATGGCTTTTTGAGGAGTAGAGCACAGAGGTGAAACATCATTTTCATTGAAACTAATAAACACAATTCAGTATCATCATGACTTATGGCCCTTAATGGTGACCTTCACCAAGGAAGTGTTTGGTATTTTTTCCACTGTGAAGTTACTCTCCACTGACCCCTTCTCTACCCCCACCCCCCACCCCCGCCCCTTAGGAGGAAGTCTTTAGACACATTGTACTGGTAAGTATTCAAGGACTATATCCTATGTACTTGAGGGCACAAAGCTTACAACTTTGCTTCAGATTTGTTCTACATGGTCCCTTTAGTGTTATGTATTATATTTATTTACTCAAAATAATTGTAAACATTTATTTCATTCATGTAGGATTGTGGAAGTTCATCTTTCACTTTGCATTCTAGTCTACAGAGATTGAACATTTTTAAAACCTCAAAATTCATGCACTAAAATAAGACAATGTGGCAATATTTGTGGAAATTAATGTTCATGGGAAAAAGACTCCCTCTCTCCAATGAAGTACGGCAGGAGCATGGCCATGTAAATTCGGAAGGCGATCCTGTGACAAAAGTGAATCTGCCATACTTGGTCAAGAGGCATAGCCTCTATGACAAGCTCCCAGGTCCTATTAGGGCATGTTCAGGAACTTAAATAGACTAATATATAGTCACAAGTGGCTTCCTCTTGTCATTTTAATTGCTTCGGTTGAGAAACTGAGACGTCTTCCTTCTGGCTCTCAAGTACCTACATCACAGAGATCTACTGTCACTCTTAATTGTGTATGTCTGTGTTGATATGTGCACATGTAAGTGCAATTATTATCCTTGGAGGCCAAGAAGGTGTCAGATACCATACGTATTGAGTCATGTTATCTCTTAGTCATGCGGTCATCTGTCCAGCTCCACCTTCAAGAGCTTTCCCCCGCCCCCACCCTCAGGATTTTGTGTTTATTTCATTATGACTTTAGATTTTGTCATTGTCTTCTTAGTCTCATTTACTTATTGTATTCCTATACTGGATTAGCCAAATCTATAAGGATCCATATGTCATTTTATGGAAGAAAAGAATTAGAAATCAAAATATAGATGTCAAGTAAGACATGTTCATGGAGTCCTAAATTCTAGAGTCTCGTAGCTGATAAAACTGCTAAATGTTATGCAAATACACATGAGTACCCACAGTACACTAGACATGAGGTTTTATTTGTGTCTCCTACAAAGGCACGATGATGAATCCTGCCAGCCTTGCATCCTCACCATCTGTACATTGTTATTCGTAAAGTTAAGAAACTGGCCCGTGACTTATTAAATATTCCATTAAAATATACATGTATCATACCAAGTTTGTTGCTATTAACATGTTAAACAATGTCATGGACTAATTTACATTTCTTTCACAATCATCTTTTCACATTAAAATTTTTTAACCGCTTTACACTTTTCTTGTTACTGTCATTGTTCTCACCGCAAATAATTTGTCTAATTATGACAAATTATTTGTGTTGTACACTGTGTCTACTAGGAGGCTACCACTGCCTACGTGCTTTTATTTTCAATGTTTATACATATTTCAATAGGTTATAAAACATGTGATTCAGCGTACACTACAGTATAGTTTCACATGAGGTATTCTCAATGCCCTCAAAAATGTGTGCTATGCTTCACCTTTCAACTTTATGGCCTTACACTTAAGCCTCTGTCTAGTAATGTATTTTAATATTTATCAAGTTTTGTCTTTTTCAGGTCATATTATCAGAGTTATGGTCACTTTTACATATCTGTGAGCATATTTTTAAAATTTTATTTTATTAATTTATTCATATTACATCTCAATGGTTATTCCCTCCCTTGTATCCTCCCATTCCTCCCTCCCTCCCATTTTCCCTTTACTCCCTCCCCTGTGACTGTGACTGAGGGGGACCTCCTCCCCCTGTATATGCTCATAGGGTATCAAGTCTCTTTTTGGTAATCTGCTATCTAGATGAGAGAAGCATGGGAGAATGGCAAAGTTGAAGGATCCAGAGGATCCTAGAAAACTACAAGAAGAACATTATGATAGACAGATTTGGGCCCAGGGGTCCCGCTCAAACTATGGCACCAGCCAAGGACAATACAGGCAGTAAACTTCAAACCCCTACCCAGATCTAGCCAATGGACAGAATGTTCTCCACAGTTGAGTGGAGAGTGGGGTCTGACTTTCACATGTACTTGGTGCCTCATATTTGACCATGTCCCCTGAATGGGGAGACCTGGTGGTACTCAGAGCATATTTTTTGAAATGAGCTTAACACTCACTTTGTAAATGAATTTAAAATATCTATTTTCTGAGCCATGTTTACGTTTCTTAATTATTGTAAACCATCCTACTTGGCTGTGCTATTTTTCATGCCTCACTCAGAAATCATCTTCGTTCTTAACAGACTATTTTATTGTATGCTTTCTTAATATTTCTAACTATTGTCATTTTATTCTTTTCTTTTATTAATGATGAAAACTTTCAGCTTTTTCCTGTGTGGTTTGACATTTATGTATACATGGAATAATTGCATTAAGATATGCTGCCTGTTTTTAATTAGGTTGTTAATGTGCATTTTGTTGGTGTTCAAAGGCTCCTTCTTATTTTATAAATATATCTTCATATATATATGACTTGCAAAGATTTCCTCTTTAGTGAAGTTTCTCTTTTCACTTACTTTACAGTGTCTTTTATAGAGCGGTATTTTATGGTTTTACAGATATCTAATGATGTCTAAGTTACTTTTCTTTAGGTATTGTATGCAAAAAGTTGGACTCAAAATCCAATTCATCTATATTCTCATTATGCTTTCTCCCAAAGCAAAACAGTTTATCATTTTGTATCAATATAAGAGACCCATTCTTTCTTAACTTTAGTGACAGACATATAATTGGAGGGGTGAAAGAGTTCATCCGTTTTCCAGCAGCCCTGTTGAAGCTTCATTCCTTTTTTTTAATTTTTTATTAATTTATTCTTGTTACATCTCAATGGTTATCCCATCCCTGTATCCTCCCATTCTTCCCTCCCTCTCATTTCCCCCTTACTCCCCTCCCCTATGACTTTCTTTAATAAACGATGTAACTCTTTGGTTGAAGACAAGTCCACTTTGATTGTGGCGGGAGTCTCTAGACATCTCTCTGTTCTAGCGTTCTCCTCCTCCCACTATTGTCATCTCCACTTCTACAGCTTCATAGTCATCTGCAGAGGCGGAAGTGTCGGTCACTTCATTTGACTTTTGTTATTGCCTAGATTGTTCTGGCTTCCCTTGAATTCATGTAAACTCTCAGACTGAGGGTTTTTTTTGGGGGGGGGTTATTTTTGGGGAGGTTGTTTTTTGTTTGTTGTTGTTTTGGTTTGGTTTTTAGGATGTTTTTGTAAAATAATTTTTGTTGTTTTTATTGGTAGTGTATTGAAACTGTGTATCAAGTTGGTATAATAAATATTGAAGATATACATTATGTATTTTTGTACCTTTTTTATAACAGATCTTTTGAGTTCTTTGTGTGTCTTTTAGTATATATTGTATTTCTTGAAACTAGATGTTTCTTGTTTTTTCTAAGTTAACATTGAATAATAGTAATCATAGAAGACAAAAGGTTTTCCCTGATTTGGGTAGCAAATCTCTGTACTTTTGACCATTACATATGACATCATTCAAAATATTAGTAATGTTTATACTCTCTTCTAGAGTGTTTATGTATTATTGTCGTTATAACGAGCATTAATCATACACAGCTCTAAAAATCAATACCTTCTACATCAAGAAATATTTTCTTCATTCTATAGATAAACTAGATTTCATTGGTTGATTGTTCAAATGTTCAAGGTGCCTGGCATGCTTAAATTATATCTATTTCTTTATTCTGCATACTTATTTAAACACATTATAGTATATGACTTTTTATCCTATGTAGGTTCCTGGTGTAAAATATAATAAAATGATGAATGGGTTTCCAAATCGAAAATTTTCAATATCCAATGAAGTTATTAATTCGTATTTAGTAGTTTAGTAGTATTCATCAGGAAACATGCTTACTTGGGAGTTTGTTTGAAATCTTCCGGTTTCTAATTCTATTGCATTTTATGATCTTATTCAATTACAAGTACCTCTTTAAAACCAGCTATTTAATGCTTATGGATATGTGTATTTGGTACAGAACTCACAAAATATAAAGCTGTAGGGTGTTTACCTAACCATTCTGGCAATTTCTATGTTACGTTTCTTTTTATGTTACAATTTTATGTTACATTGCTCAATTTGTCATATTTATAATGCTGTTACAGTTAGACTATCTTATTTTATATTTTCTATGTTCTGTCTCTTTAGTCATTTTTGCTGAGTTTTCTTTGTTACTGTTGTAGTATTTTAAAGATTGAAGTATTAATTTCATTAATTTCCTTCTAGTACCTACTACTGATGATATACTGACCTCATTTTAGCAGCTGCATTAGATGGAATCTAACTAGAGAGTTTTGTTAGAAGTATTCTTAGAAGGTTGAATTATAAACAGGATTTCCACATAGTTATATTCTTCTGCTCTCTTATTAGTGCAACAGATATTATATCTAAATGTTTTGCAAATCAAACCAAATACCATACTTTTTTATATTTTAAATAAAGATAGAAATAAGGGAAAGTAACAGCTTATATAAGGCATTATATTTATCTTCGTTAACACCTGGTTCATACTTGATCTTTTGGGTTAAAGTTACACTCTGGAGTCATGTCCTTGTTCCAATGAATCATGTTCATTTACACTGCAGCATATTTTAAAATAATTATCTTTAGCATTTCGTATTTAGTGCACATTCATATTTGCATCTTACATCGTTTACATTGTACTTGAAAAAATCCTATTTCTTCAATGAAATCAATACAATGACTGTATTTTACTTGAATCTGCATGAGAACATTGTTGTTGGTCTTCATTTTGAATGACACCTATGCCCTATATAATTTTTGAATGACAATATGTTCTCTGTGTTTGTATTTTTCATTCTACCTTTATTTTCTTTGGAGTTTGGTAAGAAGTCAGTCAAAATTTATGTTGATGATGTTTACAGAGTTTCTCAGACTTAGAATTTTTCATTATATCCTATCTCTTTGTATTTGTATTAAATAGTTAAAGACATTTTCAGTGGATTTGTCATGATATTTTAGTGATTTTTCTTTGCCAAATTCTAGTCTCAAAGGAGGAAGAAATGATAGAGGGAAATAATAACAAAATATAATAAATATTTATGAGGCTGCTAAAAATCACAGCTATGTCTTGGTATATGAGGCAAAATATCATTTAAAGATGCTTCCATTTTTCTGCTGATTTTTCATATTGTTATTTTTTCTGTATTTTACAGTGCTCAAACTCTGTCACTCTTCTGATTGGCTGACTTGATCTCTTTTTTTCCCCTGCCTGTTCAGGTGTCTTAGACCTATGTCAGGTAATTTATCACTCACCTTGTATCTTCATTTGTTCTTCTGAAGAGTTTCTGTCCTCTAGCACAGTATTCACAAGACTGTTTCAGCACCAGGAACTTCAGCTCTCCCTTGTATTCCCACTGTCCCCCTTAGATCTGTCTTGTTCTTCCATCACAATGTCCCCTTAACAGCTTTTATTCTGCATGTTGAACTCATAGTTGATTTATTTTTCTATGCCACATAATTTTCCTCTACAAATACAGGCTTTGATATATTACACTGTGTAAATCATAGGCACTTATTTTTACCTATATTTGTTTGTGGCTTATCTTTGTCTGCTACATATTCATTTGTTTATCATTTTCTTTGGTTTGACTACTAGAGGAAACCCCTTTCCCCCTCTAACTGTTCACTGTTACTCCCCATAAAGCCCTGGTATCACATGTGAATTTGTCACCCTGAGAGACTATGGTTATTGAGCTTTTATGTGACCATAGCATTTTCTTCATTCTCTAATTGGATTTTTGTTTCATTAATATTATTTGTAGCAGTGCTTTGGATGTAACTTCCAAACTATCTTTCTTTCTTTCATTCTTTCTTTTGTTCTTTCCCCTTAGCAATCCACGAATTTGTATGCAGTGATATTTGGGGCCTTTAGAAAAAGTTTGTGTTAGATGATCAAAGCCTCTATTATGATGTTGATCATTAAAAAATGAGAAGTTGAGCTTACAGAGGTTCTATTGTCACATCCCAGGATGCCTTCCTTGGCATGGTGCATCATAAAGTGCCCACAGATGACGTTGACAGGTATAAGTGCTATATTCTCTACATTTTCAATCTCTATGACTTTCTGGTAAAAACAAGTTCTGGTACATATAAACAAAAATTTTGTGATATTCAATTTGCATCAGTAGCAAAGGAAGTAAAATCACACCCAACCATTACTCTTGGCAGTTGTAGGCTGATCGTATTCTTGTTTTAAGCATTGTGCTGGTCTGTTAATTTTCTAGTCTACCAATCTAATTAGACCAATTCAGAAAGACTATTTGTGGAATAAATATATGGTGTCAGAATATAGCAAATGAAAATTTAAAAGACACAGCTTTTTAGGCACAGCTTAGAACGTTTTTGAAAACATCTCTGAAAGAATATCTAAAATCAGTAAATGAGTCTTACCAGGGAGAGGAAAAAAAAAAAGACAAAAGAAAAAAAACATGAAATCTCTTTGAAATGAAAGGCAAACAACATCCTGTGTCTGTGGTGCCTGAAAACAAACAAGCATAAGACAGAACTCTGCAACAGTCAATGTAAACCGTGTGGGAAATCACATGGAGGCAGATCAGCCCAGGAGAGAGACACACTGAGGTCCCAAGTACACAACCTAAAGGCATGGCCCAGCTGTCAGAACCCAAAGTGAGATAGTAGCCTTTCGGGAAAGAGGAATTTAAATAACAAATACAGGCACATAAGAAAAATACTCAAATAAAGTGGTGAATAAGTACATACACAAACAGTGCTACAGAAGTCAGCAGGCACAGAAAATCCTGAAACAAAGGGAACAAATATATAGTACCCTGAATTTAAATGCGAGGGAAATGCCTCAGAGAAAAAAGGATGAGCAACAGCAGGGCATCTGCAGAGGAAGACTGAAAAGCATTAAGTCTCCTTTTGTCCCTCACCACTTTAAGTAGGAAAGGATTGTTGGGTCTCATGCTAGCAGTCCTGGTGATGATGACAGAAGGATCTAACCAGAGGGATCTAACCAATTAAATGGGTAAACAGAAGCCTAAATTCAGCACTCCCCAGGAAGTTGGTAAGGCAAATTTCTGTTTACCAGGAAAACCACCACCTCACTTACCTGCACCAAAGGTCAATCAACGACCTTGCAAAGGAGCATCTACCTCCAAATTAATCCTAACAGTCTGTAGGATTACAGACTCTAAAAACCCCAATCTTAGTATCATATAATTCATAAAATACATTTGCTTTCCCATCAACCTCTTGCCTTCTATTTTCAGAAAGAATCCTGTGGTTTATTGCCCCAATAAACTTTTCTTTCTACCCATTGACTGGTCCAGTTCAGCGGTTTCCCTGTGACATCATTTACATTTGGTGACAAAAACCCTTGAGAGACACATTTGAGCTCCTGAAAGCCTTAGTCCCTTCTAATTCAAAGCAAACAGTCAATTTGACCCTCCTGCCATATGGATCATCTGCTTGTGCTGCCTTTTGCCACCCACCATATTCAACTCCAATTTTAGACTAGGTCTCTTCAGGCAGGTTTCTCCAACACCTGCTCTACTCAATTGCATCTCCTTGCTTCCTCCGATAAGCATTTTCCCAAGGCTGCCTGCTCTATGCCTTGCATATTAAGAATTGTTCTGTCTCCTTTGCTCATTCTTTGATTCCTGCGCTGTCTCTCTTGGTCACTGGCTCAATGAAAGGCATGAAGGTTCTTCAGTGAGTCTTCCGCCCTCCCTCAAGAGTTCCCTACCATGTGGAAAGGGACTTCTCCCCACTGAACTACACGTTTCTCTGAGAGGTCTTGGTAGCCCTTAAGGATACCATTTTATTGCGGCTGTTTGACACTTACCCTGTGTCTCTTTTCCTAGGCTATTGGAATTCTCCTTCTCATGGGACTCCTGTTTATGAAGAACTCTTTCCCAAGTCTGCCCCACTTCCTCTTTGTTCCGCTCTTGTAAACTCTTTGCTGTCACCCTGTTTTTCCCAAGCACATTTCCCTTCTCTCTAATTAACCATGGGCTGCTTGTTGACACTTCCAACCTGCTTTTTTCCGAATCTCTTTCTTTCCTCAGACTCAGATACAATTAAACTTAACACTCAATTATTAGTGCAATATGGCCTGGTTTCAGTACAAATGTGATAGTCGTTCCCAGCAGCCAGAAAATGGCACATGTGATTTCCAATTTCTCACAGGTGGTGACAAATGTTATGGGAAAAATGTCACAGGCTGTTTTACTCTACTTAAGAGATGGCTTTAGAAGCTGGAAGTGGTGGTGCATGCCTATAATCCCAGCACTCATGGAGGCAGAGGCAAGCAGATCTCTGTAAGTTTGATGCCAGCCTGGTCTACTAAGCAACTGCAGATCGGCCAAGACTACACAGAGAAACCCTGTCTCCAAAAGCCAAAACCAGAACCAACCAACCAATCAAACAACCAAACAAATAACTAAACAAGATGGCTTTGGAGCTGGCATTTGGCATGCTTTCTTTAGACTCCAGCATGTTTGACTAAAAGCTTCCCCCAAAGCCTCTGTCCTGGAAAGGCTAAACCTTGGCTCTGTAATAGGCAGGAGAACAACAGGACATCTGACGAAAATATATTATGCACTTGAAAACAGCTAAGAGGTGATCCATCTCCAATAGAGGTTACTGTTGCTTCTCACATGGTATTTACTTTTTTTTTAATCAAGAGAATTTTAAATTAAAATGGCTAAATATAATCACAAGTGTTTAGCTCTGTGAATACCCACCAATATTTGAGTTTTTTTTAACAAATATGTTTTCGCATCCAAGGTCATTATTATCTTTAAACTTTTAGATGAAATTTAAATTTTATCCTGGAATCTATAAAACCATGTGGAGTATGGTTGAAAACAATTTGTTCCATTCAAGGTCATAGATACCTTTGAAGTTTTTGTTGAGAAGTACATTTCCCATTTTCTTTATCTAATGTTTTGTAAGAACACTATGGTGTAGTTTTACAAATCTATAAAATCCCTAGCATTAAAAGTTATCTTGCTGGGCGTGGTGGCGCATGCCTTTAATCCCAGCACTCGGGAGGCAGACAGGCGGATCGCTGTGAGCTTGAGGCCAGCCTGGTCTACAAAGTGAGTCCAGGATGGCCAAGGCTACACAGAGAAACCTTGTCTCGAAAAACCAAAAAAAAAAAAAAAATTATCTTAAAATTTGTAATAAAATGTGTTGATAGTTAAAAATCTATGTATAGGTAACTTTAATTTGCTATATATATTATATAAATATATATTTAATTTACATATAATTTGTATTTAACCCATGTTTAAAAGCCAGAAGTAAGATGTTTTGTTTTATTTCATTTCCCTATAGTAAGGAAGCAACATACCAGCTAAAATACTTTGCCTAAAGAAAGATAGATTGTTTTTAAGTTGATTTTTGTCCCAATAATGAAAAATAACATATGAGAACAAAAACACAAACAAGGTTTTTGAAAATTAAGACCTGTTAATAATATGTATTTGCTAAAGGTTTAAAAATTCATGAAGTTATAATGGTTTATTTATGACAGCAGCCACCGACTTAAAGACATATGTCTTTGCTAACTTTGTTAAGCTTTAGCTATTTGGAGCAATGGAGTCATATTAGAAACTGTGATATTTTGTAGGGATGCACTATCTTCATCCTATAACAGACACAGTCTCAAGATAGTTAGAAGTTTTCCCAACTACAGCTGAGACCCAGTGATTGGACACCCTAGATCTATACAATTGGATAATGATCTTGCATTCATCTATAAAGTCCCTCAGCTGTGGTGTTTATCACAATAGAAAATTAACCAATACAGCGATGATAAATGTAATGCTTACATAGTGCATTTATTTTTTAAAGCAAAATGTAGCATACATATGTAAGTATTATAAGCATAAAATATTAAAAGACCAAGACATAATTTATATATATAATACATGAAAGAGTATGAAGCTATGGGCCTAGAAGAGCTCCAGTAGACTAGAATCCAGAGTTTATATTTCCCTCTCTGTCTCTCTGTCTCTCTCTCTCTGTCTCTCTCTGTCTCTCTCTGTCTCTGTCTCTCTCTCTCTCTCTGTCTCTCTCTCTCTGTCTCTGTCTCTGTCTCTCTCTCTCTCTCTCTTTCACACACACACACACACACACACACACACACACACACACACACACACGAGCGCAATAGAAAATTCACCTGGACAAAATCTCTCATCACTACATAGGAGTTTGGAAAGTTTTAAGATTTATTTCTCAGTATCAAATTTATTAATAATTTAAACTTTTTGCTAAGACTCTAGGGAGATTGAGCTTCCCCGTTTCTAGAGCCTGTATTCAACTCTCTTGACTCTCTATATTTTAATATTCTTCAATACATTTGAGGAATATTGAACAATCCTTACGTATTTTTACTTTATACCTAGCCTAAGTGTAATAAATTATGTATTCTGCCTTACTTACTTATACTTCATCTCTTACTCATTTAAAATCATTGTTTTGATAATTGTATAACTTCTTTTTTTTTTTTTAAACAGGGTTTCTCTATGTAACCCTGGCTGTCCTGGACCCACATTGCAGAGCAGGTTGGCTTCGAATTTACAGAAATCTTCCTGCCTCTGCCTCTCAAGGGCTGGGATTAAAGGCATGTGCCACCATACCGGGCTCTATAACTTTTTTGAACGTGCAATGATAATAAAATGTATTTTCTGTTTTGTCCAGAACTTTCAAGTCATTTAATATAAACACATGCTTATACAGTTTAATCTATATATGTGGAAATTTTTCTAAATATTTTCCAGAAAATGGTGGAGTGATATATTTTCAAGTCTCTGTGATACAAGAATTCTAACTATGCTATGACATTGTATTCACAAAACACCTGATCAAGATAATATATTCACCATTTTTTATTGTTAATTCTCAGTTTTAAAGGTATCAGTTAAGAACTACCTAAGACTGGAATTTAGAAGTATTAGCACTTCAATCACAATGTTAAAATCAATATAAAATCAATCAAATTTATGAATATTTATTTCTGCACTTTTATTAAATATGAAATTTTCATGTCCTCTAAGAAAACAAGTAAGAAATCTTATCATTAAAATTAATACAGTAATTAAACTAAATGAGATTTCCAGCACAAGAACCATGACATATATGATTCTGTATACTCTGACTTATAACATAAAGTCAAGAGAAGTTTATGAAGCAGTTGCTCACTTCCCACATAGAGTATATCTTTTCATTTGTGCAAAGTAACACTTGATCTGCGTGTTTAGACTATACCCCTTGCTCTTCATGGTGGGAACATATCTAACACAGCCTTTCCTTTATAGGCATCAGTCCTTAGCAGGGAGCTGGCACCTAGCAGTCCAGCTGACGCACTGTGGATAGCCGTTATGTTCTAATCCGACAAGCCCAAGCAGGAAGCAGATGGTGGGAATTTTCCTGAAGGGACTGTTACATAAATGTAGCCAGAAGGTTGGAAACACAAGTAAGGTGTTGACATACAGTGGACTGAAGTGATGGGCTGCTTGTGACTTTGTGCCTGACAGTCAGCAGGATGATTTTGTTTTCTCGGACCATAAACAGAGAAGGCTAAATGGGAAGGTTCTCAACCGTGCTGACATATTTTACTGTGTGGGCTGAGAGCCAATTCAGGGCGGCTTTGCACAGGGGGATCAGGGCTACCTTACTGACAAAGCTTCTTTCCTCTTTTATCCTGTTCTCTAGACACAAAAAAATGGGTGAACATGATGATGAGCCTTGGTAGCTTCCTAACAGACATTTTTGGAGGTCATGTGGTAGGGGAGTGGCACAAAGCAGAATGGTAAGGCTTCCCTAAGAATTAGAAAAGTAGAGATACAAAAGGAAGAGGTTTAATTGCTTGGAAAGAACATAGGAGAACAATACTTGGAATGTGCTGAAGAAACTTCTTACCTATTTTTCAAAGCTCTTGTCCGAAAAAAAAATTAAAAATGGACAGGAATTAATAAATGATATAGCATTTTTATCTTGAAGGTAGGGGTATGTAGTTTAAAAGACTAACAATTTAGCCTAAATTAGTAAAAATTATAAATGTTATAGCATTTTTTGAATGAAGCATTTTTATGATCATACATCAGTTGCACCTTTTAAACAAAGACAAATTAAGTCTCTGAACACATAGGACAAAATATCTATTTTTTAATTAAATAAATGACGTGTGCTGAGTTGACACAGTTTAATACAACATTGTCTTATTGACTCTCAAGATCTTTATTTATTTATTTATTTGTTTGTTTGTTTTTGTTTATCCAAGAAAATTCCCCACTGGGGAAAATACTTTTCTAATGAATATAATAGTAACAATTGATTAATCATAACCAAAGTAGTAAAATACTTCATTCAACTTAGCAAGTATAGTTAAATGTTTGCAATAGTTTATGAATCCCCAGTTTTACATCCTTGGAGGCTAACAATGCAATCTTTAAATTCCACCAAAGGGTTTTAAGTAGTGTATGAAGGTTTGCAAGCATCATGTGGTAAGAAACTTTATTTATATCACATCACTTTAGTACGAATATGTGTTGTTTTATTTAATTTTTGTGTTATGATACATAGGCTACTTTTTGTTTTTGAATATACAATTTCCCCAAATCTGGGTCATTATTAAGATAAGACATTGCTTTGTGTTTTTTGTGGTTTTTTGTTTTGTTTTGTTTTGTTTTTGGTCATTGTGGAGTTTTTGCCTTTATATTTCAAATACACGTCGGATTACTAAATAGTAACGAAAAATAGTATTCTTATTTTATCCCACATTCTAGTAGATTTATCTAGTCTACAGTTTGAGGACATGTGCAAGCATCAACTTTAGACAAGTAGATCATTAATCATAAGCTGCATTTCCATTATTCATGGCAAGCAATATCCATTAAGTTGTTAATATATTCCACCTAGCTCCATATTCCTGAGAACAATCAATAAATAGTAGTGAAATTGACTTTTAAAAAAGCTTTTGATTTTGTCTAAAATGATCTGCTCATCAATCATGATAAAAATCATTTAAGCTCTGATGCCAATTTATGGCTTTTGCTAGTGATCACAGGATGCTATGCTAAAGAGGATTTACACATGGCACAGTGTCAGTCTGAGATATAGTTACAAAAGCTTTTTGACATTTTATCATATGACTTGATCACTTTTTCCATAATTACATAATTACATGACTGCCATTAGTACGGAAGAGTCACCAGACTTTCCACTTTTTCTGGATAAATTTCAACAGACACTTTCAATATTTCTAATAATTGAGACCAAATATAAGACCGTGTCATTTAGAGGTGATGGAATGTGCAGAAGAGTAATTTTTGACAACTACATTTCATGCAGATACTAGAAAATACATTTTAGAGAGCAGAGTGATTGCATGGACAATTCCCTCCATTTGGAAATATCTAGAATTAAAGACATACCCCAATCATCTCAACAGGTCATATTACTGAGAATGCTTGATTATGTATTAACTCGGCTCTCATTTGTATTTGCTATTCAAAGTGAGGAGAAGAGGGAAGCAGCGTGGTGGCATTTTTATATGTCGTGCATGAATGTACCTACATTATAAAGTTAACCCTTCATGAATAAAGTAGCAACAGGTAAAAGAGTCAATGCACGTTTTTGTGTTTTATATATATGTGATAAGGAGTTGTATAACCCTAGGATGGCAGATGAGCTAATGTAAGAGTAGCATGTGGAAGTGATGGTGGGAAAGTGACACATGAACAGGACATAGGAAGTGAAGCCATCAGAATACAAGGTGACTGTCTGGCTTGTAGAGAAGAAACCAGACAGTCTGACTAGGGTCAAGATTCTGGTTTATTTATTGATTTCCCTCCCTTTTCCCTTAACCTTTCTTCCAAGACCATTGATTTTTAATTCAAGCATGAAGAATCTCAAGTTCTGCTGATGTCTTGACTGTAACTTTTTGCATTTTCCACCACTTCTAATCTTGCCTTAGCTTTAGTTCCCAAGTAAAGGGGGTTTTCTTTCCTCTTCTGCTTTATGCTGGATGTGTATGCTACTTTGATCAAGAGAACTTAAGTAAAAAGAACCCATGGTAACCATGGCCCTGTGAATTCAAATGCTACACATGTTTGGCCTAGTGCTTTTCATTCCTCTGCTGAGGAGCTGAGCAAGTACACAGAAGAGAGCCTGTATACACCTTCAGTGGCGGCCTGACCAGGCTCAGCAGAACCCCTGCTGTCACTTGGGAAGGTGGCAGGACTTGAAAGGATCTCTCCTCTGTTAACCTACAGACTTGGAGGTCTCAGCTGATTTCAGTATAAGCCAGACATCACATCAGCACTGGGACCCTCGGATGTAGCATCACAGCCAACAGAGAAAGTGCAGGAGAACATGTCTTAGTTAACATCTTCTGTCGTGTTGATATAATTACCCCCAATGAAAAAGCAACTACGGAAGGAAAGGATTTGTTTTGGCTTACAATTTCAGGAGGATAGGATTCATGGCCATGAAGACATGGCTGGCTGCAGGAGCACGAAGCTGGCTGATCAATGCTCATTCACACAGAGGAAGCAGAAAAAGAGAGATAGTGGAGATATCTAACCTTTAAAGCCTACCCTAATAAGGCATTTTATCCACCAAAACCTCCATCTCACTAGTTCTCACCCATTCTTGAGAGTTTTTGCTTTTATTAAACACTTTCTATTACTATTTCTAACCACGTACTTAGAGGAAATCTTTAAAAATGCTTACTTAAATAATTAACCAGAATAAATCATATGGACCAACTCAGAGAACAACGTTCAGGATGTTGGTACAAACAATGTACAAGCAGACATTGGGTAGGCTTCGGTTTTAAGTGGGTAGAGAACAAAGAAAAGTGAAAAGTGACAGAATGAGAAGTGAGGTAAATTCTTTAGGTATCTGGCTAGACGATAGCAAGTGCCAACAGAATAAAAGGATACTTCAAGAAATCAAATTATAAGAATGATTTTGAAATTTAATGATACAAATTAAACAGGAAAACATCACTAATTCTGGTGATTAGACCATGAACTAAATGTGGTCGATGTATTAGGACTTCTTTGTAGAAATTTCATACTGTATCCTTTTAAAAGCCTACATATTATGGAACTGTAAGTGTGACATTTTAATTTTGCTTATATTTCTGCCATTTTTTGCCTATAAATACATGTACTCCAGAATTCTGGAAGAAGCAACAAAGGATTGGAGGTCACAGATTTCAGTAAGCTAGAAATAAAATGAAGGGTTATTGTGGAGTGCATCCTCCATTAAGAGTGGATTAAAGTACTCTGAAGACGCCTGGTCACATTGCTATCCCAATCTGCCTGAGGGGGTCCCTTCACAGTCAGCTCTCCTGTAAGTCTCGAGATCCGAAAGTCCTTGTGTACCACTTGGACTGAGTGTTATTTCTTCCATTTTTATCGTGGGCTTTAAGAGGTCACTTTGGTATAGGGTTACCTGAAGTCATTTAGAAGATAATTAATTACTTTTAAATGTCAAAGCAGGGATTTTTAAGTGTTGGCTAACGTGTCATAATAGTGTATACTAAACTATCAAAACTGCACTTATAAGGCATATGCATTGTTCGAGGTTCCCACATGTCAATTGGAGGGGTCTCCGTGTCAATGTTTAAGTAGTAAAGATATTTTTTTATATTTGAGTAGTTTAGATGCTACTGTAAACCTCTAAAATCATACAAAAATCACACCTATATATCTACAGTGTATTCAAGCATATGAGAAATAGGCAGAGAGAACCTGAGCAATAAAACCAGGATTTTACACTGAGTCAATCAAATGTCTATTTAGGATGATAACCACTGCAATAAGGCAATAAATAGAGGGTATCATGTTTTTTAAAAGGCAAAAGTGAATAAAGCAGAATAGATCCATAGTGTACCTTGGAAGCAGAAGTCTCTGTACGGTATTCCAAAAGGAGGAGTTAGCCCAGTGTGGCGGCACACACCTGTAGTCCCAGTACTTAGGAGGCAGAGGCAGGTGGATCTCTGTGATTTGAAGGCCAGCCTGGTCTTCAAAGTGAGTCCAGCACAGCCAGGGCTACAGAGAAACCTATCTTGGAAAACAAAAAGCATCAGATAAAAAGGAGAAAGTGAAGTGACTTGGAGAAGTTTAGCTAAGATGGTGCAGGTGTTAAGAACACCGATTGCTGTTACAGAGGACCTGGGGTCAGTTGCTAGAACCAAATAGTTCACAAGCATCTTTAACTCCAGTTATGTGGGGCTCCAATACCATCATCTGAACTCTTTGGGCCCCAGTAATGAATGTGGTACAAATACACACATACAGGCAATTCACTCATACACATCAAATAGATTAAAAACAAATCTATATAACGTTTTTAATGGTGGGGTAGAAAAAACATGAAGCTTTGAAGAATGGAAATTTCATGTGGGATATATAATGATCTTTATTCAATTCTACTGGAAGGTTTTTAATAACATTACAATTGAAATTATAACATTTTAATATATGTCATTTCAAAATATAAAGTTGCATAGAATTTTATGAAGACGTTTAAACTTCAAGTTTTAAAATTCTTTAAGAAAAATATTCCTGGTGATAAATATTTCCAAAAATTTGTATAATAATAAATTCTAATTCTAAGTATGACAAATATACTATAAAAGGCAATGTATTCTCAATGCTATTTAAGAGAAATAATAACATATGATTTTGAGTGTAGTTTATTTTTACCAGTGCAATGGTCACTAAAGATGTTTATAATTAGCATTGCTTCTCCAGTGTGGTTTGTGAACTTGAAGGTTTTATTGTCATCTATGAACACCAGAAGTCTTCTAAATTATAATTTTGTCATAATTATTTTACATGAACATTTTTTAAATTTTTTTTGTTTTTATACTCAGTGTCTGTAAACACACATTAGTATATATGACTGAAAGAATAGGCAGATAGTTGAATAACAAAATGACACTTGCAGCAGTGTTTCATATAAGTTATGCTTAAGTAAAAGGGCCATTGACTTAACTGAAAATGGTTGGTACAGTGGAAGACTGTGGAAGGCCCAGTACAGAGCACACTCTTGGAGTTGGCATCAGTCTCCATATGGCTTCCTTAGACCTCTTCCCATTAGTTTCCCAATAATTGACAAGTCATTTGGTCATGTTTAACTTCTCAATATCCCATGCTTACTTTCTGTTTTAAAGTTGATACTTATTAAATATAGTAGCACTGAGTACAAACTGCTGTTTTCTAAAGATGGAATGAAATTTTTAAAGGAAGCTATGAGCATTATATTTTTATTTGCATATGTTTAACATAATACTTTCTAATGGAAACAGTTTTTTATAAGCTATATTAAATACTTTGAGTAACCACAACAATCTACTTCATTCTTCATAAATAATTTACATTGTCTAATATGGTAAAATTGGCTATTTTAACCTGTGTTAAGTAGAATTTCTTCATATAGAATAACTGTCTATAGAATTATATCTTTTCTAACAGATGAAAAATTATTTTGCATATAAACCAAATACATGGTATTTTAGAGTACCTAATTATCAGTATCAGAATATACTGTATTTAAAGCATTTAAAGAGTTTGAATAGAGAATATAATTTTCAATTTCCAAATATATTTCATACAAAGGCATCAATGTTTACTATGGGAGGAGGGAATAAAAATGAACATCTGCATTATTATCACAGCTTTAAATAAAAGTACTTTTAGTTTATTGAAGAAAATTGATTTTAACTCAATTCTATTAAAGTATTCAATTTGTTTAAGATCTGAGGTAGAAGAAACATTTATGTATGTAAGAAACACTTAAATGTTATATAATTGTTTATTTTTCAACTATTATGTGGTCCAACTACTAAGATAGTCATTGTAATTAGTTTACCACTCATTTGCTGACAAAGATTTAGCTTTGAGAAAATATATTGTTTAAACTAATAATTCGTAATATGGCAACCTTAGAAATATGGTGGTGAAGGATGTGAATCCTTTCATACTTCTTGAACTAAAATAATTTTGAGGGTCACTATCAGACAGAGCAAGATTAGAGACAAGATAAACTTTACAAGTTGAATTTAAGGCCACCGATGCATTAAATTTTGGCAAAGTGAAAAATTATCCAACATAAACCTGGAATGTAAATTTTTATCAGGCAATGTTTTAGAGGCTTTCATTTCACCATGGCCAGGGACATGGCAGAGAAACACTGCATGGCTGCAAAACTGTGTGACAGAAGGCATGCTCATCTGCACGGGCAGGAGGCAGAAGGAGGACTTTTCTTACCTGGCTTCCTGGTGTTTATAATTTTGTTCCATCCAGCCCTCTTCCCTGTGATGGTGCAACTCGCACTCAGGTTGGGTCTCGACCTATCAGGTAATTCTCTTCTGGGCTCATAAGAGTCATTATCAATCGTCTAAGAAATTCTAAAGCTGACAGTGAAGATTAACCATAGCTACAAATGGTATGACTGGTCACAAGGTGATGGTCACCAGCCTTCCATTTCAACTCTTCTTGACCTGACAACAAATCAACTATGCACAACAATTCTAAATTAATATTATGATACACTCAGGCAATTTGTACTAAGAGGGAGACTTCATGAGTTCTTTCTGACAGTGATCACGCAACCTTAGTACACACATTAGTTTTTTTCTGAATGTACTGTAAATAGGAAATAGTATACATACTTTTTTACTTTTTGACATTTATTCAGCACTTGTCAATTGATTTACATTTTTTAAAAATTGATATGAGCCGGGCGTGATGGCGCACGCCTTTAATCCCAGCACTCGGGAGGCAGAGGCAGGCGGATCGCTGTGAGTTCGAGGCCAGCCTGGTCTACAAAGTGAGTCCAGGACAGCCAAGGCTACACAGAGAGACTCTGTCTCGAAAAAAAAAATAAAATAAAAAAATAAAATAAAATAAAATAAAAAATAAAAAATAAAAATTGATATGATTTGGTAACTTTAATATGACTTCTCAGTAAATATGGCAAATATTGATTAAGAGAGAATAAGACAAGAAACGTAAGCTCCGGGTTTTACCTCATCACAGAAGATGTGCAGTCTCTACTCTCTTCTCATTAACACCTCACCCACAGAGCATTGAGTTAAATGACCATGTATTGTGATAATAATGAATCCTAAATCCCTCGCTTTGTTTTTCAGTGAGATGATTTTACTTCATTAAAATTGAAAAAAAATTCATAGAGAAGAAATTAAAATGAAACTGGTGAATGAAGAAAGATGTAGAAGCTTTGTTATGTTTGAGGATTTATATAAATATTTCTGAAAATTGATGATGTATACCAAGTATGTTCAAACTGGGCTCAACATTGTAAACAAAGAACATTTAAGGATTTAAAACTTTTAATACTAATATAACTAGAAAATTCAAAAAGGAGTGTGGGTTGTCTGGCAAGGCTCTGGGGAGCTAAATGCTATTTATGTGAAAGTTGGCTTCTGTTGCTGTTTCAATTGTGCCTGAATAAAAGCCAAGAGCTTTAGAATTTTATATCAGGAAATGAAACTTTCAGAGCAACTCGGCAATCACAGGTGTGTGCTACCTTCTTGCCAAAGCTCTGAATTTTATGAATTTTAAATTGCACTATTTAATTGCCTCATTTTAGCAAATGGGATATTTTTTCAAAACTGTGAGTGATTCCCAAATGTTAATGAAAACATTTGTCTAAAATGAACTAAAGTTTAATTATTTTTTATTTGCTAAATTACATAGAATGAAACATACAGTTTACTTCAATGGAATTATTAAATGCATTAGATTGAACTCTTAAGGTTTAAACTATCACATAGAATCACAAAGAATGAATTAGCACTTCTTAAACATCACCAGAGACTCATTGGCTTGCTTTTTAGTTTTAGGCATAATGCATAAATGTATAATTTAAAATGCCAACATAGAGTGATATAGATTAAAATTTTAAAGTCTCCTTTTTTCTTTTCTTCAAATTCACAACCTATCCTTCAAACTAAACATTTATTTACTTATCTATTTATTTATTTATTGTCACTTATAATATGTCCCAACCACAGCCTTTCCTCCCTCCCCTCCTTCCAGCTCCCACCCCACCTCCCTCTCCCCCACATCCACTGCTCATCCACTTCCCTTCAGAAAACAGCATGTCCTGCAGTGAAATAATTTTTTAAAAATATTGTGTTGAGTTCATTTGATGAAGCTACATTTTCTCTTTTATCATTTAACAACTAACATGCAGTGTTCTTACCAACAGAACTTCACTAAATCTTGACATTTTTGTCCTTTTCTCTTCCTGTCCTCACATTTGTAACCACCTTTCTCTGGCTGTTTTGCTTTTCAGGAGGTTGATTTTTACAGTCATTTTCTACCTTTGGCCAGGCTCCGGAAGCCTAATTTCAGTCACAAAACAAGGAGGAAGGGACAATGGCTGAGTCGGAGAAGCCAGTCATGTCTCTGCTTGTCTCTGCTTTGGTGCCCATGTCTAGTAAGTGTATGTCAGTGGTTTCATCTCTGTGAGGCTGCCTCTTGTCATGGTCCACTGATGATCACCCACAATGCCTACCTTAATTTACAAAACATATTCTCTTGACAAGCTACGGCAACTCCTTCACTGCATTGTACCATCTCTCCTTGAGTGTATTGACACTAACGGTTGGAACATTCCATTCTCTTCTGCCTAAAATTTGAGTTATTATTTCCACATTTTATATATATATATATATATATATATATATTTAGATATTTTAATTATATTTTACTTTTTAAACATTTTTATTTTTTTACATATACATTTATATTGTTACATATTGCAAGAAGAACCATGACACAATCAGGAATTATATAAATGTTACACCCTTAGTGTTTTGGCTATTTGTGTTTGACAGCTTTGAAGAAAGCATCTTTCCTAACTTGGTGAGTGTAAAATTCTGAATGTAAATCAATCTCCATCACATCTTGTCACTATCAACTTAAACCATCTATCTAGACCTAAAAATATCTTAACCCCTACACAACTAAGCTTCACTGCAAAACTAAGCTACCTGGTCTTCAACCCCATCAGAGACTTGAGAAGGAATAAACATGATTACTTGGGTATGCAGGTTATTAGCGTTCCAAATGAGAAAATGACAGAGATTATTTGCTACCTGAATAGTCATCAGAAACTCTCTATTATGTTGGATCATCTTCTTTTAGCCTTCTGGCCCAATATCTCTGACAGACATGTTTGTCAGGCAGGAACTATTGAGGTCTTGCTTACCCTGTCTTGGCAGACTTTGGCTGTTCACCCCTCCTGCATCCAAGCTTCCCCTTTTGGGGGCAGAATTCTGTCTATGGTAGAAACAAGGACATTTTTCCTAGCAGCTGTTTGCCACATTTGAAGCCATCTCCATAAGGAGGTTCTTTGATGCTTATCATTCTCTTTGAGGTAGGCTGGGTATTGCTAGGAATTAGCCTGTCTCATTGTCAGTGTATCTTTATAAAAATAAAAACATTTTAAATTCCACAGTTTGCATGTCTTTGAGGTTTTAGAAGACCTTATCTAACTATCTTACCTAAATTTTCTATAGAATCATATCTATCTGTTGTACCTAAGATGTGTATTCTTGTGATAATAATAAACTATTAATTGTCATGACCATGAGTTGATTAGCTAACAATAAACTTGTAAAATTTATTTATCCTTAACAGCCTTCAATAGCACTTTCAAAATATTGGAAGTAAATCTTGTATTATAATTTAGTTATATGGGTATAAAGTAGAAACATAATATATATGTATGCATATATAATATGTGAAGAATAAACTTACATTTGAATTCTACACTACTATATCTAGAATTAAACTTATTTTGCATGTATATACATTAGAGATCTCCACATAAAACAAGACATACTAAATCTGTTAGAAGAAAGAGTAGGGAAGAGCCTTGAGCACAGAAGACAACATCCTGAACTGAACACCAACAGCTCAAGCCCTGAGATCAACCATTAATAAGTGAAAACTTATCAAACTGAAAAGCTTCTGTAAGGCAAAGGTCAACAGAACAAAATGACAGCCTACAGAGTAGGAAAAGATCTTCACCAACCCTACATCTGACAAAGGGCTAATATATAAAATATATATATATATATAAAGAACTCAAGAAATTAAACACTGCCAAACCAAATAATCCAATTAAAAATGGGGTACAGAACTAAGCAGAGAATTCTCAACAAAGGAATACTAAATGGCTGAGAAAGACTTTAGATTTTTACTATTGATAAAATACTGATGTCTATAAGCTGGAATTATAAGAATTAAATGAAAAATAAAAGTTTTGTAGCTGTATCTAAGGGACACAGGCTAGCATTTCGTCTTGTCATTCCTCACATAAGCAGTAAAGTCAGCCTCGTTAGCCAGAAACTCCCTCTGGACATTCTGTTTCACATGTGGCCAAATAATTAGACATTATGGTCAAGTTTAAAATTCGTTTCTTATATACTTACTACGTTCATGGGCATATTTTTTGTGCATCCAGTCTCTAGCACAGATTTCTCTCCAATGTAGATTTATAGATTATTTTCTTATCATTTTATAACAAATATCTCATGGAGTGTTTCCTTTAATCTTGCATTAGTGTTTGCTCCTACACTACGCAATTTTTAAGGAACAGAATATTAGTAACTGTGAAATTCTGTGGGCATGGGTAAACTTCACAGGTGTATTTGAGAAAACAAAATGCGCCCTTCCCCACTTCATTTCTCTCTTTCTGTGAGAGACAAACTCTATGGTATAGATTCCTTGTATAGATCCTTCAGACTTGAGGATTCTGGTATTAAAACCATTTTATTTATTTAAGGAGATGTTAGATGGGCTCCCTAGTTTTCAGTCATGTTAGGAATGTATCATGCTCGATTGCTTCTAATTTTCGCAGGAGGTGTTGCTGAAACTCGCTAAAATGGAATCCACTGTCTACACTGTCGTTCAATCTGCAAATCTGAACAGAAACAATGAACATTTTACATTCTTATCCATTTCAACGTTTTTATTTGGTGATGATATTGATGCTATTTTGGTATCTGTACTAAATAGAAGCAATGCAAGAGGAAAATTGTTACTAATTATCCAGTTTACACTAATTATCCAGTTACAAAATTGAAAAAATAATTTTAACTTTCAGATAGATGTTTTATCAGAAAAAAAAATTCATCTGTCTTTTAAGATTTTACCAGTATTTTTTAATCACCTTCCTGAATTATGGTGCCTCATTTTGACTATTTTTGTGATTATTATTCTAAATATAATTGAATATTTATTTATTATTTTTAAAACACATATATTAATTTGAGCTTTTAGAATCAATATTTCATTCATTAAAACAATAGAAACAAAACCAAGAGTTTATACATATGCATGTTTTATTGTTATATTACATTGTCACCTCAGCAAATTTTGCTTTCAGAATTTAAGAACTAAATTTAATATGTGTATTAAATAAACTAAGATTATATATATAAATGAACACCATAAATATATTACAAATAATACACTTTGTTAGAATTTATTAATATTAATACTATTTAACACAAGTTTTACTTAAGTTTGTGTGCATGTGTGTATGTATTTGATAAAAATGAAGTCATGTATATAATTTAAATGAAGGTACAAGATTTGTTTTTCGACACTGAAATCTTCTGCTTACGTATCACTGGCAAATGACTAAATAGCTCAATAGGGATATAAAATATAGCAGTTTTCCTTTCTCTTTGGATCATGACTTTACAGTCTATAATCAGGCTTCTAGCTTTGTGTTCTTCCTCCTTCATTCCTGTCTTTTTTTTTCTTCTTTCCTTCCTTCCATCATTTTTCTTCATTTATACCATTATTTTCTTTTTTGAATATATAGCATGTTTCTTAGGTTCATAGAACCTATAGTGTTCTATAATGTTAGTTATTTGTGCAAACATAGAATTTTTGTTTTTATTCTGCTCTCTTTTTTTCTGAGAAATTGTAATTGCACAACCCAATACTTTTCTAATAGTTTTTAAATTTTTGCTTTTCATAACTTACCTAATATATATTTAGGATCCTACTAGTTGTTTTCTTCAAGCTGTTAAAGATGTCTTTAATTCCCTAGAATATTTTACACATTTGTAAAGTGATAGTTGAACTGTATTTTTCATAATAATTCCATCTATAATTTTTTAATTTTAAATTTTCAAGAATATAAAGCTTCAGGTCTTGATATTTTAAGTGTAGTAAGTGACATTAAACCTATGTGGATGGCATCAATCCTTATTCTGTCTGCTTGCTATTTAAACTTTTACTCATGTGGCTCTACACTCCTCACTTGCTCCCACCGTCTTCACTTTATTTTGGAAGCAGATGACCTAGTTGCGCCTGTCATGGCTCCATTATCTTTCTCTGTATTGAAATTTTTTTCACATGCTACATTTGTCTCTGACTTTGTGCTACAAGAATCTCAGGACGTAAAGCATCTGGATCTCATTATCAAGTCAGGAGAAAACTAAGCTCAGACTCTGAATTAATTCACAACATAAAGCTGTATGGGGTTTATAATGTATATGTGATATATAATCTATATAATCATACAAATATAGCACATTATAAACAGTTTATTTTTGATGCCTGATATTGTACCACTCTCAACATTAAGGATAAAACACACAATCAAGCCAAATGTGATACTTAAAAATCCAAGGGTAAGTATGCAAAATAAATTCCACTGACTTTAGTGTCTCTGGATACTGATTACAGTAAAAAGGTGTTTATTATGCAAGAGCACTGAACATTTTAATAAAGTGCACTTGGAAATCATTTCCTGATATTTTTCATCTATTTATTGTTCAAAGTCGTGTTTGAGTGTCTGGAAGAACTTTAAAAATTGTCATGGATGGTGCTACTTTATGAAAGATGAAAAAGTTATTGAGATACATTTTATATTTTATCTGATGGGCTAAAACCTCTGATCTTTAAAACTACAGGCCAAATTAATAATTGTTTTATGTCAACATAAGAATGTAAAATTCATGTCATAGGACATAACTGCTACTTCAATACTTCAACCCTATCTCAATTTCTTATTCAGTCTTCTAGAAAATTATTAACCAGGACCTCACATCACGACAGAGTACATGTGTATAAAAGGACAACAGGAAATTATAGAAATAAAACAAATACAGCCACTTTGACATGTGCACATAATGGCTCATTAACATACGGTTTTTCAAAGCAGTGGAAGTGCTTATAAATTTATTTTAACTAGACATAAACACATTCAAAAACATTTTAACACCTTTGTTATTGTGTTTATTTTACCTTTATTTGAGATATAGTCACACAATGTAGTCATAGCTTACCTGGAACTCTCTGTAAACCAGATTAATTTTACACTCAAAGAGATCAAAGTGGCTCTTCTAAGAGTCTTCTGGAGTTAAAATATACACTATCACACTAAGCTGTCTCTAATTTTTAAAGCATATCATATAATTGAATTGGCAGAGTTCATCAATAGGAAGACACCAATATTAGTTCAACGTACATGATAAAGAAAAATGTTAATGGGAGTCACTATGATTAAAAGAAAAAATTTAGAGGTAGATAACTAAAATGAAAAAAAAATATAAAATAAACTCAGAGGCCTTTGTAAGTAAAACAATTGGTGCTATGTCTGAGTGCTTAATCCATGTCAAAGTTGTAAAGAGTCTCAAATTCAAAGTTTTAAATTTAAAGCAGAAATATATTTATATGTCTAACATTAAAATATATCTTTATTTAATGAATATTGTCTTTTTTTTAGTAATAAATGAGGACTTATGTTTAGACTAGCTTACTATATGAGGCTATATACTTTAGTAACCCAGTTTCCTTATAAACACTGACTTTTCCACTTTTTGGTATCAGGAAATGATCTGCACAAGTCATATTTTGATCCTGGGGGAAATGTAACTTAATTTCTTAGCCTAGATTCAGTGTAATGCGGGTTTGAAGCAAAGTGTGATTTATCAACTTTTGGTTGAAGCATGTGTGCTGGTTCATATTTGTTAACTTGACACAGCACGAGTCACCTGAGAAGAAGGAAAACAAACTGAGAAAATCCCTCCATATGATTGGCCTGTGGACAAACCTAAGCTATAAGCCAAAATAATCTCTTTCCTCCTCAAGTTACTTTTGGCCAGGGTTTCAGGACGGCGAACTAAAGCAAACTAGAACAAAATTGGTATCGGGAACATTGAGTTACTGCAGTGATGGGCAGGAACATGTTGAATTCCTTTTGAGATGACTATGAAAATGCTTAGAACTTTGGAATAGAAGCGCTCAGAGATGAATGAGCTGTTCCGGTCGTGTTTGGAGGATAGTAAAGTCAAAGTGTAGGCATGTGGGATTTCAGATGTAGGCAAAGACTCCATAGTCGCTGATGCTGCGACCTTCTGAACTAAAAATCTGTGAGTTTTAGGCAGCTAGGCCTGAACTATCAGCTGTAATTAACTAGAGCCCAGCATCACTGATCTGAGAACTTCTGTAAAGTACTTCCTTGGTGTCAAAATATAGAAGCGGTGGTAGAGGGGGACCGAGGCTGAATCTCAAACTGGTTTCTAAACTTGGTAATGTGTATTCGACTCACGCATGAGGAGAAATGGAGGTCTGGCCCCCTGTGCAAAGCTGGTGTCTCTTATCAAAGGGAAAAGGATCATTTGTGAAGCTGCATTTCCAGTTGCAGTGGAGGTCCCAGTAATATAAAGTCATGGATAGAAGTCATGGTTTGGTACCATTAGACACCAGGAAAGGATACAGGTGAAGATGCCTAATCCATTGCAATGGAGACCCCAGCATTTTGATCTAAGGCAAGCGAAAAGTATTGAATGGTGCCATCTTGACCTATGAGAACAGATGGATGCATGTACTGCCTAACACAGAACTAGAGAGGTAGTCCTGAGTTATTTAATTTGCAGTGGAAAGTTGACGGTTCCGTGGAAAGGAAGTAAGTAAACAGCATTTCTCCGCATTCTCTGCTTAAGTTATTGCATCCAGTTTCTTTCCTGCAATGGCTTCTCTCAAGACTCTTTAGCTATGATAAATGACTTACACAGTGGTTTTTTATTTCAAGGGGTCCATTTCAGTTTCATAAGCTAAAACCTACATCCACCACTTAGGACAGTTCAATTCCCTACATGCAACTTTCCTTGGTAGGTATCCCAGCACTAGAATTTCCAACACCTGGGTCTCCACTGAAACCTGGGCTTCATCCTCAGAACTTCATGGAACCATCTGACAAAGCTTCCTCCCCAGTATTTCAACTCTGTCTCAAGTTCCCCGGCTCTGGTGGTTCTCTGAATCCACTGCCTAGCACTGCTTCCTCTCCCAACTGCACACTTCTCATTGCTTTCTGCTCCACTTGATGCTTTTTAGTCCAGTAAAGCTCAACATCCTAAAAGTTCCAAAACTTCCCCCTAAATAACAGCATCATTTGAGGACAGAGTTTCAAACACAATAGCGTATGATGAACACGTTTCATTCAAATCACCACAGTAATGATTTATGCAGTTAGTAATATACACTGGAAATATGAAAAATAGAGTGAATTTCAGATATTCTTTTTTTTCCTTTTGTAAAAATTTATTAATTTATTCTTGTTACATCTCAATGGTTATCCCATCCCTTGTGTCCTCCCATTCTTCCCTCCCTCCCATTTTCCCCTTACTCCCCTCCCCTATGACTGTTCCTGAGTGGGATTACCTCCCCCTGTATATGCTCATAGGGTATCAAGTCTCTTCTTGGTAACCTGCTGTCCTTCCTCTGAGTGCCACCAGGTCTCCCCCTCCAGGGGACATGGTCAAATGTGAGGCACCAGAGTACGTGAGAAAGTCATATCCCACTCTCCACTCAACTGTGGAGAATGTTCTGCCCATTGGCTAGATCTGAGTAGAGGTTTAAAGTTTACCGCCTGTATTGTCCTTGGCTGGTGTCTTAGTTTGACACCAAATCTGCCTATCATAATGTTCTACTTGTAGGTTTCTAGGACCCTCTGGATCCTTCTACTTTGCTATTCTCCCATGCTTTTCTCATCTAGAGTCCCAATAAGATCATACACAAAGCGGCCAGAGGGTGAGTATGCCAACTTGATTTGGTACAATAATCATTTTACTAGTTATATCAGTATGAAACAATATTTTGTTCACTTTCAATATAAACACTATGTTTGATTCTATGTGGTTTGTCTGACAAAAATTCCTCAGCATTAAACGATTTTTTATGCTTGGGCTCACACTGTAGTTTTAAAAAATATAGTGTTTTGAGGATGTGTGTCACGTGGGGTGACCTTTGAGCTTTAAACCTTGTTATCATTATGTTACCTCTCTTGTCTCCCTGATAGTTGGTCATAATATGACCCCTCAGCTTACTGCTTCATCCAGTACACCTGCTGTTTCCCTGGTACAATGGAATTTTACCTCACTAGAAACATAAGCTCAAATAAATGTCTCCTTGTATAAGTCGCATTGGTCATGGTCTATATCACAGCAGCAGAGAAGCAGCTAAATCAGATTCCAAATGCAACTCTGATTATCTTAACTTTGTGTCATACATTCATACGCGTATACGTTTTTAAATTTTATTTTATCTTTTTAAAAATATATTTTATTAATTATTCATATCACATCTCAATTGTTATCCCATCCCTTGTATCTTCCCATTAAAAATTTATTTTTTTACTCACTTTATATCATAGCCCACTTCCTCCTCTCCTCCAAGTCCCTCCTCCCCTCCCCCATTATCCCACTTCCATTACTCAGAAAAGGGAGCCCCGTTGCCCACCCACCCCAGGACCGAGTTCATCCTCTTCAAGGCAGTCCAATCAGGAGGAAATTATCAAAAACCAGACGACGGGGGTGTGGGGGGGAGTTGAGGAAAACAGACAGGCACTGGTGTTTTGAAGTCAGCCATTTTGAAGTCAGTCATGCAGAGGCTTGATAGCTAAGAAGACATTGCATTACTGTCACTCACATTTGGCTGTGCTCTGCCATCTTGGACCTGGGACATTGTATGCTTCTATTGTGCAGCTGTTATGCACAGGGGAACCGGTGGAACCATGGATTGGAGGTCCCTGGTATCCAGGGACTGCCTTCAGAGAAGTGGTAGGAATCCAAGGATAGGATGTTGGAGCAGTGTGCCCCTGGAACTGGGGACCTGGACTCAAACAGGCAGAAAGCCCTGGGCACCAGGAACCCCTGCAAGTAAGTTTCAAATATAAGTATGAAGAAGTTTAAATCAATTCCTTGATATATTCTAGTTCTACATTTAAGAACATAAACCTGAATACATATGTTAAAATTTGATGTTAACAAATTTTAATATAGTTGTTGTTTATGTGTTAATAGTTATTTATTTAGATACACAATGTGTGTGTGTGTTATATGCATATTACAAATAAGCCACTGGGCAAAATGTCCTCATTTTTATCACAGACAGAATTCAGCCTAAAAAAGAACAAGCTTGGATGCTTGGATGCAGGCAGAGTCAATGGCCAAACTCTGCCAAGACAGGGTAAGCAAGTCCTCAATAGTTCCTATGTTATAAATATGTCTTTCAGATATATTGGGACAGAAGGCTGAAAGAAGATGCTCCAAAATTATGGAGAGTTTTTGGTGTCTATTCAGATAAAAAAATGTCTCTGTCATCTTCTCATTTGGAAACCTGCTAACTTGTACTCCAGTCATACTCAAGCAATCAAGTTTATTCCTTCTCAAGTCTCTGATGGAGTTGAAGACCAGGTAGCTTAGGTTTACAATGAAGCTTAGTTGTTTAGGGGCTAAGATGATTTTAGGTCTAGATAGATGTTTTAAGTTGATAATGACAAGATGTGATGGAGATTGATTTACATTCAGAATTTTAGGCACACCAAGATAGGAAAGATGCTTTCTTCAAGGCTGTCAAATGCAAATAGCCAAAACACTAAGAATGTAACAGTTATACAATTCCTGATTGTGTCATGGTTCTTCTTGCTATAGGTAGTTTATTGTATATAAGTGTGATAATATAAATGTATATGTAAAAATATGAAAATACTATTATTAAAGAACAAATAGTAATAAATTCAACAATTTAAGAATGTATAATATTGAAAATAATCTGTTGACTTGTGATTTCTGTGTAATATACATACATATATATGTCATTGTGTACATATACATTATATGCATAAATATATGTTTCTGGGTAACAAAATTTGTGAGATCCCCAATGTCTTTTTAAAACATGCTTCTTTACTCTTTCTTATAAAATATATTGTCATATTGCATAAACATATCCTACTATTATTTTTTAGATACTTGTTTATATTCTACCGAAGGAAAGGAAGAAAGGGCATGGATTTTTTGTGCATGGGAAATCGTGGAGAATCTTAAAAGTTTTGGGGAAAGGTGTAGCAGCTATATATATATATATATATGCAAATACACACATATCTATATCTATATCTATCCCTTAAAATTCTTCAGACAAAGCTGTTGTTCTGTATTGCTCAATCCTCCAATGCCAAACAACCATTAAATCATAACAGTTTAAAGTCAAATCATATCTCAAACATATATGTTTACATTCCACGTAGAAGAAGAACACTAAGGCTCCAAATTGATGTCAATATATTCTCTCACCCATCTAATATTAACAATGATTGCCTAGTTGAACTTTAACCTTTGTTACATTGCAACTCTATTGATTTGACTACACTCAGATTCAGTTTTCTCTCATTACATCAAAACCTGTGATCCTATGATGCTGCGAGCTTCGTTCGGTTTCCAGCTAGTTACTGTATAAAGTACAGTTTGAAAGTGCATATGAGGCTTTATATCCACAAGCTTTCATCATCATCTGCACAGTATATGAATGCTACAGTTCCTAGGAGGCCGTAAAATGCTTTAAATTTTCCAGGCTGTTTTTGTCAATAATTGTGCCTGTTGATTCTTTATAACGCAGTACACCACTTCAGTAAAAATAAGTAATCAGTGACAATATTTTTATAAGAAAATACACAAAACAAAATAAATTTATAACACAAGATGACACACTCTCATAAGAAAAAAAACTGTTTTCCCTCTTCCCAAGAACAGAACACGTTCAGCCATCTCATAAACAGCATTTGACAGGGTCTCTGATGTGACTGACACTCTTATTGGTGTTGCTTGAAGGATTTAAAAAATAGTTTTTACTCAATCATAGATATTTGTTTTTCTTCAGGAGCCTTGGGGGGCATTATATCTCCTAACTCACAAAGTGCCTAAGAAAAGGAATTTTATTTCTATTGAACTGCTGTCATATCCCATTGAGAAGGTTAACATAAATAGCAGGCTGTGATTGTCTCACACTACAGGTAGTGTCTCACACTACAAAGGAATAACTCTGAGTTTTCATCAAATATATTTTTATTTCTTAATACATTTCTATAGTTTTCAATTTTAATAAAATTCAGATTCTTAAACATGTAAAACAAAGAATAACAAAAATTAAACTACTTAGCATATGTAGTTGTTATTTTCATACTCTATAACTCAAGCATTTAATATAAAGTAATGAAGAAGAAGAAGAAGAAGAAGAAGAAGAAGAAGAAGAAGAAGAAGAAGAAGAAGAATTTAGTACATGAACTAATTTCATATCCTTTTGTCATCTATTAAAGCTATTTTAGAGAAAAAAATCAAGATAACCTGCTTCCCAGGTTTAATATCCACTATCACTGTGGAAAAGTAATAAAAAAAAGTGCTCTTGTCATTTAATGTAAATAAGAAGAATTCTAATGTGTTAGCATAAAGCCATAACTGAAGTTAACTATAGATATATATTAACCTGTACAAGGCATTTAGTAACACCTTTGACTATATCAGGCCATTGTTTACAGCATAATTTTACCTGTGTATTACTCAAAACCAAAGATGTGTATTATTAAATATATTTTAAACAAATAACTACAGAACTGATTCTTACAAATCTATATTTCCTATGTTCACCAGAAAAAAAATATATATCATAAATATTTGAGGGAAAATATGTTAATTGCTGGTTGAAGACAAAACAATGCCTGGTGTGTTCATACATGAGTAGATTTTCTATACCCTCCCATCCTTACCCCACTGCCACTGATCTCTTGAGGAGATAGGGCATCATTTCAATCACTTTTGTGATAAACAGAAGCCTTGTTCTTTGACCATAGGTTCTGATACAAAAGATAGCCAAAGCGATGTGTTCTATCACTGTGGTATCCAGGCACACGCTTGGTTACAATCTTAGGTTGTGATGGCAGCTAGTAGCTTTATCATGGAGGATGAAAAGCAGGAAAGGAGGCTTAGGGAGAGCTGTAATGAATATGATAACTTCTTTATTTCAGAAATAATGCTCCAAAATATATGGTTCTGGTTTGATTTTGCTGTTACCTTGGACATTTCCTATGGATCTATCGCCAGGACCACTGACCGCCATACATGCTTTCCTTGTAGTGACATCTTCTTACTGTCACTTAATAAAGCCATGATAAATGGCTATTTTAATGTATTTCAATGGTTTTATTTATCTGAGAAGTAGTAAATACCACAGTCATTTAAATTATAAGTGTGGATATATCTATTCCTTATATTCTAAATATTTTTAAATATTTAAAAAGAATAATAATAAATGTTGAGAAAGACAATGTAGATCAGGCAAAATAAAACAGAGGCCTGAGGATATGAATATAAAAACTGTGAAACAATTCAGTGTGTATGTCAGGATACTGGTAGTTGTGCTATGAAGTTGTAGTGTAATAGTTTATAAACTGCTTGTGAAATGAGTAAGAGAGAAAGAAAATGGATTACTGAGTCTCTATAATTTTAAATCAGACATTTCTACCTTTGAAGTTTTTACTTAGCCAGGCAGTGGTGGCCCATGCCTTTATTCCCAGAATTAGAAAGACAGAGGCTAAAAGATCTCAGAGTCTGATGTCAGCCTGGCCTACAGAGTAAGTTCCAGGATAGCCAGATCTACACAGAGATAAGCTGTCTCAAAAACCAAAATAATTTTTTTTTCTTTAAAACAATCTCTTGCTGACTTCAGGAGCAAACATTTTTAGGCACACACACGTACGACCACACATTCTGAGAGGCAGATTGAGATTTCCCACAGATCTTTGTTAGCCTGTGATTTAACACCTACAATTTCCAACACAAAATCACTGTAATTTCTCCCAATAAAATGATGAAAGAGAATACAACAGTCAGCTTAAATAATTTTCTCTGAAGTTTCAGAAAGGTAAAATTAAGTTATGTTATATTTGGATGTGAGAAGCAGCCACTTTTTCAACTGTAGAAATCATGATTACTTGAGAAAGGGAAGTGTAAATGTCTCTAGTCTGCTGAGCATCGCCCTTTCTCTCTCCTCTTTCTCTCTAACCGTCTCTCTCTCCTTCCCTCCCACATCCACTCTCTCTCCCTCCTTTCTTACCCTCCATTCCCAATCAGGAAAGAGGATCTTGAGATAGTCACTATGTTGTTAGACAGAAAAACCTCTCTCATTAGGAAAGACAGCGCTGCATATAGATCTTCTTTCGTATATAAATATGCTATGTGTGAGCTGGGGAGATGGCTCATTCAGTAAAGTGCCTACTGCACAAGCATGGAGTTCTTTGTTTCTTAGCACCAGAAGAACTGATATAGAAGGCAAGCATACTCATGTATATTTGCAACACTAGCACGGAGATGCAGAGACAGGGAAGTCCATGAGCCAGCCAGCTCAGCTCATTGGGAAGTACTGGGTTCAGTAACAGCCTTGTCTCAAAACATTAGATAGGAAGTGATAGAGATACTCAACAACATCCAGCCTGCACATACAGATAGATATTGATAGAGGATATATAGACAGTGACAGGTATAAATATAGATTATATAGATAAATGACATAGATATATATTTATACATATATATGCATACCCACATACACACATGAACATGCATACATCATACCCAAACACAAGCATAAATATACACTACACAAAATTTCAAATATAATATTATACAATCATACATATGCATCTGTGTTTATATTTACATATCTTAAAATAAGTGAAATATAGTCATTTAATGGCAATTTAAGATTGCAACAAGTTAGAAACAATCCAAAATTCTGGAAAAGGTTATACTGAAAATTCTAATAAAATAAAATTTAAATTCAGCCTGTTGTATTGGTGTCTTCCTAAATCCTCAGCTCATGGGAGGCTAAATGAGAGACTTGAGGTCAAAGGTTGGTAGGGAGGGAATACCAGCTCAGCCCAAGCTTAAAAGCACAACCATGACTTAGAACAAAACACAATGAAGCATATATAAAAGAACACGACACAAGGTTAATATATAAGTAAAAAAAAAACTTATTTAAAGGCTAATAATTAGGATCCTCATTGTCAAATAAAGTTAAATAGACAGGTAAAAGCAATACCACACACAAAATGGGAAACTGAAACAGAACGTGAGCCTCAAGGTCATGAAGAAAAATGAATACAGAAATCATCTTTAATCTTTCAATATAATAAAATGTTTATAGAGCAATATATTTAACAGATTCTATTTTGTTAAATCAATGTTCTTTATTGGTTTTCATCTGTGGTTTTTGCTTAAATACAAAAAAGCTATTTTCAACCGATGACTATGTGATCTTTCACAGTTACTTTAGACATTACCATTACATTATGAAATGCAACAAAAGATGTGTGTTCCAAAGACTATTAATTTCAGTTGGCGACATCATTAGACACATCTCAAAGTATTCATAGAAAAGTACAGGAGAGCTTCATCCCTGATGTTTAAAGACACACATGAAACACACATTGAATTAAGGAAAGGGTTTCAAAGTAGACACACACACAAAAAAACCCAAACAAACAAAGTAGACACAAATAAAAAGACAAAAAAATAAAAAATAACAGCAGGCTAAACTTCCATTGCCATCACAGAAAACTTCTAAAACACACTATTGTGTGCCTTTAGGTAAATGGGTGTGTTTGTGACTTCATGAAAGCGTACTTTCCCTCAGGATACCTACCAATCTGCAGAGGAGAGACAAAACCTCATCATTACCTCATGTCACAGAGGAACCTCTAATTAATAATCTAATATTCACGGTCAGCATACTGATGCTTTCTGCGTTCTTCATTCCACGTAGCTTTGGTTTCTCCCTTATTCACAACCATATTTAATCTAAGATCACTGGCTCCAGAAGCTTCATTGGGGGGGGGGGACATACATAAGAGTGTGCGTTACAGTGTTGTTTATGTGTATGTGGGAACATGCAAGAGGGTAAGTATGCATGTTAGAGCATGTATGTCTGTGTGTGTATGCTTGAGTATCTGTGTGTCTGTGTCTATATGTCTGAGATGGAGTGAACGTATTCATGTCAGTGCAGCATGTGCTATATGAACTACTTTTCCCAAGCTCAAATTACTCTTTTTGGCAGAACTTGGTATATAATTTGTGTAATATTTTTGTAATATACTGGGAACACTTCTTTGTATTCATATTAATGTATAATGTAATGAAAACCTAATCTAAAATATATGCTTAAAATCTCTTCCCATGATGCCTATAAATTCATTATATACTTGCCTATGTAGTAAATTTAAGCTTTATGTCATTTCTGCCAACACTCATGAATTAATAAGTAAGAATTTTTATGACCAACTAGCAGCTATTTACTTTTTCTGTATTTCTGTCTTACTTGAATATGATACTATCTGTGTATCAACATCCAAGATTTTTTCCTGTTATTTTATGCTAAAATATTCAGACATTCACAGATTTAAAGTTAAAGGTAGTGACTCATGTTTCCTCAATTTATAGTTTAGGATGCTTGACAAAAAAAAGTTAAAATTATGAAAAAAACATGAGAAACCTACTGCATAAAGTTACATATTAAGCATGTGACTTAAGCATATGTAGAAAAAATTTATAAAATTCCCTACTCATGAGGCTATTTGAATTTTAAAGTGGCTACAGGATAAAGATTTTTACAAAATACATAGTTGAGAAAATGCTAAGTGTTTTAAAAATAATCAGAAGATAGTGAATGCTGAATAAAGCTTGCCGTCTCAGTGATGGTATCTCAAAACTAACAAGTACACAAACTCTCATTAATACACTATATTTAATGATTTCAGTACATTTCATATAATTGAACAGTGTTTCATCTTTGATCAAAGTGCATTGGCACCTACATAGAAACTACAATCAGGTGCCCCTCCTCTAGGAACTCCTATGGGCTAGAAGTCTTACCATGATCACCAGGCCTTTCTGATTCATGTCTATATTTTGACTTGAGGCTTCGCTAGGTAAGGTGATGACTCCTAACTTGTGTGGCTTATGGGAAAAATCTGGTTTCTCTAGGATGTTGACTTAGTTGATGTGAGAGTTTATAAGCAAACACTACAAAGTCCACTGGTTAAAACAACACGAGCTTATTTCTTACAAGGGTCATATGAAAGTTGCTTATGGAGTTAATATCTGCAGAGAATTCTCATTCTGTTTTTTAAATTTTATTGTTCATTTTTTTATTTTTTATTTTTTAAGATAATTTATTCAGATTACATCCCAATTGCTATCCCCACACTTGTAACTTCCTGTCCCTCCTCCTCCCTCCCCCTTTCACCCTATTATCCTCCCTTAATCTTACAGGCGTAGCCAGGAAGTGATCAAAAGGGGGCACTAGAGTTCATGTCAGAGTCAGTCCTCTCTCTCGCCACAATCAAGGAGAATGAGCTGTCCATTGGGTGGGGCTGAACTGGGGGTCTAGGTTACAGACGGAATCTTCCTTCTGTATTTTCCTAAGACAGGAGAGGAGAGGGCTCACCAAGGCTGACACTGGTCACACTGAAGATGTTCCAATATTGGGACCTGTACCTGACTTATGTTTCATCTGTCATTTATCTATAATCTACCTATCTCTCATCTATCCATCTCTATCATCTCTCATATTTTAAGAAGATATTATCTCAATTATGATTTTCTGTGAAGCTCTGTTAAATCAGAATAAAATCTGGTAACATACAAGAATTATCTAAAGACTCCAGTTATCTTCCAGACCCTAAACAGCGTATTTATCAGTAGAATGCGTATACCTATTTCTTTATCCACCGGCTCTTATAAAAAGTTAAGACTTTAGCCGTGCCCCTACAGACCACATCCTGGACTGAGTTATAACTTCAGGATTCTGCGAATGTGTCATCTATAGCTCTTACTCATGGCTCTGATAACTACAGAGCTGGGACTTTTAAGATGCCAAAAGTCTTCTCATACAACTTCATGTTTTACTGTAAGTGCCTACTTCGCTAAGCACCAGTTTGATCACTAAAAACCTTAAATAAGAAGAAACATGAATCTCCCGATTCTATATGAATCCTATATTTAATATGTAATTAGTTAGATATGCAGAAGTATCACATTAATGTGTAATTTCATACTTCAAAAACTCTCAAGGTGTAAAAGTTCATGTGCAATAAATACGGTATATATTTGAAATTTATATACCCTCAGACATTTCCCTCCTACTGCATTAAATTATCAACATACAAATGAATAAAAAATATCTAAATAATAATTGATTTTCACTATTTCTCACATCAAATGCAATTAACACAGAGGCTGAGAAAGGTGATAAAAAAGGGAATCCTCTGCAATTGTCATCAATGGGTGATAGAATGTTCACACCCACGAACTATGGGGTATTTCTCACTCAAAGCACCACAGTAAGAATGATTTGGATTTCAGCTTAAATGATTTTTACTTACCACATTTAATTTGTTTATTTCTAGTTTATACTGAATATAAAATTATATTTTATGTGGCATTGTACTGTAACACAAAACACTGAAAAGTGAAGATACAACAAAGGACATTGGTATATTTTGTCATATATAACAATATATTTTTTCATTTTATTCCACAATATATTTTATATGCATGCAATTTGTGATATACAATGAGACAACAGTTCTGTTTACATTCTTCTTAGACATTTTTAAACGTCTTATTCTAGTTAAAGTGCTTATGTGCAAAGCAAACACAATAAAAGACAGATACTTCTTGATTTTCTTATTTAATACATGATAATATAAATAATCTTCTCAAAATGACTTATTCTGAAGCTGAAAGCTATTGAAGTCAAATGCATCTTTGGAGACAGCTACACAGCAAATTGTAAAGGACAATGATAGCATCTAGATTGTTCTCTTTTTTATTTCAAGAATTTGCTCTGTTCGCAGCCTCTTAAATCTTCCATTTTTCATAAAAATGAAATATTTGATTGAACTTTAGTTGAGATTTAGTGCAACTGAGAAACTTTACACCAACAAGGTGAAAATAACTCAATTTTAAGGATAAAAAAGAAACCAAAACTTGCAGTTTAAAAACTCTGGGAGTCACAGGATTATTGTGAGGGTTATCTCTTGGACTTAATTTTACCTATGCTAAAATAATGAGTCAATGAGTCTTTAGTTGAACTCTCATTTCAAAGACTTAAAAATACTATTACATAACACATTAAAGATCGTTAATGATCACATTAAAAATCATTAAAGATGCATTTGGTGTGTCTGTGTGTGAAATATAGAGTTTGACCTGTGCTGATGTGAAATCTGCCTAGATTCAAACCAGTTATGGTTACAAAGATGTGCAGGCCTGGCTGTCCTGAACTTGCTTTGTAGCCTGTGCTAGCCTCAAACTCACAGACATCCACCTGCCTCTGCCTTTCAAGTGCTGGAATTAAAGATGGAATTTAAAGATGTCTCAAAGACATACAAGGAATCACACAGAGTCCTGTCGGTAGCATAACAACCTTATGGAAGTGGCTTTCTTTGATACATTTTTTAATTATTACATGGCAGTTTATAAAATTCAGAATTCCATGTTACAAAAGCATTTCTGAAATACAGATCAAAAAGCAATAAAATATATGTTCACTATATTTGTAGAATACAAACCCTGTACAACATGAGCTCATTTCATCAACACATGATGGTGCTGTCTTTGCTTAATGCTGGAGACACTTAGTGTAACTTACTGGATGAATAGCAGTGTGCAAGATTGTGAAAATACACACAAACACACACACACACACACACACACACACACACACACACACACACACACTCACACACTGGATTTAAGAAATAATGAACGTTCTCCACAGTTGAGTGGAGAGTCGGGTAAGACTTTCACACGTACTCTGGTGCTTCATATTTGACCATGTCCCCTGGAGGGGGAGACCTGGTGGCACTCAGAGGAAGGACAGCAGGTTACCAGGAAGAGACTTGATACCATGTGAGCATATACAGGGGGAGGTAATGCCCCTCAGTCACAGTCATAGGGGAGGGGAATAAGGGGAAAATGGGAGGGAGGGAAGAATGGGAGGATACAAAGGATGGAATAACCATTGAGATGTAACAAGAATAAATTAATAATAATAATAAAAAGAAAGAAAGGAAGGAAGGAAGGAAGAAAGAAAGAAAGAAAGAAATGAGATGCAAGAGTGAATAAACTCTAAACTCTGAGAGGCTCCACCCAGCAGTAGTTCAAAATAGATGCTGAGACTCACAATCTTATATTAGGCAAAGCGTAGAGAGGTCTTGTGGAAAAAGGGGCAAGGAATAAAAGACCTAGATAGAGGTGACAGGAGCTCCACAGGAAGACCAACAGAGCTAAACAACCAGGACCCAAGGGGCTTCCTGAGACTGAAGCAGCAAACAAGGACCATGCATGGACTGGAACTAGGCCCCCTACACAGATGTAGCAGATTGGCAGTTCATGCTTCTTTTGGGTCATCTAGTAAGGGGAGCAGGGGCTATCTCCGACATTGACTCTTTTAACTGATTTTGGATCAATTCTCCCTGATGGGACTGCCTGCCAGGCCACAGGGGAAGAAGATATGCTCAGTCTTAATGTGACTTCATATGGGTGGGTAGGGGGCCTCCCCTTTTCTGAGGAAGAAGGGAAGGGGAGTGTGGAAATGGGAGGGAAGGTGGGGAGAGGGACAGAAAGGAGAGAAGGGAGAGGAGGGAGGGGCCTATGCCCAGGATGTGAAGTGACTAACTGACTGACTTAATTAATTAATTAAATAATTTAAAAAGAGTGAATAAATAACTACATGGTTCACACAGAGTGAGCAGTATATGTCATTAACTTATTCTTTCCTTTATACGTTCTTTATATAATTGGATACAAAACAGTTACAGTGTATGTATTCTAAACATGTTTCCTAGCATGTTGCAATATTCCTTAGAAAAGTAACATATAAAAAATTATTGGTCTATCTCACATATTGAGCTTTTACACCTGAGCATTTAAGAACAGTAGGAGACATTAATTGTTATTGGCCAATTCATTATGTGACAATAAACTCTAATATTATTTAAGGATTTGGCATGGGTATGTCTGTACCTATTGATCTGATGTAACTAGTAATTTTCTATATAACGTTCATTTCATATAACATCACAAAAATTAAAGAAAATATGTCTAATTCATTATCATGTAAAAATCTCACACGCTTTTCAAATCTTAGTGATTTATCTATAGGACCTACGTATCCAAATTACTAGTAAAGAATAAAGTAAATATTCCCATAAATAACCTTATGTGAGTTTGTCACTCTGCTGGGCTAGTTTATGATTACTAGAAGGTAATCTGCATACTACCAAAGAGTAAAAGTAAGTATCAACATAGCTACAAATGCTTCAGTCTACAATGGTGAGATGCCCCCAAGATATACTGCTATAATAGTGGCTCAAAAGTGGTAGTAACTAACTGCTAGGTGGTTGGATTTAAGGGCCACTCTATGAGATGTAACTCATCCATGGCACTGCCTTTAGCCAAGTTCCTGAGACTGAAGAGGCCACACACCTATAGTAAAACCAAATACTACTATTATGCTAAAGAAATATATCAATATAATGACTCCTTAAGCCATATTTACTATACTCATAGGTCTGTGTCTTGCTCAGAAATCATGAAAGAAGCTTTATCCTGTAGTAAATGGAAATAAATAGAGAAACTCTCAACTGGAGACTGCGCTGATACGAAAGACATTAAACACTCAGTCGTAAACTGCGCATCTCCATCTAATTCCTCCCTTTAGTGCTCACAGAACTATGTAGGAAAGGAGGCAGAAGGAACGTGAGCCCATGGCTATGGAAGCCACCATGGAAACAAGGCTCTATTCAAATCAGGGCTGACACGTGAATGAACCCAAAGAGACTGTGACAACATGCACACGGCCAACACAGTTCCAAGTCAGATATGGCCCCGGCACTGAAAGGGCGAGTGGACAAAAGCTCTCATCCACAGAACATTCATCTAACTCACATCCGCTAGCTAAGGGTCTCACTAGGTATACAAACTGCAATTAAAGGTAGGTCCAATGCACAGCAGGGTATCATCAATGCCAAATATACTCGGTGTTAATTTTGGAATGTTTTGGCTCATAATCCCTTGGGCATTTCAATACCTTGCAGATCTTTTATTTATATATTGTGGTTTCTTTTCTGTTCTTAGGGGGATATCTTCGTGTGCCGTATGTATGTGTCTCTTTATGCGTTTCTTGGGATTTGTCTTTGTTTCTCTCTTTTTTTTTCTGTTTGTTTGCCTGTTTGCTTTCTAAAAAGAGGAGATGTAGATTTGGGTGGTGGGGAGGTGGTAGGACCTAGGAGTAGTTCAGGGAGGGGAAAGTGTGATAAAAATATATTAGATGGAAAAAAGGTCTATTTTTTCACTGTCGTGGTAGTACATGCCTGTGATTCCAGCACTCAGGGAGGCAGAAACAGGCAAATCTCTATGAGTTCAAGGCCCGCCTGGTCTACAGAGTGCAGGACATCTAAGGCTCTGATACATGGAAAAGCCCTGTCTTAAAAAACCAATGCCAAACCAAAAAGAAACCAACGAGCCAACTGGAAAAAAAAACCCCAAAAGTTCGATTTTCAGTAATACAAAAAACAAAACAAAATAAAACAAAACAAAAAAATATACTCTGGGCCTTAAAAATTAAAAACAATATATAAAAAGAATCCTAAAAAGTCAACCTTAATTTATAAGAAAATAATTTTAAGTCTTTGAAAATAGGTGAGAATCCTAATGTAAGAATTTAGAAATTATAAGCTTTATAAACTTGTTTGCTATTTTATTAAACATATTTTAAAGTGCTATTGTATTATACCACTATGCAAATATATTTTCTATCTTCATTCTATAAAAATTTTACTATATTTAATTTGAAATACTTCTGGAGGAGATTAAGACCCAAAGGTGGGACTACACTGACTTCAGCATGGCACAAAGCATCAACATTGCTGTCTTTTGCTTTCACAGCATTTCCCACTAGAGCTCCACAACAAGGAACAAGGCATTATCAGCTCCTCTGACTACCTATTATTTTATTCATATGTGCATAGTCCTTATTACAAGTGTCAATTAGTATGTGCTGTCCAGATTGGTATCTGCCTTACTTTTATATGACTGGCAACACTGCAGGTAGATTTCCACCAGCATTCTCACAAATTCAGGATGGAATGTGTTACACTACATCATGAAAGCAATGCAATGACCATGTGGTAAGAACTTTTCAGCTCCATCAAATTCTTACAGACCTAGAGCTGTGTCAGTCACTGACTGAAATGCTACCGTGTGAAATGTAACAGTGGTCCTTGAGACTGTTCTTTGTATTTCCTCATAGGAATTTTGTGAAGTACTGTAACATGGCTATCATCTTTCCATTTTTCTTTGTGTCCTACTTTTATGAGTTATTTCTCTCTCCTTGAGAGACAAGTCACTTTTGCCTTAGTACCATTCCACCGAACACAGAATCTAGATTAGGGATAACACACACACACACACACACACACACACACACACACACACACACACGACACAGACGTCTACCTAAATTAAGAACTTTTAAAAAGTACATAAGTTGCTTATAGTGGCCTTATTCATAATGGTTAGAACCTGGAAACAGCCTAAATGTCCCTCCATTGAAGAATGGATAAAGAAACTGTGGTATGTTTACACTATGGAATACTATTCATCTATACAAAATAAGAAAATCTGAAATTTGTGGGAAAATGGATGGAACTAGAAACGATCATATTTAGTCAGTTAAACCAGAAACAGAAAGACTCATATGGTGTATACTCACTTATAATTGGACACTAGCCCAAGAGGCATGTCACAGGAGATTTGGATAGATGTGAGGACATCCTATTGGGACTCTAGGTGAGAGAAGTATGGGAGAATGGGGAAATAGAAGGATCCAGAGGGTCCTAGAGACCTACAAGAAGAACATCATGATGGGCAGATCTGGGCCCAGGTGTGCTGCTCAAACTACTGCACCAACCAAGGACAATATTTGCAGTAAACATTGAACACCTACTCAGATCTAGCCAATGGACTGGACATTCTCTAGAGTTGTGTGGACAGTGGGGACTGACTTTGACATGAACTCTGGTGTCCCATATTTGATCACTTCCCAGTGTGTAAGGCGCGGCCACACCCGATAATGGCAGCGACCGTTACCACTTGGTGGCAACTGTTACAAACTGTTACAGTTACTACAGCTCCCGCACATGCGCAGACATAAGCCCTCTCAATGCACCCCTCCCGACAGGGGTATGCAAATGAAGTACTCCAACACAGCCTTTCATCTGCAGGCATGCTAATGCGGGCATGCTAATGGGACATGCTAATGAGACATGTTAATGAGGCATCCTAATGTAACCAATGAGACATTGACACACCACATCCAGACAGTATTTAAACGGCGTGCTCGCAGGCATTCGGGGTCTTTCGCTTCAGCTTCAAAGGATGCTCCCAATAAAGCATGATTGAGAAGAATCCTGGTGTCTGTGTCGTTCCTGCCGGCAGGAGGACATGACACCAGTGGAGGGGAGGCTGGTGACATTCAGAGAAAAAATAAGCAGGCCACCAAGATGAGACTTGATAGTCTATGACCATATAATGGGGGAAGAGATCCCCCTTGGTCACAGACATAGGGGAGGGGATTAGGGTGAAAGCGGGAGGGAAGAAAAAATGGGAGGATACAAGGAATGGGATAACAATTGAGATGTAATCGGAATTAATTAATTAAGTAAAAAAGTACACAAGTCTATGTAGAATCTATCAAATACTGCTGAGATGATAAACACATATAAATAGTGACACTCTCTCCATAATGGAAGTATATTTACTCTGGGGGGAAATGTTTGGGTATTTTAAAAGACGTAATGAACCCATTGATGGATTTTGTTGTCATATGCCTTTATATACACAGTTACAATCTTCATCAATCTCTGACTTTATTGTCACTTTACCATTACTCAGTTTTCTGCCTCATTAGACTTTTGTACCTTTTGCTGTTGTTATAAGCTTTGGTACAGCTAAGGTGTGTTATATTGTAGCTTGAAATCACTGGAAGTAAGTGTAATTAAATCTGTGTGTACACATCCTACGCTCAGTGCTGACTCCTAAGAGGAGAATATGTTTGCATTTTGGTTATCATCGTCATCTCTCGCATTATCCCCCTTTGAGATTATGTATATTAACCATGAGTTGTATAGATAATGAAGCTATGGTAATTTTGAATTAATTGTTGGCAATGTATCCTCTAATGCCATATTACCACACTGGGGATGTCGGTCAACAGGAGTGCATTCACCAAGAGTAGTTTTATTAAATAAAGCTATCAGGGAAGGTTTTTGTGGACACTTCCATATCCACCCCTATCTTCATTTAAACTGCTATCCATCATCCAAATTGGAATGTGATGTAGCACTGTCTTTTTTTTTTTTTTTTGCAAAAATTGATACTTTTGTCATAGGTCTTAGGTCAACTGTGTCTTCATAATATTGCTAGTATCTGACCTAAAATAAATGTTGGCTCAATCTCATAAAAGATAAAGGAGGGCGGTAGCCATTTAACATTTGTGTGATGATTTATACAGAAATTTTAACATAATGTCTGAGTCCCACAGGAAATTTACATTCATCTACTGCTCATTGATTTTTGTGTCACCTTCCACTGTGTATGATATATTGCCCAGAGGAACTGTTCCTTGTTTTGCCAACTCTTTAGTATTAAAAAGTTCTTGGCTTGGTTTTCAGTGCCTCTGAAGAATTCTTATGAGAAATGTTTTTCCATCTCCTCTAAATAATCAAAGCATTGCTTTACTAGCAGTTGGGAGAGCACTAATGATGAACCAATCACTCATTCTAATAAAGGTTTCAGTTTTCATATCCGTGCTGTTCTTTCAGAATCTAGAAGATAAGATTGATAAAATATGTTTAGTGATAACCCTACCCATGTTTAACTATTTTATTCTTTTGGAGGTAAGATGCTATAAATGTACACCAAGAGATAAGTTCTGTTTTTTGTGTAACTTGTCTTTAGGATGCACAATGCCTTACATGTATGACCTGTATTTATTGGCCATGACAAATTGAATGCTATCTTTTTTATTGGAAATACTTCAAAAGGTGTATATTTAAAGTTGAATTTTATAAACCACAGGGAATCTATTATATTACACAAAGAGAATGTTAAGGAATATATGCTCAGGCTAGTCCTCCTATTGTAGTAATTTTCTAAACTACTGAAAAATGAAGAATTTTCCTTATCAATGACTTTATATAAAGAAATTTCTGCAATTAATAACAGAGGTTTTTCCTTTAAATGGAAATGTTCTGTATATTATTGGCTTTGAGACACGGCATGATAAATGGGGTAATAGAGCTTTGTGTGTTGTTAAGTTAATAAAAAATAGTTACCACAGTTAAAACAAGTTATCAGTACCCTAACTGTGGCCTTGTTCTCATTCACAACACAGACTAGCCTGTAGGTTTTATGTCATTGTGTAACTATGTTGCACTACTTGGACACTATGTGTTTGCTTTGGCTTGGTTTCTGTTTAGTTTGGATTCTTCATTTTCAAACATTGTTTCTCTCTGGAGTCCAAGACAGCCTGGAACTACGTTATGTAGAATGACACCAAACCTTTGGTGATAAGTCTTGAGTTGCATAATAAATAGTGTCACATTTTAGTTTAGTATGTATCTGCATCATCAAATACTAATACAATAATTTGTTCTTATAGATGGATATGACATTTCTGTCTTAGCATTAGTACAATGCTGACAGCTTGAATGTTCTATTTTTATGTCATCTCTGTCTCCAAGATTAACAAAAGATAGTGGTTCATTATCTTTCAATTGTATATAGAATTCCTACACTGTTTGTAAATCTGAACTCTAATATCCACAAACATATGCATTATATGCTCAACCACAAATCTTGTTAATCATAAGTATTGAACTTTGAAGTTGAATTTGTTTATTAACAATTATGATAATTGAATCATTCTAAATTATGACAAGAGGAAATCTTGCATAGTACAGGCAACAGAGAGCTATGCAGGCTTTTCCAAAATTTATCATGCGATATTATGCCAAAATCAGAAAAACTGTTTCATGCAGAAAAAAAAAAGAAGAGTAAAGTAGACTGTGAAGAAGAAGTGGCTTTAAATATAGGATAAAAGCAGATGGTACAAGAAAAATCTGTGCGTCTTGGTGTCTGGACTTCATGTACAATGGTTATCTCTGCTGTATCCTTCAAAAGTGTGTTCTGATTAATTACACATCTACCTTAGAGTCACAAGCCAGGCCTAATGTTGATCAGATATTATCATTTACTTAAACTCAGATAATGGAATTTTTTGAGTGAATGCAAATGGAAGAAAAATAATCTCTCATTTTCTTAAAAAATCCTAAAGCTTGCCAATGCAAGGATTTCAAAATAAAAGTCACTAAGGATCAGTATTTAGCTAGCAATATATATTTTGTCTCTGATTCTTTTTAGAGAAAAATAAGTCATTATGAGAAATAGAGTTTTCATTTATATATTTATTAATATGTGTATAAAACATAAATACAATAGATAAATATATGACAAAATATAGATGTAGAAAAGTTTTATGATACATTTATAATAATAACATAAGTATTCTCAGTTATATCACATTCTACATGGTGTTACTGTTTTTTTTTTTAACTAAAAACAGACTTAAATGGGTGCTGCTTTTATTTTCATTAGTTCTCCTCAAATGTTTCATAAATATCTGTGATTACTTAAACTACTCTACTAAAAAATCAGCTGAACAAACGTAAAAGCAAAAGACAGACAATAGTCAGAGCAGAAGGAAAAGAGAAGAGGCTTGTCCTTGGGAGAGGCCAATTACTGTCTATTGTTTGTAGCTTTGTCTCTGTGGGGCATCATAACGTTTCGCCCCCCCCCACCTGCCCCTTTCACATTAGCATGTCTGACCTTTTATAGACACACACACACACACACACACACACACACACACACACACTACCACCACCACCACCACCACTAGAAACAGCACCAATAATCAAGGAAGAAGAGCATATCAGTTTGAGAGCAGCTGTAAAAGAGGTTACAAGGAGTGTACTGGGGGAAGGAGTTAAAAAGAGGAATGGGAAGAGGGAAAGTGATTTACTTCTATTTTGATTAATTAACGTTTTAGCTCTAAAGCTAGGTTTTCAGTACCAGCCATGACAGAATTAATCAATTAATTATGAAAAAGTGTAAATGACACCAATTATACTGAAAGCAAACAAAACACATTAAATTAAGAGGGATAGGCATGTCAATCAACCATCAGTATCAGGCATTCACACGTCTTCAGAGAAAAACAGCCCTGCTGAGTACTGTATAAAAGATCTCTCATCCTTGGCTCTCTCACTGATCATGTAGATAAGATTTTCTGAAAATAAGAAACCTATCATGTGTTTTCTTTTCATAAAATTTAAAATAATTCATGGATTTGGTAAATACTGAAGGTGTAATCTTTATAAAACAGATCTGAGTCACACTGCTGTGGATAACAGCTTTTATAAAAACAGTTTCTTTAATCAGAACTCAGAGGTGAATTATAATTTAACTACTATGAAGGTTAAGCAAAATATTTAAAAAGTAAAATGTAATAATTACACTAAATGTTAATCATTTAAGAGAAAAAGACATAACTGAGGAATATTGAAAAGAGAACTCTGAACTTTTTATATTATTAATCATCCATTTACTACAAGAGTAAAAACAATGTTCTGTGTCAAAAAAACAGACTATTATTCCCTTAGAAACATTGGCACTATTTTCCATAGTTTTCTTGGAGCAAGGAAGTTGAAGTCAGAGTCAAGAGTATAGAGAATTTTCCCCATTTACTTGTATTTTATGTGTACTTGCGATTCACCTGTGTGTTTGTCTGTGTGAGAGTGTCTGGTCCCTCGGCACTGGAGTTGATAGACAGTAGTGAGCCTCTGTGTAAGTTCTGGGAATTGAACCCTGGTCCTCAGAATCATGAAACAGCAGTCAGTATTCTTAACCATTAAGTCATCAAGTGTAGCAAGTTTTTACAAGAGATGATGAACTTACCAAATTACATCACAGCAGCAAACTTGGAAATTATGGTCTGCAGAGATGGCCTAGTGATGTGCAGGAGTCAGGGGAGGTTCATGGAGTAAGAACAATATAAGGGAAACAAGAAGAGACAGACAGGGATAGCCAAGGAGGCAGCCTGACACACAGAGAGAAGCGTTATAAAAAGATGAAAAGACGTGTCTTTGGTTTGTGGTCCTTGGAAAGCAAACAGATGGTGCTAGCGAAGAATGTATGTGCCAAAACATCTCTGCTGTTCTCCAAGGAATTAACTTACACACATTCCGTTAAAAACTTTATTTTAATTTTAAACACTGCTCTAATTATGCATGTTTATAGAGTGCACTTTAATACTTATGTCAGCACAGGAACATAGTGTGCATTTGCAGAATCATTCTTATCATTTTTATTTAATTTTTTTCTTGAACTTTTGTGGATTTCACATCATGAACCCCCATCTCATTAATCTTGCCATCCCCTTGTACCTACCATTTACCTATACAACCTCACCCCCAAAAGAAAAAAAGTTCTCATTGTGAAACTAGAGTGTGTCACAGTGTATCCCACAGTATGTCCTTTGTCTACACTACACTTCTTTTTTCTTTTTTTCTTTCTTTTTTTTTTTTTTTTTTTTTTTTTTTTTTTTGGCCGGAGGGAGGTTTTGAGACAGGGTTTCCCTGTATAGCCTTGGCTGTCCTGGACTCACTTTGTAGACCAGGCTTGCCTAAAGCTCACAGAGATCTACTTGCCTCTGCCTTCCTGAGTGATGGGATTGAAGGTGTGCCATGCTCGGCTGTCCACAGTTTTTTTTTCTTGCTAGTATTCATAGCAATGAATCATTGGTACATTTCAAGGTCTCTGGCTTCACCTACACTATCAACAGTGGAGTCTCACTGGGACTGCTCTTGAATATTGTGTGGTTACTCTGTGTCATGGAGAGCTTGCAGCCTTATGTCCATCTGACTGGCCACTTCATGCACTCTCACAGTCCCTCTATTGGGTAGATGTTGGGGTGGGCCAACCCAAAGCCTAGACCTGCAGATGAGCTCCTTTCCCTGCCAGGTCTTTCACTCCCACACCACCTGGGTGAGCTCTCCAGAACTACCCAAGATAGCTTACCCAATGGCCCCAGCTGGCAAGGGGACAGAGCCAACTCTCCTGCTTTTATGCCCTTGGCAGCAGGCTCATCTGAGCCTCTGCCACCTGGGCCGGCTCTACTGTGTTGACCACGCAAGGTGTGGGGCCGACAGGGACAGCTTTTGCTCTCTCATAACCTCAGGGCCCCTGCCAGATGTTTCTCCTGCTATGGTGTGTTGAGAGCGTGTTTGTGCATCTCTCCCTTTCTCATGCCACTATAACATAGCCGATAACCCAGCACTATCACACTCATACCCTTAGGGCTAGCTCATCAGCAACCCCAGCAAGCAGAGCCAGTTCTATTGCCCTGGCTGGGAGAGATACAAGGCTCACTTTCCAGAGCATTGATGCAGATGAGGGTCAGGGCCAGCTCTTCTGCTCTCATGACTCCTGGCACCCTTCTTCCACTTACCACAGGTGTAAAGGGGGCAAGAAGAGCAGCAGGGCCAGTTCTCCTCTGTTCACACAGTTGGTGGCTAACCCATAACTTATGAAAACAGGGCCATCTCTACTGTGCTTCCTGGGGGAGGTGTGAGGCCCCGCTCTCCTGAGTACTGCAGCTGGCAAGGGACAGGGCCAACAGTTCTGCTGTCACGACTTCAGGCTAGCTCTCCCAAGATGCCCAGGTGGGGGTTCTGCTAGCTCTGCACAACCCTCGTACATCAATATGGCTCCAGGCAACGGGCCACATCAGAGACATCTGCCTGGACTTCGCTGGTAAGAGACCCCTTTCCCCCCACTGATTTTGGGCCACAGACACAGGCATGGCTATCGGTGGCATCACAGCCAGGACTTCACCATGGCCTTAGATGATATTGCGTGCTACTCACCTCAGGCTGTTCCTTGTTATCCTTGAGTCTACATGTCTGCCTTTTTCTCATTGTGCACACACACACTTCTGCTTCTTTCTGTTCTATCTCTCCACAACTTACTTGCTCATCTTAATGAAGACTGGGGCCTCTGGGAGTTTGGGGTCACCTCAGGAGTGCTATGTTTTGCCCGTGCCATGCGGCACCAGGAAGGGTGTCATGTCAGGCTTGCTCTGCCAACCTGGATTGCATGGCATAAGACTGGTCATCTCCAGTGTGGTCCGGGGTCGTCATGTCAGGCATCGTGTTGCAATACAGACCAGTGATGCTGGGCTGGGGGTTGTCTCAGGCTCACTCCCCACTCAGCTTCATCCATTCATACCTTCTTAAGAAATTTTACACAAAAGTTTGATTATCATATAACATCTCTGCATATTTGTTAGGATCAAAGACATTTTTGCTTTTTAAGAATGATTTATTTATTCATTTTGTATACAGTGTTCTTGCCTGTGTATATACTCTTGCACACCAGAAAAGGAAACCATATCTCTTTATAGGTAGTTGTGAGCCACCATGTGGTTGCTGGGAATTGAACTCAGGACCTTTGGAAGAGCAGTCCGTGCTCTTAACCTCTGAGCCATCTCTCCAGCCCCGAGCAGTGACATATAAGTAACTTTGCACAATATATGTTGATCAGAGCATGTGGTTAATATTTGTTTGCTCAAAAATTTTTGTATATAACAAAAATGGGAAAACACTGAGGTAACATAGACTCTAATCAAAAATTCAAGGAAATAATAAGTCAGATGAGTTAAAAATCAGAGAGAGGTCTGACATAGCAGTTTTCTTAGTATATGTAGAAGTAATTCTTTTTTTAATTTTTGTTTTTGTTATTTTGCAGAGGGAATTCTAAAAATGAAAACACAGTAATTAGTGAGGAAGTCTTCTGATCTGCCCTTCAGTTGACTGGTCATTCCTGCAATGAATTGTGAAGGTGATTTTATGTTTTAAAAAAAATCATGCAAACACAACCATAATGAAAGGAGAATTTTTAAGTGGAAAGGAAGTAGAAGAAAACACAGCAGCGCACCAGTGTGCCAATGGGAACCACTAACTGAGCACATACGAGTCGAAGGTTGAGGGGCTGCAAGCGAGACATGAAGGAGTTTCAGCACAGTTATCTGCTCACCATAGATAAAATTGGAGTTTTGAAAAGAGGATAATGTAAACAAGGGAGGAACAAGGGCTTGATACGTTTATCTGACCTAATCCAGGAAGGAAAACCACAGTTCAGAAATCTAATGTAACCTAAGCAAGATCATTACCAAAATGAAACTGTACAGAGAACACTTTCCATCATCTTCAGCCTGCTGTACACAGGACATCCTTGGAGGAGTCCAGAAGTCACAGAGACCACAGACACACAAGAACAAAGTCAGGGACACAGCCAATACTCTATTCTTGTCTTCTCTTAAAGGAACTGTATGACAAAAATAAAACACTGTTATATTTTAAAGTGCTTGAGACAAACAAGGAAACAAACTACAGAGTAGAAATCTGGACCGGTTCAAAAACACACTTGAAAACAATCAGATTTATAATGTAAGGCCTTACAAAATACTGAGCCAGTCTTAAAAGACTTCTTCCTAATCTCGACACAGCAGCAAACAGCATATTCGACCATGTACGACTATTCAGCTGAAGTGACCAGAATTTGCTGCATCTCCCTTCCCTTTGCGCTGCAGCCCTAGGACTTGCTTGGTTGTCTCTGCATTACTCTTCAAGTCCACTTTGTGTTCTGTCTCTACCAATAGGAAATAAAATCTACTGTGCATTTGTGTGTGTGTGTGTGTGTGTGTGTGTGTGTGTGTGTGCGCGCGCGCGCGCACGCACGTGAAAGAGAGAGAGAGAGAGAGAGAGAGAGAGAGAGAGAGAGAGAGAGAGAGAGAGAGAATTCTAGGGATGCAAGCAAAGCTTTGAGCTTGTGTTACCAACTAATCCCTCAGCACCTTCCCTGTTCTCATGCAGCAGCTTTCCACTTGACATTTTACATTCAATCATGCCCTTTACGTATGTGGTAATTACAACACTTACATCCCTACATTTCTCCATGATTAAGTATTAATTTTATAACTCATTGTGATGGATTATAATAACTAATAAAAACTTATCACAAACTAAGTATTAATATTCATCATTTATTTTAAATAGAAAAAACAATTAGGCTTATCTGAAGAGCAAATGCTTCAGAAAGCATTATGTGTCAATTGTATTTCATATTGTCTGTCCTTTAATTAGTCTTTTATTTAATTAAGTGAATTAATGTGAACTTCAATTTAAATTTTACATTAGTATTTACTGCATATTTACTATAAATATACATACTTGCATTAATGTTATTAATAAATAAGATTGAACATTTAATATTTACTTATATCTACAAGTTCTTTAAGAGAAAACATCCCTAATAACATGATATTAATATTCCAGTTCAAAGATAATTTGCTGTAACTAATTTCTTTGTAACAACTTTGAGTAATAGACACAGTATAAGTGTATTAACTTTTTTCCTTGTTATATACTAATATATACTAATAAGTATATACTAATTAGTATATACTAAGTATATACTAATAAACTTTATCTTGAGCTGTTAAGGAAAATTTATAACTACAACTCTGGCTTTAAATCCACAATTAATAAATGGTACTTCATAATACTGAAAAGCTTCTGTAAGTCAAAGGACATTGAGAATAGGACTAACAGGTAGCTTACCGAATGGAAAAAGATGTTCACCAGCCCCACATCTGACTAAGGGATAATATCCAAAATACATGAAGAACTCAAAAATTGAACACTAATAAAATAATCCAGTTAAAAATGGGGTACAGAGCTAAACAGAATTCTCAACAGAGAAATATGGAATGGCTGCTGGGAAGTACTTAAAAGAAATGCTCAATGTCCTTGGTTATGAGGAAATGCACATCAAAATGAATCTGATCCATCCTACACACTCAGAATGACTAAGATAAAAAACTCAAGTGACAGCACATGCTGGCGGGGATGTGGAGAAAGGGGAACACTCCTCCATTGCTGGTGGGAGAGCAATATTGTACAACCACTGTGGAAATCAATCTGGTGTTTTCTCAGAAAACTGGGAATAATGCTACCTCAAGACCCTGTGATGCCAGTCCTGGACATATACCCAAAAGATGCTCCAATATACAACAAGGATATTTGCTCAACTATGTGCAGAACAGCTTTATTTGTAACAGCTAGAATCTGAAAACAAAACAAAACAAAACAAATAACCTCAATGTTCCTCAACTGAAGAATGGATAAAGAAACAGTGGTAATTTACACAATGGAATACTATTAAGATATTAAAAACAAGGAAATCTTGAAATTTGCAGGCAAATGGATGGAATTAGAAACAATCATCCTGAATGAGGTAACCCAGACAAAGAAAGACAGGCATGGCATACATTTACTTATACATGGCTATTAGCCCAACACAGATATCTTTGGAGAGACTACATCCAGTGGGGAAGTGGGACAGATACTGGGAAGCCAGATTCTGTGCAGAGTGCTGAGAGCTGTAGGGAAGAGTTAAGGGATGGAAGCAGCTCTACAGGGAGACCATCAGGGCCAGCATATATGGACACAGGGAGATCTACATGAACTGCAACAACCAAAGACAATACATTCAGAGAGCCCAGACTCCCTGTTCTAATGTAGCCGGTGGACAAATTGTTGTCCAAGTGGAGGGAGGGCAGAAGGGAGGACTGCCACTGAACCTCTGACATGTACTCTGGTGTGGTGCCCTTGATTTGATCACTGTCCCTTGGCAGGACAGCCTTGCAGGTGCACAGAGGAAAGAGATGCAGGGTGTCCTGATGAGAACTGAAAGGCTGTGGCCAGATAATAAGGTAGGAGCCGTCTCCCTGTCAGAGGTCTAGGGGAGGGGAATAGGGCAGAAGAGGGAGAGAAGGTGGGAATAAGAAGATAAGATCCAGGCGATAACAATCAGGATGTAATGTGTGAATAAATTATATATATATATACATATGTGTGTGTGAAAATTAAAAAAAATAAGGAACTGTGGTACATTTACACAATGGAATATTACACATCTATTAAAAACAAGAAAATCATGAAATTTGTAGGCAAATGGATCTAACTAGAAAAGATCATACTAAGTGAGGTAACGGAGACCTAGAAAAACACACATGGTATGTATTTATTTATGAGTGGATTTTATCCATACAGTACAGGATAAACATACTACAATACACAGACCCAAAGAAGATAAGTAACCAGGAGGAACCAAGGGAGGATGTTTAAATCTCACTCAGAAGGGGAAATACAACAGACAGTGGTAGTAGTTTAAAAAAAAAGGGGGGGAGGGGAGGCAGGGGAGGTAGGAAAGAGAACCCACAGAGAAATGAGGGTGGAGATCAGACCTAAGGAGAGCAGGAGCGAGAGGACAGAAGGACTTCAGAAAATAGAAAAATGGTGGAAAGGGGCATCTCTGTAAAAAGCTGGAGATCTAAATCAAGGGAAGCCTCTGGGATGATATAAGGGGGGACTCTAGCTGAGACACCTAGTAACAAGGGCCACGGAGCCTGAAGAGGAAACCCTCTCTAAGTAGACAATACTCCTAGTGGAGGGAGGAGAACACCAACCCATGCACAAAAACTTCAACCTAAAATTTACCCTGCCTACAAGATGTGCATGGATGAAGACAACAGAGATTGTCCAACCACTGACTGGCCCAACCCTACACCCACCCCATGGAAGAAAGCCAACCCTGTCACAGTTAAGGCTCCACCAAGCAGTGGTTTGAAACAAACGCTGAGACTCAAAGCCAGAAGGGATTGTAGAAAATGAAGCACCAACCAAGGGTCATGCATGCACTGGACCTAGGGACCCTACACAGTTGTAACCAATGAACAGCTCGGGCTACTTGTGGGTCCTCTAGTAACTGGAGTGGAGGCTTACCCTGACCTGGACTCAGTTGTCTGCTTTTTGATCACTTCTCCCAGGTGGGATTGCTTTGCTAGGCCACGGGGTTTGATGACAAGCTCAGTCCGGATGCAACTTGATGAGCTGGTGTGGTGGGTAGGGGAGCTCCTCTTTCCTGAGGAATAGGGAGAGGGGAAGGGAGGGGATTGGAGGAGAGGAAGGAGGGGCTACCATTGGGATGCAAACCGAATAAATAAATTAATTAAAATCTATTAATACATAAATATGTTATTCTAAAATGTGCTTGCTTACTTATTCTTCCTACGCTGTTATTGTGTTACGGTGTTCAAATTATGAAGCAGATAAACAGCGAGTCTCAGGGAAAATTGTCTGTGTTCCCAGAACCTGAGAGTTGAACCGGGAAGCTCAAGCTAGCTTAGACTACAGAAGAAGTTCCTTCTTGAAATAAGCAAGCGAACCAACCAAGCTCTGTTATGTATCTCCAGTAGTTATTATTAAACTATTTAAATACTAAACAAACATCTAAAAACTATAATATTCCATATCTTGACATTTAAATGTCATATCAAGGGAGGGTTTGACGGTTACAAAACAATTCAGACTCAATCCTTGGGGTCACATAATCTAATATAATAAAATTACAGCTATATTTTAAAAATAATTCCAAAGTTATAAAATTCTTTTTTTTTGATAGCTACCGGAAATAAAAACCTATTTGATGACATCTTTAAAAGAGGACTTTAAAATGTCATTTTTTAAAAAAAATTTAGAGTTACATTACAACAGAATAAATATTCAAAGGAAAAGTGGACAGAGCAGTGAACAAGAGTGAAGTGTTGTCTTCAATTAAATGCGTCTGTATTTTCAATCACATTCTTATCTTGTTTTATTATTCTAAGGATTTATTATACCTCAGATCACTTGCCTCCTGCATATCAGTTTTTCCAGTGTAGCTTGTTAGAGACAGTTTCTTCTTCCACATTTGCATATACTTACTTATAGTCTGCCTGGAATCCTTCTAAGTCGCACCCAATCACAGCCCAAAGGAACAAATGGCTAACAGGACAGAAGGACACTAAACGAGATTGCAGGCAGATTCATCATCCAAAATACTGTCTCCTACAATCTGTGGTTGTACAACATTCACGTATCAACTCGTAAGCTATAAGAGTTGGAAAATGATAATATTCAAGAATGATATATTTTTTCAATAGCTGCATGTGTATATGTGGGTATACATACTAAATAAGGTTGATGATCTAAGTTGGGCATGGGAAAGATGTTTTGCTCTACAATTGTGTAGTGTGACATTTATATGTTGCAGGATATTTGATTCTGTATCCATGAGACTGTGAACTGTAAAAACCTATCTTTGACCCCATTGTGTTCCCTAAGACTGTGAACTGGGAAAATCTGTCTTTGACCCCATTGTGATGCCTGAGATTGAACTGTAAATTCCTATTTCTTGTGGTTGAGCCCTGACACACTTTTAGTCCAATAACTTTCTGTTTATTGTATATAGGTGATTAAGGTGTGGTTCAGCCAGCCGTACACACACTTTTAATCCAACCAAGAGTTATCTGTGCACAGGATTTAATATAGTTAACCCTAGGTCAATAGGCAGAGCAAGACATCAGCTAACAGAAATTAAAGAGTAGGAAAATCTTTGAGTTGAGGGGTATTTAAGACAGTGTGTAGAAGTAGAAAGACTCTTCAGCGCTTTGAACTCTTGGCATTTTAGCTTAAGTTTTCTAGCTCTTGAGCTCCTTGGCTCCTTGACCTTTGGATTTTTGGGCCTTGGCTAGCAAGCCTTTGGCTTTTGGGTTTTTTGGGCTTCTCCTCCTACGCTGTCAGCTGAGGTAGTGATCCTTTTGAACCTTTTCTATTGGGACATGAACTAAGTAGAAAGTTCTGCTGGGTGCTTTCTCTGCCTCTCTGAGCTAGCAGGTTTTTCATCACAGCATCTGGCTCCTTAGTCTTTATTGCTAAAATAGAACAATCATTTATTTTAATTAAAACAACATTTATTAATGTATTTAATTTTTATAAAGTAATTGATTCAAGAAAATGTTCAAAATAGGCTTAATTTATTACTTTTAAGCATTACTTAAATAACTGTATAAATTCCTAAGGCTTATGAAAGTATATAACATCTAAATTTTATGGGACTTAGAATATTGCTAAGTTGTAGAATGCTTATCTACTATATTCAAACTTTTGTGCTTACTCTCCAGAAGCAAGAAAAAAAATTAAATATTTTTATATTTATGTTTTGGATAAAATTAAATCATGTATATCATGACTACAATTATAATTTAATATGTATTTGATTGCTCTAAGTAGCATAGTACAACATAAAAATTAACTTGATTTGCGAACCTAATTAATGTTTTTCTTAAACAGAAGACAAGAACAATTAATAATGATAAACAAAATTCTATTTGTGTTAAGGTATCATGGGATTTGCCAAGGTAATATTTAATTTCTCTCTTCTCTGCTAGTGTACTAAGCACCAGTGGGAGACATGGTTGAACATTTTACTGCTGTGATGTTTTTCATATCCAATTCTCTGAGTTTGAAGACACACCCTTTCTATTTGATTTTCTTAGCTAGATATACACCTTTAAAAGTGTTTAGTTTCTGTTTTGGCCAACTTCATAATAGTTTTGCCTTGAGCATGACGGCTGTTGGGTGGCTTGTTTATCTAACATTAAACTGATTCAAAACTTGTGGAAAATGTTTCTTCACTAAAATGTTTAAAATATTACCCTGTTGCTATAGCTAAGTTAACTGAACTCTAAATATTCTTTGTCTGTTCAAATCTGCATATATTACTAAGGAATTATTCTTTTATAATGAAATAGTTTGATTTATTTTCCAAAGAAGAGTGAAGCATTTTCAGCATGAAAGTGACCTTAAATATCCTGCAGCTACATATGGACAATGTAAAGCTTTAAAAACATGTGTTTTTTTTACCTATTTATTTTTGAGAATATAATTAAGTTTATCTCCTTCTTTTCCTTCCTCCAATTCTTCCTATACAATTTTCCTAGTTGTTTTTCAAATGCATGGCCTCATTATTACAATTGTGTGAGTGTGAGTGTGTGTGTGTGTGTGTGTGTGTGTGTGTGTGTGAGTGTGTGTGTGTGAATTTGATATTCTTTGAGAATTTTACATATTTATACAATGTATTTCATTATAATCATCTCCTATGGCTCTCCCTAACTACTTCTGCCTAATTCCTCTCTCTCCCCTCCCACACTCCTTCTGAACTACAGATCTTCTGTGTGTATTTCAATAATCCCCAAAGCCTAGATTGTGTTTTCCCATATAGCTATGGGTGTAGATAATTTTTCCAAAGTAGTCCAGTGTCTTTATTTAAGAGACACAGATAACAACAAGTAAATTATCTTGCTTACTTTTGCTAGTACAATCATTAAAAAGTATAACAGACTGAATAGTCAAAATAACATGCACAGGTTCCTGATTAAAAATAAAACCTATGCTCTTTCTAGAAGTAACTATTCTATGCTTTGGTATTCCATGCATGCAAGTACACAAGGCACTCTGACTATGCCCCAACAGCTCTTTGTCTCCCTCCCACCGTCCCTCTCACGTCTCTTCATCCAGTCCAGCATACCTGCTAGATTCATTACTTTTAGCTTTGTTTTGTGATGCATTTAGTTCAACCATGGTGTGAGGATCAGATTTGAAATATCCATTGGAGCTGGATTGGGTCAGTCGGTGCTACAAAATGGATGGAAATTACTTCTCCTCAGGCTGAGTATACAAATAAGTGCCAGGTATCCCACTCTGGGATTCGATATACTACTAGATAGATACTTGTCTGCCCATGTTCTTTCCTCTTCTGTTCACAATGACTAGGGGACAGAATCAGACTAGATATCCATCGACTAATGAGTGGGTAATAAAACGTGGTACATAGTACATAGTGGAATTTTATCCATCTGTAAAGATAAGTGAAATTTCTCAATTTGCATGTAAATGAATGGACTTTATAAGAAAATCACATGATAAATTAATGCAACATGCACACACACACACCACACACACACACACACACACACACACACACACACACACACACACCACAATGCCACAGGTTCTCACTCGCTCATGTGTGGATCTTGGCTTCTAGCTTCTAGTCGTACCTGCTTACCTTGGGGTTCCAGTCATAAGTGGGAAACTGGAAAGTGGCCCTTGGTAAGGGATGCTTTAGAGTGGGAAGAGCAGAATAAACGTAATGTGCATGTTGGGTTAGAAATATATAAATGGAGAGGGGTTGGAGAACAGGAAGTTGAAAAGATGTTGTAAAATGATGAGAGTATGAAAAGGCTTTGTGCCCACTCACTATCTTATGATCCAATACAATTTATCCATATTAAGAAATGTGAGAGGGTACGGACAGAGTGAAAATGAAGGAGATGAAATGATGAAGCATAGTCCTCATATGCTTCTTAACAAAGTTTGCATGTGCGTATAAAGGATATAAAGGAGAAGGAGAGGATTTGTGGGAAGAGCTGGTTTTTGAAGCCTAAGTCTTGGGTTATTGAACAAACTCTCCAGTGTCAAAGGTTTTGGGTTTTTGGCAATGAAAGTACAGAGGACTGTCTGGGCCTGCAGGACAATCAACTGGGACCCTCAGATCCCTGGGGAGAGAATGGGGGACAAGAGACGTGAAGAACGGACAGCAAGTCAAGGAGTCTGATCAAGCTGACAGAATTTTATTTTCTCACAGGCAATTATGTACCATTGAAGCAGGAGGCTGAGTGGGGTGATCCGGGTGGGCAGTTTTCGCAAGATATCAGGAAGTCAGGAAGTTTGGCAGGACGAGGGCCCTGTGTTTCTGGGCCTGGGTAGAATTGTTAGGCATCGGGAACCACAAGGTGTTATCTATAGACTTTGTTCTGCTCATCCTCTGAAGGCCTCTGTAATTCTGGGAATTGGTGGAATCTTACTGAGATCAGCTGGAGAGTACCTTGAGGGAGGGGAAGAGGTCGCAAGGCAGCCTTCTGGAATGTACCTGAGGCAAGGAGGGAAAGAGGTCACAAGGCAGCCTGCCCCAGGTCCACTCAATGTATTTTGCCAAGGTCCAAGATGCTTGCCAGCTATGGTCTTTGCTCCCAACAGATGACACAGAAATAATGCAGGCCCTTGGCATACCTTGTTTGCCCATAAGAGCTAGGTAATAATATTCCGTTATGACTCCACAAACCTTGGATGTTCAGTACAGAAAAGTCAAACTGGAACTGAACATGCTTGTCAGTGTGCACAGTCCTTGAAAACCATAACCCCACTCTTACTACACATAAGAATAGTATATATTCATGAAGCTTTGTCTGATCTTTGATACACATGCACACTGTGCGCTGATCACAACAAGGTGTTTGTTACTGCCATTACATTAAATATGTATCATTTCCTTATTTTGAACGTACTCATAATTCTCTCATGGAGTTGTCTTGAGATGCATAACCTAATGTGTTTGTCTGTGATTAGCCTTCTGTTCAATAGACTACCAGAACTTTCTTCTCACCTCTAACTACAATTCGGCTCCAATTGTCAGTCTCTCTTCATTCTCTCCTCTCTGTTCCCCAGGTGATGTAATTACCATTCTCTCTGCTTCTGTGATGTCAGCTTTATTCTCCAGAACAAAGGGAGATCACAGCACACTAGGATTCCCAAGTCTGCCTTCTTTCACTTATTAATAAGGTGTTCTCTCTTCTCACCTATGTTTATTTTTTTTTCTATGTGGAACTTAGCAGTCATTATGTCCTATAAGGATACCGAGATATACAGTAGAAGTTTTTAACATTTAGAAGCTGCTGTTACATATTGCATAAATTAATTCTTCAATCATTAATAAAGATTCTCAAATATCACTTCTAAACAGTGCTGGCAGATTACTCCTCCTATAATCAGTTGACAACAGTTGATATTCATAATTTTAAGGATTTTAGTTTTAAATTATTTATATCTATATGTATTCATATGTAATCTGTGCACATGAGTGCAGTGCTCACAAGAAAGAAATGTCAGATCTCCTGATACTGGAGTTACAAGGTGCCCAGAACTGCCAGAAATAGGAGTTAGGAACATAATCCATAGCCTCTACAGGAGAAGTAGTGGATTTTAATTCCCAAACTGTATCTTCAGTCCCCTAGAGTAATTAATTTTGAAGAAAATATACTATAATGTTTTACATACAACATTAGATACATTATCATTTTACTAGTCCTTTAATAAATGTTTTATATATTGATTTCTCTATGCAATGTGTGGTGTGTGTGTGTGTGTGTGTGTGTGTGTGTGTGTGTGTGTGTGTGTGTGAACAGAGAAAGGAAGGACAGCTTCAGAGAACTGATTTTCTCTGTCCACCACCAGGTTTGTTGGCCAGGGAGTTTACTGAAGAGTCACTTTGGCAGGTCCTACAATCATCAGCATTAAGAAGAAATTTATAAATTATTTATCAGATTATGGATAACGTTTGTTTGTTTTTATGAGTTAGAAATTAAACCACTGAATATATTCTTGACAGTTAAATGATATCTGTTTTAAAAATAGTTTCCACTTCCCTAGTACACACAAGGCAGAGTAGACTGAAGTAAGATCCTATTATTTTTCTTAATTGCTCACCCCTGGAACAGTTTATCCAGCACTTTGTGAGGATAATATCCATCTCAAGATAAGATAGTTGGTACTTCATTTATCATCACTTAACACCTCAATAAAATATAAAAAGTTGTGAGTGTAGACCTAAGACCTTGTGTTGGGTACCACATAATAAATAGATGAGAGAGAGAGAGAGAGAGAGAGAGAGAGAGAGAGAGAGAGAGAGAGAGGGAGAGAGAGAGAGAGAAGGGAGATAGCTAGATTGAAAGTAGACATATAGACACATAGTTGGATGTGTGGATGGATGGATAGATGATAAATGATAGATAGAAAGGTAGATAGATAGATAAATAGATGATAGGTAGATAGATAGAAATAACTTTTTTTCTACACACAAAAAATTGATCAGGGATAGTTAATAATATACTCAATAAGCTTTTCCTCTTGGGAAGAATAATGAGCACTTCAGAATAGTTAATGCTTGAAGGATTTTTGTCTGGCATAAATAAGATCTAAGGAAGTTCTAATAGAGCTGGTTAAAAAAAAACTCAGTATAAACACATATCTTTGAGTCATAGCAAATGATTTTTGTCTAGTTAAGGTTTCCCTTGCACACTGGCCAAGATAGGGTTTTTCAACTATTAAAGGCATTTAGACAGTTTAAATAAATACCTCATATGGTCTTTGCTCACACCAAAATGTAAACATGTGTACAAAGACTTGTTTCATTAACAACGGAAAATAGTGAGATATTCATAAACCTTACTGATAGTATAGCCACCTTTATTTGTAAAATAGCAAGAAGAGATCCATGATCTGTATTGGGGTAACTGCTTTCCTTCAGAATATAATTTAGCATGGCTAATCTCAATTTAAAGTCATTTAGTTTGTTATTGGATCAATTATATTGGCCATGGGAGGACAAAAAGTGTTCACATTAGAAATGCCAAATTGAGGAAATCACTATGCCTTTTTAAAAGAAACTTATGTTTTAAAAGAAACTTCTGTGAGCCGCAACAGTCTGTCAGTTTGTTTACTCAGACAGTAAGTTACAGGCACAGAGGAACAAAATACGGAACCCCTTCCAAAGACGTCATAGGGATTTGCTTCACCCATAAATAGTCTAGTCACCAACGAACTATGTTACCAATGCAGTTGCCGTGCTCCGCTGAGTAGAAAGGTAAGGGGTCACACAATTTCCCCTAGCCTGATGAGCCTTCCTCCACAGAGAAGAAAGGCTGTTGATAGGCTCCGTGATACACTCATGAGAAAGTCTTCTACTCCATTCATTTTAGTCTTTCATTTAGTCACTATATGAACTGTATTTAACTTCTATCTACACTACTTAGAAAGAGTCTGTAGCTATTACACATCTTTGCTGATGTTTGACATGGTGCGAATTTTTGGATTTAAGGATCATTTTAAGTGTCATTTCTATTTGACTGCTAATTAAGTATTTTTATGAATGCTTCAGGACTCACAAAGTACTGATTGCTTATTGCCCATCCTAGGCTTTAGCTAGGAATAGGTGAAATCTAATGTTTTGGAACATTTAACATAAATATTGATAAAGGTTTTGCTTACAATTTCAAACTACTATCAAATATTCATAGAACTCTTTGCTTTGAGGTTCAGAGACCATTCGAGTCATAAAAAATGCACACATAGCACACATATGGATACATAAGACATAAAAATGCTTAATATATCACAAACTTTATGATGCTCAAGTACTGGCCCCTCTATTAAGGTTGTGTAATTTACATTCAGTGAACATACAATCTATGGTTGGATACATGATGAATAACCACACACAGGCAGGCTTTCTACCACTGCACACTCTGCCGCATCAAAGACTAAATATTTGGAAAAGAGAGTTCAGTTATGGATCACTTGTAAAAGAAGGACTTGACAGAATCGCCCATGTTAATTTAAACCAAAATAAGCAACTATAAACACTTAAATATCAAACCTACTAATACGTGCCTGGACTTAAAACTCCATGTAAAGTGAGTATCAGAACTCTGAAAATTATCAACTCAAAATATTTTCAAAGCCTCAACATTGTTTGCAGATAAATAAAAGATAGTATTAAGGGATGTAAGACCAAAGCAAAGCATAACATTTTGTTATGAATATATATAAATTTCAGTGAAACTATGCATGGAAAGGAACCGATGGCACTCACCAGTCAGCTACCACAGTTACTTCAGTAGCTTAAATACAGAAAATAGGGAATTTAGGAGTCGTTGCTTCTTTCATGCACAGGGTGTTAATCAAAACAAAATCATTCTTGTAAGTAAAATAAATGTTCAAATATTACACGTTCAATTAATTATCTACCCTTGTATAATATCACCGTCTTCCCTGAAGCAAATGGCTTCTCTTTGAAAGGAAGTGACGTGCAATGTCTTCGAGGATGTGTTAGAAGACCACTTGGGAGTGGGGAGCTGAACAGCAGTTTCTATAAACTAGCACCTTTACGTTATTTTGACATGCATCACTACATGTAAGGGTCATGTTTATATTTCCTAGGGCTGCTATGACAATTTGATGGAAGCTTAGGGGTTTCAAACAACAGAAATTCATCTGTCTCAGTTCACCAGTGAAGGCTAGGACCTTTCTGGTGTGTTCTGTACTAGGCTGTTACCTTCCAGGAATTCTGCATTCCTGCTGTGAGAAGCTTCAACAACCCCTTTCCCTTTATTTCCAGGCTTGATATTTTTTTGGCATTGGGAGCAGGGAGGGTGAGGGGGCTGGATCTCTGTTTCCTGTGTCATGACAGAAAACTCAGCACTTGAATTGTTTCCTGGCAGAATCTTTGTCAGTCTCATCGGGAGACCCTTAATTATATTTGCAAACACTTTTCTGACCAAAACAAAATGTCATAGACAAGAAAATATTTAATTGGATCAGTTTCGAGAGACATAGAGAGACAAATCACATACATTGTCTCAATTCTCTTATGGGCAGAAAATGGTGGCCTGTAACTGGCAAAGCATTGTAATAGTAAAGTGACATCAGAGATCAAAAGAGGAAACTTTCTGGGAAGGTTCCTGTAATCTGAGAACTTCCACTCAGTACCATGTGGTGACTTAAGCCATCAGCATGTAGGCATTGGCTAATAGCCAGTAGACACATCCCAGGAATGGTCTCTATGGTAACCAGTGAAGAACGGTGATGTGCTGAGTCAGCTGTGGAGAATAAACCATGAAAACCGAGCTTAAATGGGATGCATATGAATGGGTTAAAAAGCATTTTTAATGCTCAGAATTGTTCTTTGCTGCTGTTTGTATGAATAACAAAAAATGGGTTAAAACAGGAATGGATCTTTCAACATTTTTCAGCAGGTTGATAACACATTAGTAAGTGTTCTTCAATAGGTAGAGAATAAAATAAGTACAGAAAAGGGGAGAATAAATTTCATTTCTTGGAGAAATGTCAGTTTCGTGTTATAAAATTTACATTTCATATGAGCAGCATGTTTTAAAACATAAAATGACCCACGTGGCAGTAAAATTTCATTATCATCTGTTCTTACGAGCAGAGATTATGCACATTTTTGTCACTGGCATAGTGTCTACCCAAATGGAAACAAAATTCTAATTGAACTAATAAAATGCAAGTGTGCCTTCTTAAGGAATGCAATGAACTGTTCACTTTCACTGTGAAGCATCTTGTCCTCAGTTATTTCAGATAACATCTCTGGTAGAAGCTCCACATTCTCCTGCGGTGCTGACTCTGAGTCCCCAGAGCAGGTACAACAGATGTGAAATAAGGAAACTAACCCAGGAAAGCTAAGAATGCCAAGTGTTACAAACGATTACAGAAATTATGTCAGAAAAAGGAAAATCATGTTTACATATGAATGTACCTTTAAAAAAAAACAACCATAAACACTCACAGATGACATCTTCCCAATCTTGATGGTGAATCCTGAATGCTTTTCTCTGAGGTAGAGAGATGATGAAAAGACAATGTCCAGAACTCCACCCAGCATGACAGTTGACATTCTAACTATAGCAGCTTGACAGGAAAATGCACTAGCGGACCCAGAATTCAGAAATAATCAATTGTCTCTATTTATAGATTATAGGGTCCTCTAAGCTTGCATGCCTTAACAAGTCATCAAATGTATCAACATGTGAACTCTGTAAGATCTTGGGACTTAGGGAATCTTTACCAGTCAATAAACAATCGAAATAAAATTTAACAACATATAAATAGCACCAAAGGAAATTTTACGAAAGTTTGAAACATAGAATAAAACATGAAATATTGTTAAAACTAAAACGATTTAAATACATGTAAATATACACAGCTGCATGTAGCATCAATAAATAAAGAGGCAGATGTATGTAACATCAATTAATAAATAAAGAGGCACGCATTTGAACTAAAGCAATCAGTGATATATGAGAGGGTTTAGCACAGCAGTTCTCAAGCTGTGCGTAGCATCCCCTTTGAGGTGTAAAAGACCTATTTACAGAGGTCATCTAAGACCATTGGAGAACATGGGTATTTACATTACGACTCATTCAGCAGCAGTATTAAAGTTATGAAGTAGCAACAAAAATAAGAGCAAAGCAATTAAATACCTCTAGCCAGCTACAACACCTATGAACTACAGAAATTATCAGTATGGCAAGATATATATAAAGATACAAGAAGTGACTATCCTTCATCAAAGAAGCCTCTGTTTGCTGTAATGACATCACAGAAAACCACAGTGCATACATTTACGCCACAGCTCCTCCACCTGAATCTCCGACACAAGGAGGGTCATGAAAAAAAAGAGCAGAAAGATTTTTAAGAGCTAAATACCAGGAACTGAGTTGTGAAACAGTTGCTCCTAGAAATGGCTGCAAAAAAATAAGACAACAATAGCAAAATCAATGGACATGATTATGTGGAAATGGCAAAGCTTGGTGAGGCTCCGCCATAGATAAAGAACTACAGGCAAATAATGACTGTGGAGAGAGAGAGAATTGGCCTCTCCCAGAAATGAGTCCCTCCCTGTATTGGTTGTACAATACATAGTGGTCAGCCCTGATACTATATACACTCAAACAACAAAGTGGACTCAGCAATGTGTATTTACTTATTTGTGCATATACATACATACATACATACATACATACATACATACATGTTACTAAGATAAAAGAAAAAAAGCTGAGAACTTGATGTAGTGGAAGTGGGAAGCATGACTGAAGAAAGGGCACCTGAGAGGTGCTGAAGGACAAAAGAGGAAGGGGAAAATAGTGTAATTATATTTTAATTTAAAAAACAAGAAGATGAAAAGGAACTGAGGGTGATGAGAAAAGAAAGCAATATATTTAAAGCATATATAAGAAAGTACCAACTAGCGTGTATAGAAACTATTTAAGACTCAATAATAAAAAGTAAAAATATGCAATGATTTTTGAGAAAATTTGACTTGGTGTACAAATTTCCAACAAAACTTAACCAGATTAATGAGATCTTCACCTACCAGTCTAGATACTATGAACTGCAAAAACATGTTATGTGAACCAAGTATGTCGATATGCAGGGTTACCATGTAGGACTATAATCAATATCAGCAAACCAGATTCTATTATAATTGATATAAATTAAGATGAAAGATGTTATGCACATAGAAATACAAATTGTGCCTGTTTTAAATACATTTGGGCAACTCTTTAAGTGGTTAAATAAAGGTATAATAAAACCCAGAATCTCTACTCAATGTACACTCAAAGGAGAAATAAAACTCAAATACGTTTAAAAATCCTGTGCATTTCAGTGTCTTTTAATAGTATCAAAATATCTAAAGATTACAATAATTTAATGTCTACCAACCAGTATATAAAGCAAATTATGAAGTATTTAACACATTTGAACATCATTTAGCCACAAAATTCATCACTATATCACTCTTTACATAATTCATTCAATAATGAAGCCTCAAATAATAATAATTACTTTTACTTCATAAATAAATATTTAAGGACAATTTGCTCAATGAATATAGTATATTAACAAAATGTTAATTAATTTAGAGTTTGTTTTATCCTAATATTAACTGTATTAAATTTTAAGTTCTATCTATCATGCCTTTTGGATGTCTTTTCATCATTTTGAGACAAACAATTTCTTCACTTGTATTTTTATTTTGAACTGGCACAAAATTTCCAATATCTAGGTCCACTTTTCAAAAAAAATCATCAGGAAATTTAATATAACTTATACACAAATAAGAACATTTTACTGTTGGTAATTAGGAAAAAGTTGTGACACCAGTTAGTCTGTATGTAATTCTCAATTCCAATGCATAGCTTTTTTTGGTAGAGATTTAGCTAATTGGCCATTTCCATAATTATTATTAAAAATGAGGAGTGAAGAATCTTCCAGAAAAAAAATACAATAATAAAACAATGGACTATAAAATGTGAATTGGAGGGAAACAGGAAGTACAGAGTGGATAGAGGACACACCAAAATTGATTGGATAACAACCAATGTATTATCAACAAAGAAATCAATCCACATGCCAGCTAACATGGGTGAAAATAAAAATATTTAGAAGTTTTGACATGCAGTATTTTGGAAACTAGTCAATATTTTTAAGTTTTCCAGTGTAGAATAAGAATAGCCAACAACTAGCCTGGCCATTTGGAGGATAAAAGAATATAAAAGTATAAAGTCTATTAGCCAAATTTGTGTGAAATACCACTTGATATTCAGGTCATTTCATTTGACGTTCTTTAGTTACTAAGGTTCCTGTCAGGTGAGTGTAGGAAATGGTATTTTTATTATGTTATAACAAGGTAGTAATCTAATAATACTAAAAAACTTAAAGAAGCATGAGAAATATCTTCATACTGTATATATTGTAATTAAGAATGCAACATTAAACATAAAATCACTAAAGAGATTTTTTTAAACCAAGAAATTATTAACATTTAGATAGCAAATGATATTGGATTTTCTAGAATATCTTTTCTACGGTCACACATATGCACACACAACTGATAATTATGATGGAAGTTATATGCACTGTCATTAATCTTTCTTCTGATAAACCTGTATTGCAATAGTTAAGTCAGAACATGCATAGTTTAACTGATATTTAATATCTTAAGACTTTATATCAGGGGGCCAGAGATGCCTCAGATTTGTTGCTTTTGATGAGAACCCAGGTTCATTTTCAAGCAACCACAGGGTGGTCACAGTGCCTATAAACACAGACCCAAGGCATCAACTTCCCTCTTAGGCCTCTATGTGCACTGGATGCAGAGGATGTATAGTCATCCATGCGACAGACACTCATTCATACACATGAAACAATATGTCTCTGAAAACAAAAGACTTTAAGTCAGGGCAGACATTACTGCATTCCTCACATTTTAACAGATTCCAGATATCCATGTCACAACTCTGAGGATGTTTTAGTGGCATGAGAATGGAAGTAATCACGGTTGATAAAATCGCCTATTCTGTTATCCAATTATGATAGTGAATTGTCCTTGAGATTTGTAAAGTTTTGCACAATATGTAAATGTATATTAATTATAATGTTGACATTTTCTTTGATACTTTGAAAAATCTTGGACATAATAGAAATCTATTTTAAATTCAAGACCAAATAACGTTCTAATTGCAAAGAGTTGAGATATATATTATATACTTAAACAGATAATAAATGAATGCTACTTTTTAATGATTTTGTTCAGGGCCTCAATTATAAGAAATGCATTTTCAGGTGGTGTTTTAAAAGTTGATTGTGCCCTTTACATTCATTTGCAATATAATGAATAATTGATTCAGTGTCTACTGTCTAAATGTATATTGTGCTATTTACAATCTGCCAAAGATCAAGTCAGATACGTTTGAGGAGAAATTATCATTAATATTTAAATTACACTCCTTTAGATAGTGACAAAGTCAAAATAAGAGAGGATTAACATTTTTTTATTTTTTATTTCTGGTGAAAAGGGTTACACTTTAGATTTTGAAATTAGATTTTCTCACACATCACATTCTTATAACGTCTTAATCACTACCTGTAGTTGGACTTTCTTGAGAAAGACTTAAAGCTGTATGTACCTCTGATTTAATAAATGCCTGACTCACATGGAAATATCTTCTACGTTCCCTTGATAACAGGTCTAATTTAGCCAAGTATTAAATTTAAACATGAAGGCAGAGCTGGTGTTAATTAAGAAAAATGAGGGCCTTCACATCCCTCAAATTTAAATTTTAAAATTTCAATGATCTATGTTGAATATTGATGTGCCCAAGGTAACAATATAAAAACTATTTAATATTATTTAATAATAATACTCATTGTCAAGAAAGCTAGTAAAATAATATTAACATATATTGCCTCAAATATAATTATTTTAAAAATTTATCCCATGTGATGGGAGAGCAATTATATTGTTTTATCTACTGCATTCTAAATACCTTGCTCTTTCTCATTGTTCTACAGTTCATCATGATTTAAGTTTGACAACCAAATTTATAATATAATTTTTTGAGGCATTTTAGTGTTTGTGATTTAAGATTCTACTTTAAAATAATTTTTCCAATTTTTAATTTATAATTTAGCCTGTATGTTTATAATGTTATTTATATAGGGAGTTATTCACATGAGATTTTTTCATTCTTTATTTAATTAATTTATTCAGATTACATCTCAATTGTTATCCCATCCGTTGTATCCTCCTGTTCCTCCCTCCCTCTCGCCTTCACCCTATTCCCCTCCCCTATGTCTGTGACAGAAGGGGACCTCCTCCCCCGTTATATGGTCACAGCCTATCAAGTCTCATCTTGGTAGCCTGCTTATCCCTTCTCTGAGTGTCACCAGGCCTCCCCAGCAAAGGGGAGTGGTCAAATATGGGGCACCAGAATTCATGTCAGAGTCAGTCCCCACTCTCCACTCAACTGTGGAGAATGTCCTGTCCATTGGCTAGACCTGAGTAAGGGTTCGACATTTACTGCATGTGTTGTCTTTCTTGATGCAGTAGTTTGAGCAGAACCTCTGGGCCCAGATCCACCTGTCATGATGTTCTTCTTGTAGGTTTCTAGGACACTTTGGATCCTTCTATTTCCCCATTCTCCCATACTTCTCTCACCTGGAGTCCCAACAGGATGTCCGCACATCTATCCCAATCTCCTGGTAAGTGAAGACTTCATGGGACATGCCTCTTGGGCTAATATCCAATTATAAGTGAGTCTATACCATGAGAGTCTTTCTGCTTCTGGGTTAACTCACTCATGTATGTTTACAATGTTATTTATATGGGAAGTTATTCACATGAGATTTTCTAAAGTACCTTAACAAAATATTTTTAAACTAATTTAAAATTTTTCAGAATCTTTTGTTGCTGAGAGCAAATCTTAAAGTGGTGAAACTCAGAAAAGAGAAGTTTTTACTGAAATAACGGGATTCTGTACAGACTGAATTGGCAGACACAAAGACCATCAGAATAGAGTGTCAGGAATACCCAGGTGCTGCTGGACACTGACACAAACACCATTAGCAATGGGTCTGTAGTCCACAGCACGGTCTGTACCTCTTCTCTGGCTAAGTGTCCTCCTCTCACTCTTTCCCACACAAACAGTTTCAAATGTGCCTGTTACTAAGCATGATACGACTGGAACACACTTTTCACAATGTTGGTACTGATTCAATCTATGATAATTAAACAGAAGTTAGATGGATCAAAAGGCAAATCATAGAGATAATGTCCTTCATCTGTGAGGATGATATACCTGAGGTCATTTCTCGAGCTAGTAGTGCTGAGGGTGAGCATAGAATATCCTCAATACTACATCCATACACAGGAAGGCGGAGCTACACCTGGTCTCAAAATTTGCAAGTGAACTCAATGACAGTAGAAACTTATTCTACCATAGAGAATTTAGCCCCTCATAGGCATTGTCATTAATTTAGGAAATTTCTATTTTACAAAAGGTTCACTTGCCATTTTTCCCTATCATCCTTGTTTTAATATTGGTGGTGTTTAATATGGAAATTTAAATATCTATGAGATAATTTCAAAATTCAAACAGTAGTCTCTCTAGAATTAAAAAATTCATCATTATCAGCCTCAGAAACTTATAATGGTACATAATAGGCCAAATAGTGAAGTAGTGCCTCAACTTGGATTTTGCTGAAAACAACATATTGAATAAAGTGAATAAACAGATCATTCTCAATTGGCAATGTTATTATATAACTTGTGTTCATGTATTTAAAAGAAAACATTTAATTTTGTTTTCTTGTATTATCATGTTAATCGATATAAAGATTATACATATAAAGATGGGGCTTTATGACCTTAAACGCTTACTATTTTTAAACACTTATGACAACTTTTTGTTACACAGAATTAATCTGTAGAACACAAATTCAATTCTGTGAATGACAGCCTTTTTCTTAATAGCTAATAAAAGAAATACCCCATCTGTGAGGATATGAGTCTAAAGTTGTTATGAAAGAATTAGTCAAAATAAAAGAGTAACAGCATGGAGACTATGTTTTACAAAGAGGGGATGTATGCACAAAACAGATCTGTAGGAAAAATTGTCTCTAAGAGTTACCAGCTAGGCATCTTGAATATGATATTATCAGCCTCCATTATTATATTTTGGAGTGGAAAGATATTTAAAGGTTTGAATACTATATTTCAATAGTTAAAATTGTTCCCTGATGCATTTCAAGGCTCACTGCTCTAAGTCTTATACACCTGTGAATGAAACAAAATTATTAAGATAAGCAAACTGAGCATCAGAAGAAGCCTTGCATTGACCGCTTCTTCCCCCCCAGAGTACCGCAATTCTAGACAAATAACTCTTTAAGATCAAGGTTGATGCCTACAGTGATAAGCTGATGGGACATGATGTATCCAACCATGAAGGATACAACAAGACATTGAGGGAGAAATGGGTAGATGAGAGCATCTTATAAAGCACATTAGTACCGAAGTTAGAGACTAATAATTCAGTGCAACAAGAAGTCCTGCATTCGAGAGACTTAACCATGTCCAGAGATCACTCAGTACTCCACTGTTGAGAGTGAGGTAAATTGACAATGACTGTCATAAAAATATAATCATGTCAGTACACAGAAGTAAATTCTCTGTATCTATCTATATCATCTATATCAATAACTATCTGATATATATGTATATATATATATATATATATATATATATATATTTACATCTCCATTTACTTCTTCTATCGATCATCTCTATATCAATATATCTACCATTTATCTATCTAATCTATCTATATCAATATCTATATATCTTCTACCATCTCTATATCAATATATCTATCAACTATCCTCTATCTATCTATCTATCTATCTATCTATCTATCTATCTATCTATCATCTATCTATATATCTATGCCTCAAATAAAAAGGGAGACATTAATATTCCAGGAGAGATGAAGCTGTAAGGCAACACAACTCCTGGACAATTAGGGCTTCATTAAATACTGATTCGTGAATTCCAAAATGGGTCAGAAATGAAGAAAAGTCAGGCAATATAGTAAGTTGTCAGCTTAATAAGGAATGCAAAAGATGTGTTATATTTTTATTTTTGGTATGAAATACTATGATGCAGTAGTATCATTAATGTTTGATGTGGGCAGACATAGGAGGAGAATTTTTGAAAGTCACCCAAATTTTTTCCAGTGAAACAAAAGAGAGCTAGCTAGGATATAAAGAGTGGAGTTTTCTTTCTTGGTATTATCAATCATCCATTGCTAATACATTGATAATACTTTATGTTCTTGATTACTTTTATTTTATTTTATTTTATTTTATTTTTGAGACACAGTTTCTCTGTGTGGCTCTGGCTGTCCTGGAACTTGCTAGGTAGACCAAGATGGCCTTAAACTCATAGAGATCTGCCTGACTCTGCCTCCTGGGTGCTGGTATTAAAGGCATGCACCACTGCCTGGCTTCGATTACTTTTCATTTTTGGTATTTTTTAATTTATTCACTTTACATCCTGATCATAGCCACTCACCCTCCCTCTTCTCTCTATCGTCCTTCCCCACTCCTCAGAAACGAGATTCTCCACCCTACCAACCCACCCCAGCACAGCAAGTCACAGCAGGACTAAGTGCATCCTCTTCCCCTATAGCCTGACAAGATAGGCTGGGCAGGAGAAAATGATCAAAAAGCACGCACCAGAGGCCACTCTCCCCTTACTAGAGGACCCACATGAAGTTTAAGCTGAATAATAATATATTTAAATTTTTTCATTGAAAATTGCATACATGTAAAAAGTATCTGTTGATAATATATACCTATATTAGGATCCCACAACTGTTCCCAGACCCACCAAACAATCTGTCTGTCAATGTCATGACCTCTTTTCATTAGCAACAATTATTGGTGTTGTTAACCACCAATTTTAATTATTACTTTCCATGGGCACACACTGTGGAAGCCTGAGCAAGACCCAAACTGGGTCAAGCTTGTCAAAGTGGATGGGACAGGCTGGAAGACTGGAGTGGGGGTGGGGTTCCAAGGCACATGAACCTAGTAGAAGTATTTTGTTAAAGCTAAATTTATCTTCTAATTCTATCCATTTATATGTGTGTGTGTGTGTGCACATGAGCACGTGTGTGTGTGTGTGTGTGTGTGTGTGTGTGTGTGTGTGTGTGCCACGAAAGGCTGAATGAAAAGGTATATATAAATAAATGATGGATTTATTCTCAGCAATAAATAATAGAGTAGTTTTGTTTACGAGAAAAATTATGAAACTGTAGACATCACTGCTACAGTTTAAAATGCAAGGTCCTCATTTTTACATATTCCAGGGTCTTGTCTGCTAACTAATGTGCTGTTGGGAACTGTTGGTATCCTGCAGGCTCTGACTTAATCAATGTACTGATCTCTCAGTTAATTTTTATGGCAGATTATTTGGAGAAGGTAAAAAGTGGAAGTTGGGCCAAGCAGACAGTGATGGATCCAACCTACAAAAGAGGCGATGTGGCCTCTCAACGATATGGCTACAGAGGCAGGGAAGCATACACCCCGTCAGGTTCATAACACGTCACTGAGTGTTCTTGATGCTGATATTGTAGTTAATGAACTTAAGGATTTCTATTTTAATTTTTTTCTTGTTTGGGTCTCAGCCCTGAGTCCTCAGTCCCAACTATATACCTTGATTTCTTACTTTTAGAATAAGTCAGTCTCTCTCTCTGGTTTTTTTGAGACAGGGATCTCTAGCTGTCCCAAACTTACTTTGTAGATAAGGCTGGTTTTGCTCTCACAGAGATTCTGCTGTCTCTGCCTCCCCTAGTGCTGGGATTACAGGGATACGCCATCATGCCTGGATACTTTTCTCTTTTTCATGGTGTGTAGGAAACACTTTTTCTTCCATGAATTTTAGAAGATATGTTGAAATTAGAACTGTTATGTTTATAAGGGTTGTTGTATATGCAGTAAATGTATTTTTAATTATTAGCTGGATATAGATGTTAGAAGGCACGGATTTAATGCTGTGATTTGAGTATGATAGGCCTCCCATATGCTGATACATTGGAGCCCTGGTTCCCAAGTAATGAGCTTTTGGGAAGTGAGTGGTTCCCAAGTAAGAGCTCAAACTTAATTAATGTGTTAATCATTTGATAGAGTCCCCAAAGGAGGACATTATTGGGAAGACAACAAATTGTAGGAAGTGCAGTCTAATTGGATGAAGAAGGATTCTGGAGTGTTTCCTGTGGCATTGCAATGTGCTCTGTGATACGTTTTTCAGCTTCTTGTTGGCCACGGCGTGAGTAACCCGAACTACTAGTTCCCACCAGCATGATATTCTGCTGTGTCATACATTAAGAGTAGAAACCATCGTGCTGGAGAGATGGCTCAGTGGTTAAGAGCACTGCCTGCTCTTCCAAAGGACCTGGGTTCAATTCCCAGCACCCACATGGCAGCTCACAACTGTCTGTGACTCCAAGATCTGACACTCCCACACCAACAGACATAAATTAAAATTAAGTAAAATATAAAAAAATAAAAATAAAAAATATTTTAAAAAAGAGAATAGAAACCATCAATGACTGTGCACTGAACTCTGAGCAAGGGCTTAAATAGGGTGCTCCTTTTGTTTTGTTTACGTGAAATACTGAAAATTATCACTCAAAGTCCAAATAATATAAGATCATCAAGTAAAAATTATATTCAGAAAGACAGACTTCGCAAAAAGACATTGACGAAAGGCTATTAGGTCAGGGAAGGAAGAGAGAGAGGAGGAAGGATAAAAATAGAGGATAAGAGGGAAAGCACGATCACAGTGCAGTGCATGAAAATATGAAACTGCTTCAATCAAACCCACCACTTGAGTGATTAGTATCCACTGAACATAAACAAACCGAAGAAAGCCTTTGATTTTTAGCTTGAAATGACACTTATGCCCATGGATTCTGCTTTCTAAATAATTCCCTTAGTTGTGAACTCAGTCTAAGTTGTAAGAGCAATATTTTCATCACGACAATGTCTATCCCGGGTGGATTACCTCTGTCTAGTTCTATGTAGGGATGTTCCTCCCACTTTCCTCTTTCCCTTCTGCTTTGATCATTCCCTGACCTCCTTTCCTTCTTTCTGCTTTTCCTTCTCTCATTCATTATACCTTCTATTGTTAGTATTTATTCTATCTTCAATCATGAATGCATGTGTGTATGCATGCCCATTTGCTTGCATGTATAATCATGTTTGTGAGTGTGTAAAAGTCCATGCAGAACAGAGAAGTTACATCCCCTGGAGCTGGAGTGATGGGCCATTATGGCACCATGTGGGTACCGGGGATTAAAGCCAGGTCTTCTGCAAAAGCAACAAGAGTCCTTAACCATTAGGCTATCTCTCAAGGCCCCATATTCTTTCATAAGATATTTTTGAGTGGTAGAATTTTTATTCTCTCTCTCTCTCTCTCTCTCTCTCTCTCTCTCTCTCTCTCTCTCTCTCACACACACACACACACACACACACACACACACACACACAGAGAGAGAGAGAGAGAGAGAGAGAGAGAGAGAGATGGGAGGGGGAAAGAATTAAAAATTTCCTCAAGATTATGGTGGTCTTCTGTATCTTTAGTAGCCACCATCATTGCTTCATTCTTCCAAAAGTACCAGAACATTTATCGATGTCCCCTCCTGTGCAGGAACAAAGGCAATCTCCCTTCTCTCCTGAGCCATCATCTTTTTGTTTTATTTTGTTTTATTTCTGTATAGTTTCAAGCATCACCTTTCAGGGAAGCAACTATAATTACATCACTTGTTTAAAATCTTCAGAGGCTCTGAACAGAATAATTGATGGAGTGATATAAAGTGTTAATGATTACCTAAATTTTCTCTTATAGATTACACCTCTATTGTCTTTCATCCAAAAGAACATAAATTCCTATGCTATTTTTCATAAAGAATATAGAGATAGCTTGTCTAAAATGACTGAATGTTGGTCTGCCTCAGCTTTATTGAACTCTGAGAAATTTGATTTTCTAATTCTATTTTTTCTTTACTGTTTCATTTCTCTCATATTTTGATTGTTAATGGACAGTCAAATGAAGTTATAAGAAGTATTTAGAATTCAACAGAATGCCATTAACTGCATTGTAAATACATTAGATGCATTATTTTAGTGTCATACAGAACCCTAATAAGATGTAAAATTAGTTACATATAAGAATGCCTGTAAATTTGTACCTAATCTAATATAATGAACAAAGTGCACATCGAAGTAGCTCACAGTGGAAAATGAATGTTCTCAAGTCTGTCTTAACATTACTGGGGAAAGCTTTAGTGGTGAAAATGTCTCCTGTCATCAAAATGGTAATAACTCCTCAGCAAGGTCTGCAGGCTTTCAGCTCAATGAATGTGGTCTCCACTACTTTTTTTATCCTCAATCCACCTAAGACACTTCACCTGTTTCTTGGTTCCAAGTAATAAGCCTGGAAAATCCTTTATTTGAAATTATGTGCTTTCTTGAGAAACAAGTGATTTTCAAACTTTTTTTTAGATATAAAAATGATATTGTAGGGCAACAGTGGCACAAAGTTTTGGGGAGGAACCAACCAATGTATGATTAGACTTAAGGTTCACTGCATGAGATAGATTCCACATTTGACACCTCTTTGGTGACCAAAACCAGAAACTAGATGGGCCGAACATGAGGGAAAGCCAAAAGTTACTTTTTAAACATTTTTATTGTGACACAACAACTTCTAATGATATTCTTCTTTAATCACAGAGCAGTGTCTTAGCTGCTATCATGAGAGTAGCTTTCTGCTGCAACAGATATGAACCAATACAGAGAGACCAACAGCCAGCCATTAAATATATATATATATATATATATATATATATATATATATATATATATATAGAGAGAGAGAGAGAGAGAGAGAGAGAGAGAGAGAGGGAGACAGACAGACAGAGACAGACAGACAGAGACAGACAGACAGAGACAGACAGAGAGAAAGAGAGACAGACAGACAGACAGACAGACAGACAGACAGACAGAAACCTTGAAACACACAATTCTGAATGTGATGTCTCTATTCTCTGTCCTCAGGAACCCCATGGAAGAGGAGACTGAAAACAAAAAAAAAAAAGGTGTAACCAGAAGATATAGAGACAAATTCCTCTAAATCAACTGAGCAAAACTCTTGAGAACACAGAGCCTAAAGGAGCAGGCACAGAGCCTACATGGGTCTGTACCAGTTTTCTGTTTAAATATTATAGCTCAATTTTAGTATTTTTTCTGGGATTCCTGAGTGTACGAATGGGGTTCTGATTCTTGTGCCTTCTCTTGGGCTTTTTTCATTCTGTAGATTTTCCTTGTTCAACTTCAATCTGATGGGGGTTTTTGTTGTTGTTGTGGATGGAAGAGAAAAATAGCTTCAGAACTCACGGAATGCAGCCCACAAGTTAGCACAGCCACGACGGGTGTGTGTTGGAGAGGCAGAGCCCTGAGGACTTTGTGCTGTTATGGACCATGACCTGGTTGTTGCCCCTGTGCTCACAACATCCCTCATAATATATGGGTTGTACGAAAACTCTAAGGGACTTTCAGCCCCTCACTGGGGAGTATCATTCGCACTTATAATAGTGCTTTACCTTTTTCAAGCATTGCTGCTGGAACAGAATAATGACTCAACCATGACCCTTGGAAAGAATTTAGAGATTATTAGCAATGACCATCACCTTTAGAAAGAATTTAGACTATGAACATATACAGGGGGAGGTAATCTCCCTCAGGAACAGTCATAGGGGAGGGGAATAAGGGGAAAATGGGAGGGAGGGAAGAATGGGAGGATACAAGGGATGGGATAACCATTGAGATGTAACAAGAATAAATTAATAAAGGAGAAAAAAAAGAAAGAATTTAGAAAAATAGAATGTTTAGTAAGATTAAGACAGTTTTTCAGTGGTTCTAATTTTTCTCGAGGAAAAAATTGAAATTCAGAAACATACGCTCTTAATAGTTGAGCTAGGGAATTTTTTGAGGTTATGGAGAGGAAACAATAGCCCAAATTAGCACTGGCTGAAATTATTCTCTCCCCAAAACTGGGCTGGAGATTAATTTAATGTACTCATTTTGGTCATCAGCTTCCTGATATGATTTAATAAAAATTGTTAATGAGTAAATGTCCACCTTGAAGATTTAAATCAGATTTGGATGATTCATATAAAAATTTAGATTTGTGATTCTTTTAACATTTTTCTAAGATTACTTTTTAAGACAATTGATTCTTTCTGCATAACTGCAAATTGCAGTTTGCCAGTAAAGAGAATATGTCTGAAAAATTACCTTACTTTCTTACACTTTGTTAATCTATATCACAATGCTTAGTTATGAATGTATATGGGTTCTTGGGAATAATTTATTTTCTTCATCCATAATACATAAAGCATCCGCAAATGTAAGGCTATTGGGGAATATGTTTTTATATGTATACTCATTGTAATCATCATTTAAGAAAAAATAGAATGGAACTAAAATCTGTGATTTTTGTACAGCTTGAAAGTTTAAGCTGCTATATATAACCTATGAGGGAAAAATTAAGGTTGCTCGGGTTTGCTTCATTCATTCAATATGCATGTGTGCATATGTTTATGTATGTAAAGTTGGTTAGAGCATGCTCTTTGGAGTTTCCTCCATCCACACTATGTATAATGCGTGTGTGTGTGTGTGTGTGTGTGTGTGTGTGAAATTGTTGAAACTTGTTGAAAATTGTTCATTGAAATTTGCCTTGCTTCATCCAATAACTCTGTGTGTGTGTGTGTGTGTGTGTGTGTGTGTGTGTGTGTGTGTGTATGATTCTTTCTCCCCTTTCTTTCTTTTTCTTTTCTGACTATAAGCAGTTCCAGCACAGGGAATCAAGCTTTTTACCCTCAGAAAAAAAGTATGCTGAGTGATCAGTTGCCAAATAGACCCACTGCCTCACCCCTGACTTGTTGAAACTGATCTTTGACAGTTTTTAAATTTTATATTATTATATTTTTATTTTGTTACACTGTGCTGTTCTTTTACAAGTCTGTTGTTTTGTAATAAGAGACAGATGAGAGGGGAAGAGGAGAGGAACTGGGAAGAACTGAAGAAGAAGAGAATCTGTAATCAGGATATATTGTATTAAAACAAATTTAAAAATAATTTATTTAAATTAAAGGGAAGAAAAAGTAAAAAGCAAATAAAATAACTGAAATAAAAAAGGTAACAGTAAAAAAACTTGAAGAACCATCATAGGAACTATGATTTTTGATCAATTAGAGTCATATAGCCTATCTAAAAATTTATAAGATTTTTTTTACATGGAAGAAAATATTATAATGTTTAAATCTACTAACAGGAGCAATGATTTCCTAAGGATTGAAGCTATACAAATAATAGAAAAGAAATATATAATTCTTCCATCTACTATCATGTATAAAGTCAGTCTTAAAAGTGACAATACATTCAATCTAAAACCACTAAAAGTATTTCTAAAGCATAAGAAAAACATCTACAGTACTGTACTGCTTTATTAAGTTTAATATACTTGCTGGAAATATGTACTATATTTAAAATATTTTATCTCAAATAAAGCCCCAGAGCTTTTACATAAATAAAAAATGAAACATTTATCACACATCAGCTATTAAAAACAAAAAATCAAACAATTTGCAGGCAAATTGATGGAACTAGAGAGCATCATCTTGAGTGAGGTAATCTAGATCCAGAAAGACACCCATAGTATCCACTCAATTATAAGTAAATATTAACCATGATATGCAGAATAACCATTCTACAAACCATAGACCCCCAAAAGCTAATTAACAATGAGGGACTAAGAGGGGATGCTTGAATAAAACCCAGAAAGGGAAATAAAATAGTCATCTGGAGTAGACTGAGAGAAGGAACTGGGTAAGAGAGAGGGCGGGGAGTGGAACGGGTGGGCATCAGGTGTGGGACGAAGGACTGGGAGAGAGAACTGAAATTTCTGGTGGTGAGGTCATCTCTGGGGTGAAGAAGGCTCCTGTTAGTCTATGGGATGACCTTAGCTGAGACACCTAGCAATGGGGGATATGGAGCCTGAAGTCAAGACCTCCTATAGCCAGGTGGGACCTCTAGTGGAGGAAGAGGGACACCAACTCTCCCATAAAACCTTTGATCTAAATGTTTTCTTGCCTAGAAAAAGTGTAGGGATAAAGATAGAACAGAGATTGAGGGAATGGCCAACCAATGACTGACCCAACCTGAGACCAAGCCCATGTGAGAGATCCAACCACTGAAAATCTTAATGATACTCTGCTAGGATTGAAGGAGCGAGAAGGCTCAAGGATACCACAAGAAGATCTAAAGAGTAAACTAGCCTGCCACCATGGGGGTTCACATACACTAAACCACCAACTAAAGAGGATGAATGGGATGGACCTACGCCCCTACATATATGTAGCAGACATGCAGCTTGGTCATCCTGTGGATCCCCTGACAATTGGAGGAGGGGCTGTCTCTGCCTCTGTTCCTTGCCTTTGGATCCATTTCTCCCAGCTGGGCTGCCTTGTCTTGCCTTACTAGGAAAGGATATACTTAGTCCTGCTGCAACTCGATGGATCAGGGTGGATTAGTACTTATGGGGGCTTCCTATTCTCTGAGGAGAAGGAGGTGAAGTGTGGGCGAAGGGAAGGGGCCAGAGGGTGGGATGGGAAGTAGAGGGGGAAGGGAGCTGAGATCAGACTGTAAAGTCATTAAATAAACTAATTAATGAAAAGGAAAAACAAAATTAAGAAATGTATTCTACATTTATTTTTAAACAAAATCTATGATAGATATGTTATTGTATAGAATGATATAATATATATCAAAACTCTTTACTTGTTTGTAGCTTTTCTGCAAATTATGTGGGTTAAGTATTTTAATAAGTTATTTTGATAAATCCACAAATTTATCCAACCAAGAAACATTGAGCCAATTACAGTGTCTCATGTTTCCCATCCCAATTCTCATCACGGAGAATTGCCACAAGTTTGTCATACTTCTGGATGGACATCTCCTTACAACAAACAATTAACAGTTTAAAATGATATCAAGAGTAGTAAATTAATAATAGTTCTTAAAAGGTTAAAGACAAATAATGAAATCAGCTTAAAACTAACTTCTTGGATGGATCCAAGATGGCGCCTCTGAACACACAGGGTATCTGATCTGCAGGACAGAGACTACAGACCAGGCTGGGAGCTACAGACCACAAGACCTGAAGAGCCCTAGGTGAGTAGGATCCACAAAGTGCAGAGCACAGGTGGGACTGTCCTCGGGCCACCCAACTGGCCCACAGAGGACCTGTGCACAGCCCCCAGAAACTGGACCCCTACTCGCCAGGGACCTTCTAGAGAATGAACTGTGGGCAGAGTAACCAGGAGCTGCGGGCCTGGGAAAAATGCAGGAAAACCAGGTGGGGGTCGGGGCAGAATTCTGACCAATGACCCTCCCGTGACTCCTGTGAAAACTCCAGAAGTTGGCGACCACACAGGCACAAAATCCAAAGCCCAACACAGCCGGAGATGCTTGCAGCTGTCTGTATCCCGCTCTGATACAGGTCAGGGGGACCTGAAAGTGTGGAGCTGAGATCACCAGTCCACGGAGGGACCCAGGGCCCACACAGGGCTCATGCAGCTGGTGACATGCCCTCCAGCCACAGCTGCAAAGCGGAACACTCAGGTGTTGTGCTCCACCACACAACAAGCTCATATGGTCAACCATGTTCGTAGCAGCCTTCTTCCTAATAGCAGGAACCTGGAAACAACCTAAATGTTCCTTAGTTGAATAATGGATAAAGAAACTGTGGTACATTGACACTATGGAATACTACTTAGCTATTAAAAACAAGGATCCTGAAATTTACGGGCAAATGGATGGACCTAGAAATGATCATCCTGAGAGTTAGCCCAGACCCAGCAAGACTCAAATGGTATATAGTCACTTATAATTGGACACTAGCCCAGAACCTTCACTTACCAGGAGATCAGGATAGATGTGGAGACTCCCAATTAGGACTCTAGGTGAGGGAAATATGGGAAAGATCCAGATGGAAATATGGTAGAAAGATCCAGAAGGTCATAAAAACCCCCAAGAAAAACGTCATATTTGCAGATCTGAATCCACAGGGCTCTGCTCAACCTATTGCACCAACCAAGGACAGTGCATGCAGTAGAAATTGAACCCCTATTCAGATCTAGCCAATGGACAGGACATTCTCCACAGTTGTGGAAGTGCAGGGTCTGACTCTGGCATGAACGCTGGTGCCCCATATTTGACCACTTCCCCTTGGTGAGGAGGCCTGGTGGCACCCAGAGAAATGATAAGCAGGCTACCAAGATGAGACTTGATAGGCTGTGACCTTATGGTGAGGAAAAAGGTCCCCTTCTGTCACAGATCTAGGGGAAGGAAAAGGGTGAAAGAGGGAGGGAGGAATGGGAAGATAAAAGTGGGGAATAATAATTGAGATGTAATCTGAATGAATTAATAAAATAAATTTAAAAAATATAAAACTAACTTCTTTATAAAAACTCTATACATGCAAAGAATATATCTTTGTAAAGTAATTGAGTTTTTATATAAAATTAAGTAGACTTTTGGAGGGAAATTAAATTTAAAGGAAAATGTGACTCCTAAATATATAGCTTAATATTTTATGATTCTCCAAATCCAACTGATTCTTTTGTGCCACTATTTTATCTTGAAATTAAATATGTAATTTGACTCAGTGAACAAATAACTTGTAAGTATAACATGTATAATAAATTTATTTTGTTCACTTATTGGCTTTAAAATGCATTCATGTGTTGTTGGCTTAAATTTCCATCAATCTACAATACCAATGTAAATTTTTTAAGTTAGTAGATTCAATAATCTACCTTTTATTCTACAATCCTGTATCCTCCCTTCCTTCCCCCCTTTTTCTTAATATTAAAAGGGATAGAAAGTAAGAGAGAAAGAAAGATAGAAGAAAGAAATCCCCAAATGAACTTTTATTAATTGTAAATAACCCCGTTAGGCAAAGATGAGCATTGGTAACCCACCAAAAACACACATCCCACCTACTGGGAATGGGGGCGTCGTGTTCTCAAAATTACTTGATGTTGTTTAAGAGAAAAATATTTTTTGGGTACCCAAGAAAAATAATATATTGGCCAAGCGCTGGAAAAGCTAGCTGTTTTTTGTCCAGTCTTTTTGGGATCGATCCTTTCGGCTAGCCGATTTATTGTTAATATGCATGCAATTTCTGGAAGAAGTAGTAGTGCCAGAGGCAGAAGTTTGATCTTTATAATTGTCCTGTTTTTTGTTCTGAAAGTAAGCAGACTTTATAAATCATTAGTACAGGTATGTTAGTACATATATAATTTTCAAGGGAACATCATTTGAGGCATTTTGTTCGAGGTGCCAGAGGCATGCTTTTGGGGTTAAATCACCCATGCTGTCTGTTGTCTTCAGCATTGTCCTGCTTTTTGCAAATACAGGGCTCTACCTGTATATACACCAATAGGACAGAAGAGGGCATTAGTTCTCCAAGCTGTAAGGAACAATGTCAAGCTGTTAAGAACCAGGTAGCTCTTAAGATTCACTTGTTATATGGTCAGATCTAATCTTTATAAGTTTAGTTGGTAGCCATATATTTTTACTCCCTGTGGAAACATATGCATACCCACGACCCCATCTCAAAACTACTGCAGGTTTCCATTTCATACTTTTCAAGTCCTTGAAGAATATTGGTTGCCCCAATTCCTCAGTTTTTTTTATTATCCAATGTCTCTCCGCAGCTGACGTCCCTTCATCATTCACATTAAGAAAATTTAGAGTCAACAAAGCATTATTTAATCGATCCCTGGGTGTCTTTACCCTTCCCTTTTGTTTAATAAGCATTTTTTTAAAGGTACGATTAGCTCTTTTCACAACTGTTTGTCCTGTGGGATTGTGAGGTATACCAGTAACATGTTTTATATTATAATACATAAAGAAGTTTTTCATCTTAAGGGACACATATGCAGGAGCATTGTCAGTCTTAATTTGTGCAGGTATTCCCATAAATGTCATTATTTTTAGTAAATGAGTAATCACACAGTCAGCCCTTTCAGAACTTAAGGCAGTTGTCCATTGAAAACCTGAATAGGTATCAATGGTATGATGCACATATCTCATTTTTTCAAATTTTGCAAAATGAAACACATCCATCTGCCAAATTTCATTCCTTTTGTTACCTCTAGGGTTAATTCCAGCAGGTAATGGTAGTTGACTATATAAGGAACATGTAGGACATTTATTAATTATTTTTCTAGCTTGTTGCCAAGTGATAGAAAATCTTTTCTTCAACCCCTTACCATTGACATGATGTTTTTCGTGAAATTTGGAGGCTTCGAATACATTACCTATCAATAATTTGTCGATCTCTTCATTTCCTTGTGTCAATGGACCTGATAAACCTGTATGGGATCGAATATGAGTAATATACAAGGGATAATTTCTGTTTCTGATGACCTGTTGCAGCTCTATAAATAAAGTAGTTAATTCTGTGTTATCAGGAGTAAATTCAGTAGTTTTTCTATGTAAAACAACCTTTTCAGTATATTGAGAGTCAGTAATTATATTAAGAGGTTCAGGAAAATCTAACAAAACCATAAGGATAGCATATAATTTTGATTTTTGAACTGATGTAAATGGGCTTTTAATCACCTTGGTCATTTTTTCAGACTTATAACCAGCCATACCTGATTTATTTGCATCAGTGAAAAAGGTGGGTGCCCCTGAGATTGGTGACCTCTTTACAATACTTGGAAGGATCCAATTAGTTCTTTTTATAAACTGTATACGTTTGCTTTTTGGGTATCTATTGTTAATGTCTCCCAAATAATTACTACAAGCTTTTTGCCAATCTTCATTAATTACCCATAGTGACATAATCTCAGAATCAGTAAGAGGCACTACAATTTCCGCCGGGTCCATCCCTGACAGTTGACGCAACCTTATTCTTCTCTTTGTAATCAATTTAGAAATTTTCTTTATATATGTTTTTAATTTTTTGCTTTGTTTATTTGGCAGGAATATCCATTTTATAATCCGGTCTTCCCTTTGTATGAGAAGCCCAGTAGGAGAATGTTTTGAAGGCAAAATAACCAAAATGTAACCAAGTTCAGGATCAATTTTATCTACATATGCCTTTTGAAGTTTTTGTTCCACCAGAATTAACTCCTTTTCTGCTTCAGCAGTTAAACACCTAGGACTGTTTAAATCCGAATCCCCTTGTAAAATCTGAAACAAGTTACTTAACTCATAGGTAGCTAACCCGATTGTAGGCCTTAACCAGGTAATATCGCCCAATAATCTCTGAAAGTCATTAAGAGTTTGTAATTGATCTTTACGGATCTGTACCTTTTGTGGTCGAATTTTTTGTTCAGTTATTTTATAGCCTAAATAGGTAATTGAATCTCCTCTTTGTATTTTTTCCACCGCAATCTGTAATCCCCAGCATGGCAGAATTTTTTGTGCTTCCTGAAACATTTTTTCTACAATACTAGGATCAGAATCAGCTAGCAGAATATCATCCATGTAATGGTATATGATAGATTGAGGAAACAGCTTACGAAGTATTTTTAAAGGTTGTTGTACAAAATACTGGCATAAAGTTGGGCTATTTAACATTCCCTGTGGAAGTACCTTCCAATGATATCTCTTCATTGGAGAATTACTGTTCAGGGTAGGTACTGAGAAAGCAAACCTTTCCCTGTCCTTTTCGTGTAGAGGTATGGTAAAAAAACAATCTTTTAAATCAATTGTAATTATATGCCAAGACCGAGGTAATAAGGAAGGCAAAGGAATTCCAGGTTGAAGCGAACCCATGGGTTGAATCACCTTGTTTATGGCCCTCAAATCTGTTATCATTCTCCAACCACCTGATTTCTTTCTTACCACAAACACAGGGGAATTCCAGGGGCTGGAAGATTCTTTGATGTGTTGAGCCTCCAGCTGCTCTTGCACTAAACCGTGAAGCGCCTGTAACTTTTCTTTTGTTAAGGGCCACTGCTCCTGCCATACAGGTCTGTTTGAAATCCATTTTAGGGGCAAGGCGGTTGGTATTTCAGCAGTGGCCCCTCTTATAAATTTTGACACTCTAAATCTGAAGAATTCTGAGGTTGGACAATGGGCATAGCTGGTGGTCGCCTCTGATCACTTACATTAATCTCTTCCCTAGAAGCGCATACCAATTCACCCATTGTTTTAACCTTCTTTATCTCAGTATTTGCAGGAATAGTAATCTGAGTACCCCATTGCTGTAAAAGGTCTCTTCCCCATAGATTTATAGGAATGTCAGCCACATAGGGTTTTAGCCTCCCTATCTGCCCATCTGGTCCCACACACTCAAGCCACTGTACACTTTGTTTTATTTGAGATAACTTGTCAATTCCTACAATTTCTGTATAAACCTTCTTAAGTGGCCAAGTTTGGTTCCAAGACTTCTGGCAAATGATGGAGACGTCAGCTCTACTGTCTACCAAGCCTTCTATTTTAATACCATTCAATTGTATAATTAACTTAGGTCTCTGATCATTAATTACTGTTTGCCAGAACACACGGGTCCCTGTGCTCCCGAACGCACCAGTCCTTTCCACTGGAGCGGCTTTGCCCTTAATGTAAGGAAACAGTAGGAGTTGAGCAATCCTATCCCTGGCATCAATTTTCATCTCCTTTTTCACACATACCAAGATTTTTATTTCCCCTTTAGAATCTCCATCTATAATACCAGGATGCACAATAAAACCTTGAGAAGTCAGCCCGCTTCTTCCCAGAATCAATCCTACTGTGCCTGAAGGCAAAGGTCCAAAAACACCAGTATTTAATTTGTAACATTCAACCTGAGGAGTTAGGGTAAGAGACATATTTGAAGCCAGATCCAAGGCTGCACTGCCTTCAGTAGCATGCATTAGATCGCTAACACTCAGTTCCCGTTTTCCTGTGGGTTTGTCACTTCCTGACTGGCCAAAGGAATTCGGCTGGCATTGTTTACGGGGGCCCGAGCCGATGGCCCCCTCCTGCCGTTTCCCGTCGGCAAGATATTGCCTTGCACATCTCGCTTAGATTGACAATCCCGAGCCCAGTGTTTCCCTTTTCCACAGCGACTACAGTACCCTGGGAGTCTTGGTACCTCATTACCATCATAACCAGAACCCCCCTGTTCTCTTTTATGAGTTACGTTTTCTCCTGGGTTAGTGCGCCTTCTATTTTTACAGTTACTTTGCACATGACCGATTTGACCGCAATTAAAGCACGGAGTATTATGATATCTGGGCTCTCTGACTAAAGCTTGTCCCACAATATTATTTTGATATTCCTGAGAGTTGATATTAACTGTCTCCTTTACCCAGTCATCTAATGGAGCGCCTCTTTCCTTTAACGGTCTAAGCACCTTCTTACATTTAGCATTTGTATTTTCATAAGCCATGATAAGTTTTAATGCCTTTTTGTTATCAGAATCTGGCATCGCCTTATCCATAGCAGATCCTAATCTCTGCAAAAATTCTGTAAAGGGCTCTAGAGGTCCTTGGAACACCTTAGTAAAAGAAATAGTTGTTTTCCCAGGTTCCTCTACCAGCTCCCAAGCTCTCAAGGCTGCCTTACGACATTGTTCAATCACTCTATCGTCAGCTTGAATTTGCTCTCTCAAGTTAGTATATGGTCCATCACCAAGTAACTGATCTCTATTAATATTTATTCCCTGTGCGATATTTTCTTGTTCTATTTTTATAGCCTCTGTTCGCCACCATGATAACCACTGTAACTGTTGTGCTGCTTCCAATACCGCTGAAACTAAATTTTTCCAATCTTGGGGAACAAGTCTATTCTGATAGGCCCAGCTGTTTAACATTTGTTTAACGAAGTTAGAATGCATACCATATCTGATGACGGATTCCTTAAAATGTTTTAAATCCATCATGTCTACAGGACACCAGGCTATTTCGTCATGACCCTCAGCACCATTTGGCTCGATTACATGTCTTACAGTGACTGGAAAAGCTGAAGGTGCCTGGGTGACTGTGGAAGTATCCTCCACTGGTACATTTACTTCCAAAGACCTTTTGGTCGGTCTGGCTTCCTTTGCCTCTGGTTTCTGACCTTCTCCACCCTTTTTAACCAAAGGTGCCTTCTGCTTTTCCAGCCCTTCCACTTTTCTCTGTATTTTGCCTATTTGTTCAGTCAAGTCAGTAATTCTTTCCAAAAGGATAGAGCTTATTGACTCTTCCTGATTTTTTTGGCTTTCCGGTCTCTCTATTTTCTGTCCTTCATCACTACCAAATGCCAAAAATTCTATCCGTTTTCCCATCCCTTCATTTTCATACCTCAGCCTTTCTATCTGTCCAGTCAAATCTGCAATCTTTTCCAAAAGGATAGAACTTACTGACCCTTCTGGCTTTTTTATGCCATTAGCCTGTCTTCTAATCCTTCTAAGCATGAAATATTGTAATAAAAGGACAATGAGAAAACAAAGAATTCCCTCTAAGTATAATGTAGGAAAGAGTTTTGCAACAGCAGTTGCAATTTTGCCAATACCCTGAAACAACATTTCTATCCCGTGGAATACTGAATCTTCCCTCATATCATTAGGGATTGTGGAACCCATCGGGCCCCACGTTGGGCGCCAGATGTTGGCTCAGTTTATTAACAATTAAACTTTATTATACAAGCCAACTAGCATATACAAGAAGGAAAAAAAGGTTAAAGGGACAGAAGATTAAAACCTCCTGGAATCCGTTCGGCAGGACGAGTCCTTAGGTGTCTCAGTCCCACGAGCTGGTCCGGTCCTTTCCTCTCTCTCCGTGCCTTCTCCTTCTCTCCTCCTACCTCTTGTTTTTCTCTCCCCCACCTTCCCAGTCATATGCCAAGGGCGGTCCCTTCTCCCTTCGAGGGTCAATTAGGAAAACAATAGCCACGGTGGGGTTCCTAGGTAGGCTTCCTGAATTCCAAGCCCAGGAAGGCTCCAAACAGTCTCTCACAAGGTATTCATGGTGTGCCCCAAGGGTAAAGCCCGCCAAGACTGCTTCCACCTGAGACAAAGCTTAATCTTTCCTACAATGTGTTAATAAGGGAACAAAGCAAATTTTATCTATTTGTTCTAAAAAATATATTTTTCTTTCCATTTTGAAGAAAAGTGTGTTTGGAGCATAGAGTCTGAATAAATATATTAAATGACCATATGGCATAAAGTTACACACTCCTTGTTAATTATGAACTGCAATTAAATTCATAACTGCCACTTAGTTTCCATGCTTACAGGATTGGCTTCTTGTTTTCTCCCTCTGATTCATTTAGAAATAAACTTCAATGACTTTTTCTGGAGTTTTCTGCAGTGGTTTAATACCAATGAATTTTTTCCTTTTTTAGTTGACATTGATAGTACAATATTTTGTCAAGAAAACTCTATAACTTTTAATTGCTAATATCCTCAAGGAGCTTTACATATTTTTTTATTTTCAGTGTTTATCTCTCTGTGACTTTGTTTGCTAATATTTTGTAGTGTTTATAAATGTATTCCTAATGTGTAGATCTTCTTCAGTTTTAGAAAGTTATGTTTCTAATCTGGACCATAATATAATATTGGCTATTAAGGACAAAACAATTTTAACATTTATGAGATTATGCATGTGCATGGCAACCTTATTCAGAACAACTAGGGATGCTTTTCTTTGGCTTCCTCTACATTCCATCCCTTTGGAAGATATCTGGATATCTTGCACTTGAGTTCCACTTCTCATAATACTTTCATTTATATTTTATTATAAATATAGCAACTTGTAAAACAATGGAATTTTTCCTGGAAAAATGAAAGCTTTTGATGTGGTTAGCTTATCTTCTTCAAAGCCAAGTGCAAGGCAACTAAGAGTTGGAAGGTGAAGTAACTGCAGGAAGGAAAGTCAGCAAAAAATAGCAATTATTTTGAAAAGAGAATGAGATGCCATACTAATTTTAGACAACAACTTTGAAAAAAGAAAGAGAAAAGGAATAATAGAGAGAGAGAGACAGAAAGGACAAGTGGCCATAGTTACTATACAACACTACAGACTATTCTAATGTGGAGGACATTGGTCAATAGCCTATAAATAACCTATTTCTGTTTCTTCATCAGAAAATGTTGAAATTTAATTTCCAATGTAATAACAACAAGAGTTGGGAGTTTTGTGAAAGTAATAACACCATGATATCTCTGTGCTGTTGAATGGATTAATATTGATACCATAGGAAAGACACTTTACTAATGGTCTCCAGGTCCTCAATTGTAGAGGAATTTAATCCAGCTACATGGCTGTTCTCGCAAGGTATCACATCTAAAGATCGTGTAGGTGTGTGTGATCCAGCTGGAATGCAGACATGCCCTGGATTACAGTATGATCTGGCTGGAATACAGACATGTTCTTAGTACCCGTCTATAATGACAAACAAGGAAAGTAAGATTAGTTTACAGAAGGAAGCAGACACGTTTGAAAGTGAATTCTAGTTGAGGGGCAGACAAAGTGATGAACTGGAGAAAAGTGACAGAATGAATCAGTTATGTGATAGACCCAACTCTCAGGAGAACAGGAGAAAAGAGGGAGTTGAGTTCAGTGCAGCTCAGTGTAATGCAGCTGACTTTGTGCAGCTCTCTTCAATTTCCATTGACTTAGTGCAGGCAGTGAAGTTCAGAATATACAGTTTAGAGGCAGGTTTTTTTTTTTCAGGCAGAGAAGTTCATTCAGAAGCTGAGAGAAGCCAGATTCTATCAGTCTATTTGGAAAGGAGTCTGAGCCAGAACAGCTGAGTTGAACTAGCCAGCCAGAGTCCAGAAACAGCCAGCATGGGTGAGCTTGTTCACCAGTAAGTCACAGAGACTGAAAACACTCTAGGCCTAGATTAGCAGCTAGAAGCTGGAAGCTGAAGCCTTCAAGGTCTGGGTTCACAGAAGATTAGATTGTGTGGAGGCTAGGAGCATCAAGGCCTGTGCTTAGGGATAGCTAAAACAGAGGGATAAAGGCTCTAGGCTCAGACCAAGTCATGTATTAATAAACCTTAAGTATGGCTCTCATATCCTCCTTTTAACTGAGGCAATAAAAATGACATTTATGCACAAGTTTTGTACTTATGATTCCCATCAAGTGAAGAAGTAATATATTCATTATTACTGGTGAGAGTGCTGAGAATAAGTTATTGTTGTCCAGCCATAAACAGAATGCCTCCAAAGCCCAGGAAAAAAATAGCAGAAGAGAGGGCAGAAAGATTCTAAGATCTTGTACTGAGAACTGTGCGTAGGGTGCATGGGACTTTCCAACCAGAGATGTCTCCTTCCTCCATAGCAGGAGGGGAAGTCGGAACCATCTGTGTCTCCCACTTCTCACTACTCCTTTTAACTTAGGTGAGATGCTGGTCAGGATCTGCAGCCTCCCTAAGACTAACTTTAGATTTCTATCTGGTTGGTTTGTTTGTTTTTCCCTGTGAACTCACACTTGGCACAGATCTTGCCACGTTGGTTTTGAAGGACTGGTGACAGAACGCATCATCTGTTTTCTCTTCTTCTTGTCTCCCCTTCAATGTTTTAATACTTACAAAGTTTACTTCTGTGATGGTTGTTGGCTCTGATACCTTAATGATTCTACTTTATTAGGGATTTATTAAAGGCATGTACCTCCTTTACAACCAGGCTACCCTAAATATGAGGGAAAGGAGATCAAGGAAAATAGGACTGAAACCTTTTGGGTATCAGTTCTGTGGGGCAATTCCCTTGCCTTCATTCTCAGGGGTCATTCCACTTCCCCCCTCTAAATTTTTCACCTATACTTCCTTGTTTTCTTTTAAAGATATGGCTTTCCTATATATTGTTGTTACACACACACACAACTATAAATAAATATATATACATATATATTCCTAAAGAAATAAGCACACCCTGCTTTATGTACTTATATAATGTTATGTAATGTTATTTTTTAATTTACTCTTTCTGTTTTGTTTTGTTTTGTTTTTCCTTTGCACTTTTTAAAAATTAATTTAAGGGATTATCCCATCCCTTGTATCCTCCCATTCTTCCCTCCTTCCTATTTTCCCCTTACTCCCTTCCCCTATGACTGTGCATGAGGAGGACTTCCTCCCCCTTTATATGCTCATAGGGTATCAAGTCTCTTCTTGGTAGCCTGCTATCCTTCCTCTGAGTACCTCTAGGTCTCCCCATCCAGGGGATATGGTCAAATATGAGGCACCAGAGTACGTGAGAAAGTCATACCCCACTCTCCACTCAACTGTGGAGACTGTTCTAACCATTGGCTAGATCTGGGTAGGGGTTTGAAGTTTACGGCCTGTATTGTCCTTGGCTGGTGCCATGGTTTGAGTGGGACCCCTGGGCCCAAATCTGCCTATCATAATGTTCTTCTTGTAGGTTTCTAGGACCCTCTGGATCCTCTTACCTGGTATATACATAATTTGCATTCCTCTGGTGTCCAAGGATTTTCAAGATTTTATTCAGTTTTATTAGCAATTTTTCTTTCTTCTTTTGACAACTCTCTCTTCAGATATGTGGCATTTTTATCTGCTCTTTAAGTGCTATATTTTCATGTCACTTATATATGCATACTTTTTCTATCAGGAAAAAATATCATGCTTAAATTGTAGAAATAACACAGGTTGACACATTTGCTGGAAAACATTTTGCAGATGCACTGGCACTTGTTACAACTGGTGAGGATCTTTGCATCATGACTGAGTATGAGCAGCAAAGGGCAAAGTAACTCATCCCATTGTTAGATAATGATATCATTTATATAAAATTAATAGCAAATAACATAAAAATAAAGTCATAAAATGATTAAGATTTTCTGCCTTTTAAATATGTATGGATTCAAACTTAAAACATCAAGAAGAACTGATGTATAGCCTCACTATACATAAGTGTAATCCAGCCCCAATTAATTATTTTCCTTGGTAAGAGTTGACATGGTCATAGTGTCTCCTCACAGCAACAATTCCCTAATAGATGCATTAATGTAAAACACTGAAAGAATGAATAAAAATTCATAATAGGAGAAAATGACAAAGAGAAAGTAACTCTGTAATGCTTTCTCAAATTGGTGTGAGCTTTAAAAGTGTTTAGTTTGCTTGCGGGGTGCGGGGAGGTAATAGAGTTTTCTATCTCAAAGCTATAATTATCTTGAATTTCTTCATCTTATTCCTAAGCAAAAAAGCACTTGTCAAAAATTCATATCACTTGTTCATTCAAATGTTGATTTCTCCACTCCGCTCTCTAGATCAATCCGGACAGGACATTGCATTGGGATGCTTAGTCTAAGTAGCTCCTATTTCAAGTCTGTGTAAACAAATCCTCATTTGTTCTATGTGTTGCCAATAGAAACAAACTAGCCAATCCTGAACAATAACAGAAAATGGGGTAAGCCATCCTGATCCAATGAGGGGAGGCGAAAGAGAAGAAAGGACATGATGGAGACAGGAGGATGATACAGAGAAGCATAAGGAGGAATGAGCCGGACCTGGGATATGAGTGAAAAGCGAGTATAAAGTGGGAAGTCAGAATATTGGGAGGAGACTACTAGCATGGAGGTTTAGGATGTAATAACAGCATTATGCTATAGGATAATAAAATAGAAAAAAATCCATATCAAATTCTCATCTAAGAAAGTCTACTCTGAAAAAAAAAAAAAAAAGAACATGTATTTCAACAAAGCTCAGTCAACTGCAGATGATAAAATTAGAATAACTACTTATGTGATGATCATCTTGTGTAAATACTTACTGCAAACCAAAGTGGATAGGATGCAAATAAAAATTGTAAGGTTAATATGGCAAAAGAATGTAAATTATTCAAATAATACCACACCTCTTCCTCAAGTTACAGCCATGGCACTTTTCTGTTTGTGCTTTGCTTGTTAGGACATTCTCCACAGCTGTGTGGAGAGCGGGGCACTGACTCTGACATGAACTCTGGTGCCCTGTATTTGACCACCTCCCCTCGGTGGGGAGGCCTGATGGCATGCAAAGAACGAATAAGCAGGCTACCAAGATGAGACTTGATATCCTAGGACCACATAGTGGGGGAGGAGGTCCCTCTCTGTCTTAGACCTAGGGGAGGAGAATAAGGTGAAAGTGGGAGGGAGGGAGGAATGGGAGGATACAAGTGACGGGATAACAATGGAGTAGTAATCTGAATAAATTAATAAAATTCAAATTAAAAAAGAATTTTAGCTATTCTCATAGCCTTGCTTCCCTAACTTTGGCTACAGTTTCCTGCAAATCTTACAAATTGTTTAATAGTTCACTGATAAGTAGCTCTTCCTCTTTACTTATTTTAAAATAAGATACATAATCTCCTTTTGATTTCTTTAATTTGCTTCAGGTATTTGCTGTCATTTTTCTTACATTGTTTGCATCCAATCTAACCATGGTAAAATACATGTTAACACAGCTGTGTGCCTTGCACCTGCCGGAACTGGCTGTATGGAAATGATCATGTATTATCCTTACCCACTGTACAGGTTGGCATGGATGCTCCATAAATGAGTGCAGATTAACTGACTTACAGGATGAATGCAAGTACTTAAATATCTACCCAAAGTTATTCAGTGTGTGCATTTTATCTTTAAATAAAATTACCTTTAAATCTTACCTGTTATCACTGAGATGACGCTGAGAGTTATGTAATGGCTAAATATCTCAGTGTACAAACCATATGCAGCGGAGTAAAGTAATGCTATGTTTTCAACACCCCCCCCCCGGTAGACATAAAATAACTTGCTTCTGACACAAAGTCATGCTGTAAGTGTTACTTCCTTTGTCTACATTCTCTCCCGTGAGCCCTCTCCCCTGTGCATTTTAGTTACTTTTCCTTATCTTAGAATCCACTAACCTACCACTTCTTGGTGAACAATTATATCTATCTTATCAAGCATTGATATTCACCATCCTCTTTTCTTATCTTAATACTTGTCAGCTGCTAGAGCTGTTAGGTTATTCTTGATTCTTGACATTTTTCTTCTTAAGTTTGGAAGTAGATAGGTACTCTACCCCACCCTTTCCTTCATGGACATCATCCTACCTCACCATTCTCTCTTGCTCGCCTGATATTTCGAAACTATGTTTTGGAACTCTTCAAGATACGAGGGATGGGATAACCATTGAGATGTAACAAGAATAAATTAATAATTTAAAAAAAGACTTAAAAAAAGATACAGGCTTTCTTTCTTTCCCTACCTATCTCTTCCTCTAGCTCCAGGTTGTGCTGACATGTTAAGTATTGACCTAGACTCTCAATCCCTACCTCTGACTCCTATTGTGAAGTCTAGCTGCATGTGAAAAAAAATACATCCTTCAAGCATGTCTACATAACATATCATCCTATAATAACTTACCTAATTAGCCTTTGCTAAACTCAGAGAAAAATGAATAGCTTCAGAGAGTATAAAGAAAGGATATAGACTTCCTAGACATCATAACACGCCATACCAACATATTGTACTGTAAAAACTGATGGTCAGGATCCCTTGTTAGGGACAAGCTCATGTAATGTTTTCTTTTTGTTAATCAACCACCTTTCTTTACTTGCTGCCTTGACGTAGTGGTCACTTTTTTTCCTAAAACATTTTTAGTTAGGGGGTAATTTCAGTTCGTCTTCCAGATTCAGACAGGCAGAAATGCAGAATCTACATAAAATGACTCCTAGTGACATCCTGCTACAGTCATAGTTGAGCACCTCGCTTCAGCATCATGAGAGAAGCTTCTTCCTGCTGCACATGAGACCAAATGCACAGACCTGCGATCAGACAACGTGTGGAGAGTGAGCGACCTTGAGTAGTTAGCCCCAAATGAGAAGTCTCCATCAAATAGCTCACCTCATGGCCCATAAAATCTTGAAAAGGGGAGGCAACTGTATAAGAGCCAGAGGGGACAGTAGAAACCAAGGAAACCAAATCTTCTAATCACAAAAAGACTAATGCACATATGATCTCACAGAGACAGTTGCAGCATGTATAGGGCCTGAACTGGTCTGGGCCAAGAGGAGAAGTGGACACATGTCACCAAAAGAGCTATTTCCAATGACAAAAAATTATTTTTCTCCAACAGAGTCTCACTAGAGATAAAACCACTCTTAAGGCTCCATGTTTAGAAGTTGATGGTCGAATCAAAATTAACTCAATGGCATCTTTAGAGTATTTTTGTCTATCAGTGTTTTATCAGGAGCACACAGGTCTTCAGCACATGTATTATGGCATTCTGCTTGTTTTTATGAGATTTCTGTGTGTGTGGATTGTGTGACTCTGCATTATTATGGGTTTTGGGGAGTTCTTTTTATTCTGTTTGCTTATATTTTTGTATTTTGGCTTAGTCACTTTTTATCTTATTTTCTTTTACTATTATTATTTGGATGCTTGTTTATTTTTGATGGAGAGACACAATGGGTGTAGATTTGGATGGGAAGAGAGATGGGGATAAAATAAGAATAGTAGATGGAGGGGAAACCATAATGAGAATATATTTTATGAAAATCTATTTTCAGTAAAGTAGAAAATAAAGGAGCAACAAAATCAAAAATGAAAGTAAAAGAAGAGCTCTGGGAAGAACAGGGATCCAGAACAAAGGGAGAGAGGGATAAAAATGGGCAATAGGAGTGATTACAGTCAAAGTAATAAGAATTTGGGAAAATGTATATTTAGCCTGGCACAGTGGTACACACCTGTAATCCCAGCACTTGGGGAGGCAGAGGAAGGCTGATCTCTGTGAATTCAAGGTTGGCGTGGTCAACAAAGAGAGTAGAGGATAGCCAAGGGTAAACAGAGAAACACTGCCTGCAGAAAGAGAGGGAGGGAGGGGAGAAAGAGGCAGATGGACCGAGGGAGAGATGAAGAAAGAAATAAAGAAAATGTATAATTGGTTGTCATTTACATATCACTATAATGTTTAAACGTGTTATTAAACTTTTACAGGATGTAAACATAGAAAAAGAGATTATCACAAATTAAATGCATTTCTGAAAAAGGTGTAATTTCTCTTTGTCCTTGTTTTTCTTTCAATCATAGACAGGGTTATGGTTATATATTGCTGTTGATGTGTGTTCAGCTGTGCACTGGTGATTAATGTCTCTCTTTTCTAAACCATTGTCTTTTTCTCTCCAGTAGACAATAGGAACTAGCTGTGTCTTCTGTCAGGTCAGTTGGTCATAGGGTTCAGCTTCCTTGGTTCATCCAACAGGGAGTGTCACATTCCTCCTTTCACAGTGGTTGGGATTCTCAGAACTTTAGAAAATGTATGTGACCAACAGAACATTCTTGTCTGATAAGATAACTGAGCTTTACTTGGTGATGGACAGAAACTACCTGTAAGGCTTCAAATGAAAGCTGCTTGATTATTAGTGACTCCCAATCACTTTGGAGAAGTCTAAAGTGATGCTCACTTACTGGCTATTAGTATTGGGGTAAGCCTTAAGTTCTGGTATGTTTACTTTACTATGGTACTATTTTACTTGCCAGGACTAACCTGAGAGGTAGCCAGGCACTACTGCTGACAGACACCGCAATGCCACAATACAAGGTCCTCTGGAGGAAAGCCAGAGCCATAGGAACATTTGAAATCAGTGCAGATTGTGGCAACTGTCTTGAATGCTCCAAATCACTCAGACCACTGAGTTCAACTTTCTAGAGAAAAGTTATATGAACTCTGATGTGAGTTGATTCACAGCCATTTCACATACCTCATGTTCACTTTCCCTCTCAGTACATATTAGGGCTCTTCAATCAAACTTCCAAAATGATGCTTTCCCTAGATTACAGGGTTTTTAAAAGTTAATGTGTTTTATAAATTCTAAAAGATTATTTCATAAAGGTTAGTTGGGAAATACTTTTCGGTAGCCTGGTTATTTTGATTTGAAATGTGAAGATTTTAGGAATCAGGTTTAGGAGCTTAGAGATGCATCCTGCTCCTCTAGAAGTCCTGAGTTCAGTTTCTAGTATCCATGTCAGGTAGGTCGCAGTTTTATGTAATACCAGTTAAAAATGCTCCAATATTTTCTTCTGATGTCTGTGGGACTGCATTCATACACTTAAGTACAAACACAGGTATCTATACATACATATTATAATTTTAAAAAGAAAAAAGAAATATTCAAAAATAACCAGTTTTGCTTTACTAAGACAACCAAAGAGTTTAATTAATTAATGGTTGGAAAAAATCTTTGGAGTATCTTGAATGTTATTATTACACTGGTTCTTTTATATAAATCATATTGGTATTATGGTATACTTTATTTTGAGAAAATTAACTATCATTTCTGTTGATTATTCAATGGAAATAAAAGAACTTTTGATTTTACATAAGTCTTGGTCATCATCATGTTGTCTATAAAGCCCTTTCAAAAGAAGAAAATGCTAGGACTCACATATATGTACGAAAAATTTCTCTTATAAACTAATTCTTCCCAATTGTAGACGTATATGAACTCCATATTGTGATGTTTCATCTCTCTGGAAGATCTCAACGAAACACATACAGCAAAATAAAAGCAAAATTATAATCAATTCCATGCAATAAGCTCAGCAGTCACAGAATGCTTTTAATATTGAACTGAGCTATAATGTTGAAAAAATGATATTTTAAAACAATTTTATTGGCTCATTTTATTGCAATTTGCAGCTATGAAATTAAAAACAAAACGGGAGCACTTTCTTCCTGATCTCTGATGTCCATCTGCAGCACAGAGTGCTTAGTTGTTAGTGGAGCAGATGATCTGTGTGTGCCCAGAATAAACACATCTTCTGCTCATTTGTCATCAAAGCACCCGAAATTCTGGAGATGTAAAGTTCATCACCAATTCAGAAGTTAATGGTTCTCACAGAACTGGAGACACAACTTCTAAAATAGCTTAGTGCTTTTCCATTTACATATTAATCAGCAAGAATAGGAAATGACACACTAGCTTGGTACAAAGTACTAAGCAATGATACACAATGCCTAGTGAATAGCAGCATGAGAGTTTTCAACATGAAACGTCATTGTCTGTATTGTCTATGCTGTAAAGGCTGACAGATCTGGACCCAAGAGGGCTGCACAAACTGCTGCACCCACCAACGACAACGCATGCAGCAAACCTAGACCCCCCTCTTTAGATCTAGCCAATAGACAGCTCATTCTCCATCGTTGTTGGGAGAGCAAGGACTGCCTGTGACAGGAACTCTGGTATCCTCAGTCTGAACACTTCCTCTTCGTGGGGAGGCCTTGTGGCACTCAGAGGAAAGGGAAGCGGGCTATATGGATGAAATATGATAGGTTGTGATCATATGGTGGGAGAGGAGTTTCCTTTCTCTCAGTGGTCCAGAGGAATAGGGTGAAAGAGGGAGGAGGGAACAGGAAGATACAAGTGAAGGGTAACAATCGGGATGTAATCTGAATAAATCATTTTTTAGAAAAAGAAAGAAAGAAGCCTGATATTGTCTTAGAATTTCTATTGCTGAAATAAAATACCATGACCAGATAGTTGGGGAGGAAACGGTTTTTTCAGATTACACTTAAACGTTGCTGTTCATCATCAAAGGAAGTTAGGACAGGAGCTGATGCAGAGGTCATGGAAGGGTGCTGCTTGCTGGCTTGCCTCCCATGACTTGCTCAGCCTGCTTGCTTATAGAACTTAGGACCATGAGCCCAAGCATGACATCACTCACAATGGGTAGGCCCTCACACAAAACCAGAAATCATGTGCAGAACCTACATTTGTGTGTGCGTAAGTCATATTGCTACAAAGGTAATCATAAAAGAAAAAAAGAAAAGAAAGGAAAAGACAGTGGTATAATATATGTAAAGTGAACATAAAAGGAAAGTTACTGGCAAAGAGTGAAGAAAGCACCAAAAGTATAGCAAGGAGACTGAGAGTCATTGGAGAAGCAAAAGCATTAACAAAGAACTTAAGAAAATGCCATAATAAAAAAAACCTATTATTTTGTATACTACAGTTAAAAATTAATACAAAATTACATTTGACTATATAAAATATGTATAACAAATCTTATCTGATCTACATTTCTCATATCACTGGAATCAACACAAGGACAAGTTTATAACCAAAGGCACAGAAACCATGAGAAAAATGTTAAATATGCATGACAACACTGAATTAAAAAAAAACAGATTTCGATTGCATAAACATATTTCAAAAACTATGAACTCACATCGATTTAAAGCTTCTTTTCATTCAACATTCTTGTTTACCAGGATTGCTTCAGGTTTCCTGTGTGACAGTTTGTGCTAATTGCTAACTTGACAAAAAACCTATACTCCCAAGAGAGATGGGGCTCAAGTGTGTGCAGAGGATTATGTTGAGTATGTTGAGAGATGGGAGCTCCTGCCCACCCTTGATGGCACTGTTATTCAGCAGGAATAGGGGACTGCATGACACAGGAGAAGTGACATCATCACTAGCAGGCATGAATTCACAGTTCTCTGTTTCACATAATGGACAGAATGTGACCAGCTCTTTCAAGTTCCTGCTACAACGACTCACATGCCATCATGACCTTTAACCTAAGACTACTGTGAGCTCAACCAACCCTTTGTCGTTTTAGTTGTTTTGTCAAGGTATTTTGTCATAGCCACAGGAAAGGAGAGTAAGAAAGCAAATGTCTGGTAGCTAACCATGACTTATGATGAGCCTGGCTAATTCAGTCTAACATTGCAATAGATACCAAAAGTAAATACCATGTCAATAAATATTTCACTCCCTCATTATTTCAAATTGAAATGCATAAGTACAAAATTTAATACTCAACATAATCACAAGCTAAAATGTTGATGCTCTTGATCTTTTCTGGTCACTAGAATCTAGATTTGAGGATGCAACCGTTATTATGTCTGGAAGTAGTGACAAAAAATATAATTAGAGGAATAATTCAGAAAAAATCAACCTCATATTTTAAATATAAAGATATGACATAACTACAAATCTCTATTTATATACACTGCATATCTAAAGAGGTAGGGGAATTTTTAATTTTGAATGAGCTATAAGGACACTGGGAAATGAGTGTAACAAATTGGTACCTTTGAAAATTAATTTGTGCTTTGAAAGAGCTGAGCATGATGGCCTTCGTGCTCCCCTCCTCTTGACCAAGTTTAGACAGGTCATTATCTCACTGAGGAGTTACTGACCTTTCTTTCCTTACAAGTTTTATATAAAAAAATTTATAATTGCAAATTCTTTCTGTCTAATTCATTTGCATATAAATATCCTTAAAAGCTTATTTCCATTTTCACAATACAGAAAATGTTTTTCCAAGGATCTCAGAGGCGTCTCTTTGAAATCCAGAAGTCTATGAGGATATCTGCCTGTGCCTCAGTCTCAATAGCAGACTAGGCTCTGCTTTCCGTGCCTATAATAGGCAAAGACAGAAGACTCACAGAGAGCAGTATCTGCAAGAATGAGAATTAATTCATACTGCTGTTATATGCTTTTGTCAACCTTATTCACAGACACCCCGCCCCCAGAAAATTGTATCAATTTCATTCGGCAATTAAAGTGTCTGTCATCACTCATGTCAATAGAAATGAAGTAAGGTCCCTGTCTTAGTAAGCGAGACATGGATTAAGCCTTCATTGTGTAGTTCTACAAAGTGCAACTTTCATCTGTTAATTGTAATAATGACATTCACTTCAACAACAGCATTAAAAATTAATTGGATTTCCATGTCCTTTAGACTACCATATACTTATATTACCTCCGCGTGTTGTGTCTGCAATATGCAATACATCCAGAATGTAGGTAATCATTTCTGCCTTCTTACAGATATACATTTTAGATATAATTTGTTTGCTACTTATATTTATATTTCATCTGTGGAGTCAGTGAAAAATCTCTTTTCTACATTGATAAATATAACCAGAGTGGGGTCAGGGTGGTCTGCAATCCTAGATCTAGTGATATGAGACAAAAAGATCCCTTGTTTTGCAAGCAAGTCTCTCTAGCTAAATTCTGAGCCCTGGGTTTGATGAGTGGCCTTGCCTTAAAGCATAAGAATCTGACTGAAGAAGAAAGTCAAGCTTTGATCATCACACGATGCATAACAAGGTGCTCCGGCAATCATACACACACATGCATATGCACACACACACAGAGAGAGAGAGAGGAGAGAGAGAGAGAGAGAGAGAGAGAGAGAGAGAGAGAGAGAGAGAGAGAGAGAGAGAGAGGGAGGGAGGGAAGAAGGGAGGGAGGGAGGGGAGAAAGAGAGAGACATACCTATTGCACATACAAGAGCATGTACAAATAAAATGTCTATGCGTAGGTGCAAACACACACACACAGAAGCCTGTATAGACACACACACACACACACATAAACATACATACACACAGAAGCATGTACAAGTAAAATGTCCATGTGTAGGCGCAAACACACACACACACAGAAGCCTGTACACCCACACATACTTGTACACACACACACACACACACACACACACACACACACACACACCACACACCACTGCTGGCCCTGAGGGCAAGTATATCTAAAGATAAGCAGACACTTAGGGCTCTTCAGCTAAGTGGCAAAATCTAGACCAGAGGGCAACCACGTCTAAAAATGAGCAAAGATGCAGTCTGTGGAATAATATAATATCTTTCTCTTGCTGTACATACATGCATACAAAATTGCATATGTGCTCCACATAACAATGAACCCATGAAGAGGCATGTCCTTCCCTACACACATGAACCCACCCCTCAGAATGGAAGAAAGTGGAATCATTCATTTGCAAAAGCAGAGATGAACCCCATATGAAGTGAAAACTTTGAGGTCTGCCTATGTTCTGTGTCCACATATTCTTTTAAGAATCAAAGACAGTTACATTCATGGTCGCAGAGCTGGATAATGTGACAGTAAAAGATGAACTCACCATGTTACCTCTAATTGTGCAAAGCATAAAAAGAAATTTACTCAAGTGAGCCAAACTGGGGAAAAGGAGAAAGAGCTCCTTCCACCTCTCCCTAAGTTGTTTAAGGGGCCTGCCATGAGGGGAGCAATAAAGAGCAAGCCAAAGGTGTGCATCACTAAATAGCCATCCTTTTCCAGCTCTATCTTGTCAGGTCTTCTGTACAAGTTGTGAATATTTCTCCTGGAGACCACTTGTTTTTCTGGAAACTCCCAGGGTTTCCCATCGGAATTCCTGGGCAAATTCTAACTTTTGGGTCTATTCTATAAACAGCGTGATAGACACAGAATAAATGGATAACATGTGTTTCTTTTTTTTAAATTTATTTACTCTTGTTACATCTCAATGGTTATCCCATCCCTTGTATCCTCCCATTCTTCCCTCCCTCCCATTTTCCCCTTATTCCCCTCCCCTATGACTGTTCCTGAGGGGGATTACCTCCCCCTGTATATATATGCTCATAGGGTATGAAGTCTCTTCTCGGTAGGTAACCTGCTGTCCTTCCTCTGAGTGCCACCAGGTCTCCCCCTCCAGGGGACATGGTCAAATATGAGGCACCAGAGTAAGTGAGAAAGTCATACCCCACTCTCCACTCAAGTGTGGAGACTGTTCTGACCATTGGCTAGATCTGTTTCTTTAGAATGAGAATATTCCTGTCAGACAGGGCCGTTATTTTCCCCCACTCTTTGTTTCAGTGCCATACCATTGGGAAGAAATATGCTGCATCTTAAAGAAATAGCAACAAAATTCAAACAAGAATCAAGACTAGAACACCTTTCAATAGTATCAGTTTAGCAACATAAATATCTTTTGTGCATAGCCTCTTGGCTTTACTGCAGAATTGTCATTTTCTGGTACAGAATTCTGAAGCCATTTGAGGGAAGGTCGTACGCAGACTGCAAGAGTATAGGAAGATCAGTTTTGGGTAAATACATTTATACTTCATTCACACACACAGATGAGACTGTGTATATAAGACTACAATTTTGCAAAGTGACCACTTGTCTTCACTTGCATTTCCAAAATTCTAGTCCACTCTCCAACAGTTTTCTGTTCTTCTAGCCACATTGACAAGCATAGGCTTTAAAAAGAAACTGGTTTCAGATCTGAGAGTTGGAAATTGACAATTTCAGTCCCCTGACGGTCTTCTGTGGGGATTAAAGCACCTTTTATCCTCTGTGTCTGGAGCCAAAATAAGAGTCCTCTCCCTTTGTAGTAGAGGAGGGTGTGTTTTTTAAGCTGCCTATTTCCCTCTTTGTGTTCTTAACTCTGGCTGTACAGCAGCTCTGAGAAAGGGATCCTGTATTGTGTTTGTCTAAGCTTGAGCATAAGCCCCATAAAGAGCAAGACTGGAAAGAAGGTCTGTGAGACGGATTTGCTTTCCGTGTTGTGTATTGGGGGACACACTTCTATTATACGTACATGGATACGTTCCCAATTCTTTAAAGTGATTTGTGTTTCTGACATATCAGATTTTAATTCACCGCTATCTATTAAATGTGTCTTTTCCATTCTATGTTGGGCTTTAAAAAAATAATCTCCTCTTTGCAAGTACTTGTTTGGAATTATAAACTGGTGAGCGTATTTTAAAATAACAGTGGGAAATAACTTTCTACTCAAAGCCTGTCTCCCTTCAGCCACATGTCAAAACAGGCTGGAGATGTCTTTTTATCACCATAGTCCCTTTTCCCTTGTTTTTTTCTTTTTTTGTCAAATTCTCACTGACCTAAAGTAACACTCTCAGCGGTAGTTACACTAGGAAGATGGCTGAAGTTTTTTTTTTCCAAAGCAATTTGATTTATTTCAAAAATTGAACTATGCCCGTAAGAAATAAAAATGAATGTTGAAGCTCAGTGAATTCTCAAGGTTCTACGATCACAAGGCAAAGCCAGGTTATAAATCTCCCTATTCTCCTACACATAACTTACAAAACAATCTACGGTACGGAAAAAGGAGTGTGTTCCTTTTTCTCATTTTGGGCGGGGGCACAGAAGTTGAAAACTGTAGGTGTGAGTGATGTGCACTTGTTCTCTCAGTGTAGAGGGAATTTCTATAATGGTGCATGTGGCTGTAATCCTGTAACTGTTCACATTCTAACTGTTAAGTATGAGGAACTAAATCTCAGGTCCAGAACTGAGAACCAGTACCCTACTCCAGGTGTGCTGTTTCCCGCTGGGACTCAGAAGGAAAGGGGGCTTTGTACCTGGAGATGCCGCCCTAAGATGGCCTGTTCACAGGTTTCTTTTTAGACAGGTGTCCCCTGATACACAGTAGGATGCCTTGATTTCTGAAGCATTTCAATTAACAACATAACCTGCCAATGTTATATCTTTTTTTTAATACAATGGCAATTTTCTATGAGTTATTAAGAGTATAATGACAGTCAACAGTTATTTATTTTAAAATATTTTAGTAAATTCACTAATGTATTACTGGCTGTCAATTCTTTAAATGAAAACTAATTTGGCATTTTTAGGAAGCTGTACTGTATCTATGTAAGAAACTGAAAATACGGGGTTTAATTTTAAGAAAATCACAACCAAAGGAGGGGAGCAAAGTAGCACAGAAGAAACGTGAGCTGGAATATTTGACCATAATATTCTCCAGGATGTCCTTACTAGGCAGTGGGAGCAGAGAAATCACTATTGATTTGATCGCTATCGATCCCTATTGAGTAGTGGAAACATTTTAAAAAACAAAGATAGCACTTAAAGCTGGTGTTCTATTTTGCAAGTCAATTTATATGTGTGATTTTATCGAAATTTGAATTAGAGGAAATTACTAACAGTGATCATAGACAGAATTCAGGTTATTTCACTTAAGAATGGAATAAGAATTGATAGAAATACATTTAGCTAGTCTGTTTGTTGCAGGAGACACAGGGAGGGACTCCAAGTCATTAGGGGAACCTGCAGTATAGGCTTATAGTCTGCTGCTCAGTCTTACTGTTTTGTTTTGTTTCTTAGTGTCAATGTTTCTCTCTTTTTACCTACTCACTTCACCATCTTAAGCTTTCAGAAAACTTTAAAAGAGCACAGAAAGGAAAAAGAAAGCATTCTGTCCACAAAAGAGCAGGAAAACAAATCACAGAGCTTGTTTCAATCTTCTTGAAACAGGGTTTCAAGTTCGAGGGCTAAAGATTGCTGCCCTTTCAAGGGGAATGAAGGGAAGTGGGCGGAAATTCCAGTAACTTTTTTACTCCCTCCCTGTGAAAGGTGTATATGATCAACTGTGGATGACAAAAATGCAGCCTTGTGTGACCTAGCAGATGGGCTTAAAGACTGCTTACAGAGCATTGATCAGCTATCACAGAACCTCTCTGGAAAGGAAAGAAATGTTCATGGGGGCATTTATATGTGACCATAATTCAGAAGAAGGGAGGAGGCATACACCCAAACACCTGCATACACTTTGGAATACTATCTCTTAAATAAAAGACGCAAGCTTCTGGTCATGTATCTATAAGCACCCTTCAAGAAGAGCATGAGAGGAAAAAACTCATCAAAATAAGTTAGCAAGCAAGATTACGCTAATTGAAAGTGGTATATGACATACTATGCATCAGTATTGAGGTGTATGCCTTTAAAATAACATGTAAGAGGCTGAACCAGGGTTATTTCCATGATTTCAAGTCTACACTAGACCACATAGTGAATTCCAAGACAGAATGGACTACAGTGTGAGACTCATATCAAAAGATAAAACAAAGAGTCACAGAAATCTAGAATATATTTGCTCTTTTCATGATTATTACAAAGTAAGTCAAAGTGTATACTTTGGTTTAATTTATGATATAGAGTATTTACATATACTGAAATACCACATTGTTCTTCATACATATCATATATATATATATGGCTATTATCTGTCAAATATAGTACTAAGTTTTTTTAAAATTTTTTATTAATTTATTCTTGTTACATCTCAGTGATTATCCCATCCCTTACATCCTCCCATTCTTTCCTCCCTCCCATTTTCCCCTTACTCCCTTCCCCTATGACTGTTCCTGAGGGGGACTTCCTCCCTCTGTACATGCTCATAGGGTATCAAGTCTCTTCTTGGTGTCCTGCTATCCTTCCTCTGAGTGCCACCAGGTCTCCCCCTCCAGGGGACAGGAGACACTGTCAAGAGAACAAAGCGGCAGCCTACAGAATGGGAAAAGATCTTCACCAACCCTACATCTGACAAAGGTCTAATATCCAAAATATATAAAGAACTCAAGAAATTAAACACCACCAAACCAAATAACCTAATTGAGAAATGGGGCTTGGAACTAAACAGAGAATTCTCAACAGAGGAATATCAAATGGCTGAGAAACACTTAAAGAAATGCTCAACTACTAAGTTTTTTTAAGCAAACATATTCCAAAGGACTCAACACATTGTTCACATTCAATTACAGTCAATATTCTCTGCTTAAAATTCTCCATTTATATTCACGTGTCTGTGAATGTTCTTCTGTGTAATTATAACCATACACAGAACCTACTACAGCTAAGAGAAGGACTGAGATTCATGAGCCTTTTGGCATGGATGTGAGAATAGAATGCTCCTCTATGGAAGGACTACAGACTTTGCTACCCACTACATTATTTCTCCCACCTTGGAAACCCTCCTGTTGAGTTAGAAGAAATAAAAGGAGAGGAGGAAGACAGAAACATAGGTAGATGATAGGAGATAGACAGATAGATAGATAGATAGATAGATAGATAGATAGATAGATAGGTGAAGAATAGATAAATGATGATAGTTCACCATGAATGTGGTTCCCAATGCAAGGAGTGGACATAACTCATCCCAGTATCTCTGGGCCCAGCTTCCTAAGCAACAACCTCACATGCAGGTGTCTCTCTGACCACCAATACCAGTAGAGTAGCAATCCATAGGATGTAAGAGGGGAGTCCTGCTCAACACAACCATGTAGTCAGTGGTGATTCAAACCTCAGGAGTCTGACCTCCAGGAGTTTATTTTAGGAATTTTTAAACACAGTACATTTTGGTGAAAATTTCCCTGGTGTTAATTAACTCAATCCTCTGTGCATAATAGAGCCTAAGACGTGACTACATTGAAAGTCTTTATAAAGTACATACGGCATCTTCCATAAAGATAGATTATATAGATTGGCAACCTCACAATAAAGGTGTTGGGGGGCAGGGAGTCCAGTGTGGCCTTGACCATACAGATAAAGCAAAGTTTGCCAGACTACTAACCATGTCTGCTCCCAGCATTCTAGCTAAAAAAAAAAAAATGTTTTACCGATACACGCCTTCCACTGAAAGAACAACCTTGTATGTTTGCCAACCCTGCTTTCCTGTGAGCACAAAAACCTCTATGCCTCCCACATTCACATGTTAGTATGATTCTTTCTGTGTGACACGGAGGGTAAATGGGGTGCTCAGAGACATCATTTGAACAACTTGACCACTGCCGACTGAAATGTACAAGTGCCTCAGTGATGTTTTAGCTGAGTAACGGTTTATAATTATGCCCTTTACAGGTATACTGACATATACCTTATAAAATGTGCACATCTCTCTTGCGCACACACTCATGAAGTCATCACTGTATTTAATGTGATGAACATACCTAACTCCTCTCAAGGTTCCCTTCTGCCCGTCTGTACTCATTGTAATTTGTTTTTATGACATCCAAATTAAAAAATGATATCCAAATTTTTCAGTGACTTCGGGTACTTAAACAGTAAAATGTCAACCATTGTCTCTTTGCTGTCAGCCCATATCTACAACTTTTTTGTCTATATAAGTGTAACATTTGCCCAATAAATATCACCTCTCCTTTTCCTCCTCTATTCCCCCACAGGAGCCCTATTTTCTTTTCTTCTTCTGTAATCATGACTATTTGCAGATTCATCATATTATTTACTCACCTCTGACTATTTAATTGATAATGATTTCCTTGAAATTATTTTAAACTACAGCAATACCTTATTGGAAACATTTACAGAAAAGGCTAGTGCTCAATTCCAGTGGGAGAAATTCTTATAAATTATTTTCTACTTTTTTTGGTGCACTTTTACATAACTTGATATATTAGAAGTTATTATAATGTTATAAAGTAGGTTTTCCCCAATGCCACTAAACACTTAGGCATGAATATCTATTTTTTAGCTTAGATGGAATGTTTGCTAAATTCTCCCATGCTGTAGGTTATTAATTTGCTATGCAATGTAATATTATAACATTATATTAATTGTAATACTATAAGGGATATTGCTTTTCAAATAATATATGATCGTATTTAGTGGGAATAATAGTTTGAGATACATTACCGAGTTCTGTATTCACCTGCAGGCACAGAGTGCAATAAAGGCTCTGGATTGTTACAGCTAGGAAACTTAGTCTTATTTCGAAATGTTTACAGAATGCAATCTGTTATCCATTTCCATTGAACTGTTCATAACTTTGATTAATTTTTAAAAGTGTATTAACCGAACTGATGCTGTGGATTTATAAAAATTCTGCATACAGAATAATTAATCACTTGCCTGATATGTGTGCTGTAAATATTAAGTTATTGACGTTCTTTTTTTTAAACTTTTATTCTTTTGTCTTGCAGATTTTCATGGCTTTTAACGATGTGAGACACCCTTCAGGGGCAGCAAATATATTGAGAGTTTAAAAACATTCAGAATTTTATTTTTTACATTATAACTTAATTTTCAATTTTAAATGTTCAGATTTACAGTAAATTCCTTACATGTTATTTATGATATTTATGGTCCCACCTTTATTTTGAGATAGCAATAGATAAACACAAACAATGACCTGAGAGATAGAGATACAACAACAGAAGCCTGCCCTCCAGTCTGCAGCTCCCTGCCAAGTGCCTAAGCGTTGATGCAGAAGAAGCCCAGGAGACCGGCTGCTGCAATAAAACTCAGATTCACAGAAAGCCACATTTCTACCTTTAAATGCAACCCAGGAAACGAGTAGTAAGTTCCATAGGAGTCAAACTATCCACAACCTAGTTGCAGTTAAGAGCTTTCTTAACTTTGTCTTTGCTTCCAATATGGCCACTGAGAGGAAGACAAGCAGCCTTCTCTAACCAACTACACGGGTGTCCGTGTTGTACTTTGACCAACTCTTTCTTCCTTACCTCATTGGCCGTCAGGGGGAAACAGCAGCTTCCTTCCCTTTCCCTGACCTGCAAGCTACTCTGACCTCTGCTTGATCAGCTGTCTCTGCCAGTACAGGCCGTACTGCCCAACCCTTTGAGACCACAGGAGGAATAAGGTTTTTTGCTTTGCTTAGGTAGATGTTTGATTTTCTGTCCTGTAGTTCTGGGATGAGCCCAGATAAACAGCTTACCATGAACAAATAGATATGATTTTTTTTTCTTTTATCAAAAGTAAAAACAGCCAGAACACAAAATAGTCAAAAAATTCACTTGAGAAAAAAGATGAAACATTAAATACATAACACATAACATTTAAAAATGACCTTATGAACACATTTTGAACTCATTTCAAATATCTGCAATCTTCAGTCAGCCTGGAAATTCACAGGGATTGTGAGTATTGTAAAGTTCACTTTATTTTCTGACGTTAACCTTTGAAAAAAGCAATTTGACCCAAATGCCATTTAGGATTAGGTTGTCATTTTATAAAAATGCCTAGTTTGTCCTGCTGAGTCTTTAATTGAAATGTGGGTCTCATTTATCTGGGTAAGAATGCCATGAATAAGACTCTCCTGGATCAATTTTATAACTGTATCTTCTTCCTTCCCTGTTTCTACAACTCTCTCCTAATAAAACACGCAATAGTAAGATGTTAAAATGTGAAACAAAAGATCTAAAGCTTTGCTGGACACTTCAAGTACTTGCTTTCACTTTTCTTCCAAATCTTAGCTTCCAGAAGGATTGTTCTGTAATTAGGGAGACTTCAATATAGGTGGGTGTAGGTTAAAATGCATTAAGAAGTATTAGAGGTGTCTGGGTAACCTGACTGTTACATGCACCTGTTGTTCTTCTAGGAAAACAAGGTTCAGTTCCCAGTTCCAACACTCTGATGATTCACTCTCATCAGAACTCGAGGTCCATAGGATCCAACCAACTCTTGTGACCTTCATGTGTTGCAAACATGCTTACAGTGCCTAAACATAAATGCCAACAGAACATTCACCCACATAAATAAAATAAATCTAAATAAAACTAAAAAGAAATATAAAAGACATCAGTAACGATATAGCCAATGAGTTTGTGGATTTTTTTTCCTTATGGACACAGTAAACACAACACAAATTAGTCACATAAAAATTTTTAACTCTACCTACATTAATATATTTTTCCACTTCAAAATTTTGCCCAGCAATGAAATCCTAGTGTTAACTTTCCAAGTTCTTTGTATTAGCTCCTTGTTGCCTAACAACACACCTAATAAAAGCAAATTAAAAGATGAACGTTTGCTTTCAGCTCATGACTCAAGGGAATAGAGTCCATGCCTATGGTAAGGGAGTGATGTCACGAGGCACACCAAGTCCACAGCAGGAAACAGAGAAATGAAGCTGTGCGTCTCATTGTTAGTCCTTTTTCCTTCCTTTTTACTCAGTCTCAAATGACAACTCATTTGATAATGCAGCCATATTTACAGTGTCCACTTTTCTCTGCCAAACCTCTGTGAAAGAACTTGCACCAAATAGGCCCAAAAGAGAACCTACCAGGTTTTCCAAATTCAGTCAACTCACAATAAATAACTGGTTTTAACCACCAAAGCCCAAAAATTTTTCAGTATTGATAACATTTTCACTGTCTCACTGCAGATGACAGGATTTGATAAGAACAGTGTTTCTATGTCTTATAAATACTTTTAAAATACTTATCTAATATTTATTTTTATTAATATTACGAATAATTTGTAGACTCGAGTTTATAGAATAAGAAAGGGTAACAGTAATAAAATAAGTATGCATCCTTTCTGAAGCAAGAACTTTATATTACCCATATTTTAAGTATTTGACTATCAATATTCCTCTCATGAAATGTATTCAGTTCTCACTAATTGTCACAGAATTGCAGAAGTCATGCATTCACTTCTTTATGCTTCTATCCTGACAAGCCATGAAACTAGTTTGCCTTTTACCTTTATGGAAGGAATAGAACATTTTTTTATAAAACATATTTTACAACTTAAACTAAACTGGCAACAAAACCTGGCAAATATCTCTACTCATTATTGCAGAATAAATCTGTTTATTTCTCATGAGTGAATTCTAGTCTTACAATACTAGAAAACCTAGTGATTAGATCACCTGAATATTAGTTTATGCATGTGCTTCTCTGCATAATGAATATCAATTCTACCCCACTTGGAAGAGATGGGGAAGGATGACTAGTCATTTCTTTTGTTTTGTTTTTGATGTCTCGATTGCTAAAGGATACATCATGAGCAGAGGAAAATGCATGGATACAGATTCTCTCTCTCTCTCTCTCTCTCTCTCTCTCTCTCTCTCTCTCTCTCTCTCTCTCTCTCTCTCTCTCTCTCTCTCTCTCCAAGTGTTCTCCATGACATATGAATAGAATAAATACCAATTCTTGTGTTACTTTTGCTATGATGAAACATCACGAAAAAAGAAACTTGGGAAAGAAAGGGTTTACTTGGCTTACACTTTCACATCACAGTTCATCGTCATAGAGAATTAGGTAGGAACTCAAGTAGGCCTGAAAACTGGAGGCAGAGACTTAAACAGCAGCTATGGAGGGGTGCTGCTTAATTGGCTTGCACCCCATGACTTTCTCTGTATGCTTTCTTATAACAAACAGCACTATTTGCCCAGGAATAGCACCACCTATAATGGGCTGGGCCCTCTCCATTCAATTACTAATTAAGACAATATCCTACAGACTTGCCTACCACCCAGTCTTATGAAGGTATTTTCTCAATTGAGGCTTCCTCTTCTCTGATGACTCTAGCTTGTGTCAGGTTGACATAAAACTAGCCATCAAAACTTAAGAAAAGCTGGAGAAGTATTTGAGGTTCACATGGAGAGTCTCTAAGATATTTATCAGAGTATAGGAAAAGGTGTCCTTTGAAGGGGACAGAATTAATTTTTGAGGGCATAGATATGTTGGACTAACAATAAATGAAATTTCGTTATTATACAAAGGGATAGTTATTTTGTAAATATCTCTGTGGAAACATCAATGTAGTAATAAGATAGAATTTTAGAAGAATAAAAATTATGTTTAATTTTGTTTTAAAATAATGAAATATACTTAATATATCTTGTAGCTAAATTCATAACATTCTTAATATTTATAGGTATATTGGTCAATGACAAAATGGAACAAGAAAGAGGTGTTCCATATCTTATATTTTTCAACACCACCTTTTCTGTAGAGACTTTAAACCTCATCATGGTGGCTGAGAGAAAGTGAGTTTGTTCATGTCTATATGTTGGCTCCCTGGGTGGGTATTTCCTTTCATTAATCAATTTTAATCATCTATTTTATTAAATCTTATTGTTTAGTAATACCTACTTATGTTTACATTAGAAATCTTGCAAAATCTATTTCCCTAGCTCAGATTCCAACTTCATAAGTAAGATGGAATAGTAATATAGGGTAAGGGACTGGGGTTTTAAAAACACTTCACTAATATTATTTGTGCATGTAGCAGAAGCCAATATTTAACAAAAATCTTTGAAAAATACAGTCTTAAAGCTGGTAGACCATGACTGACCTCTCATAATATTGATCACTATCTTGGCAGAGACCTACAAATACCAGAAAATGATAGTAGAAAAAGCATGTTATATCACCAGAGAGTTTGACGAACATTTCAATACAGTGTAGAGAAAAGGCATAGCATAAGCGGTGACTGAGAATGAGAAATTGAAGGATCAAACACCTGAAGAATTAAAAGTAAGTCCACCAGTTATTGGAAATGACTACCTCCAGAGTGCAAGGCAAAAGGACACTGGCTTAGCTGGAAAGACAAGATGTTGGAATGACGGACTAAACACTCGCAGCCAGGTACACGGTGTGGATGGGCTTAAAGGATCCAATTATGACTTTATATGTTTTTTTGGGATATTAAGTAGTTTTTAAAATTAATATTTACTGTAAATGCAGAAGCTAGTTTGTGTCTAAAAGGACTAGAAGTAGTGTTCTAAAACTCATGTTAAGTCATAACAATATAAATGCTAAAGCCTGTTTTCATTTATCAAATAATTCTAAGGAGTTTCCTAGAAGAAACTGATTAATATTCTACCAATTCTGGCCAAAACGACTAAGCTCTCAGTCACATTTAAATTTTAGTTAATACAATTTTATTAATCATTTAAATGTTTTTAATGTAATTTGTTCAAAAGCCATTTAAAACTTTCAAAGACAAATTGGGAAAGAAATAGTTGACTTAGTAAACTACTTTAAATGATTTAAAATGTTCATATAAATTCAGTAAATTAAAATTGCTAGTTTATTAATGTTGTGACCACATAAAGAAAATTATATTTTTATAAACAGAATACACTTCTAACATACGAGAATGTAAAGTAACAATAATGAAATAAATGACCCAATTCTTACTTGAATCAGAAAATTGTCTAAGCTCTTATGCAATGCCTTACAGTAATTACATGAGCTACCTCTACTTACATAAGACTTTGGGACAAAGACTGAGAATGTGTGTGTGTGTGTGTGTGTGTGTGTGTGTGTGTGTGTGTGTGTGTGTGTGTATCTTTACTCGGTCCCTCGGTCTGCAGTAGATTTCTTAGCCCATCGTATATAGAGTTACAGTCTGAGCTAGATTTAACTATTTTTCTCTGAACATACTTTACTGAATGTGCCATTTCTTTTCTTTCTTTTTTTTTCAAAATTTTAATCTTCTGTGATGAACCATATCAAATCTTCTAAATTTTAGCACACTGATCTTGCTGATTTTTTCCCTGTCCTACTGCCTTATGTGAAGTCTATGAGGATCCTTTAGTGGGTCTCTTGAACAACATTCCTTAACAAGACAATGAAAATTATTCTTGGTATTTGGTATCACTTATCTTAGTTCACAGGACACAATCCTGTGAGATAATTTCAGGATTCAGTTAATTAAAATAATGGCAATGTCCATATGAATCATAAACTCTAGAGTACTTATTTAAAGTAGCATATAACCACACTAACCATTGTTTTTGTAATTTTGACCACTCAGCAGATTTAATAATAAAATTATGCCAAATGATACAAAGCCATGTTTGTCTGTCCATCAGCATCAACACTTGTACTCTGTGACTGAGTTCCCTATCAGAGTCCTAGAGTCCTCTTAGCTTGAAGGTGATTGTTTCTTCCTAAGGACAATTTCCACATATTGACGTGTTTATTGATAGCTCTTCTGAAACTTCATTGTAAGTCTCTATTCTGCTTATGACCAAAGAGTTATAAATTTTGAAGATTTCTACAAACTTATTCTTCACCAGAATTAGTCAAATATCCCATAAGGGCTTCTCACTCAAATGATATCTCTTACTAAAGTCTTTCTAGACTACACCTGTCTAGAGATATAGACAATATTGATCTCTCCTGTCATGTGGAACATCCCAAGTGAGCCAGAATTATCTTTCTCCTCAATCAGCTAAGGATGGTAAATAGCCTTTCAACCACAAGTGTGGTAAAGAGTACAGAAAAAGCTACCGAGACCTGTGATAGCTGTGTCCTCAACTCCTTTGTCTTATCTATGCTGTAATGCATGTACACATATTATTTATTGTATTTATCAAATATATTATAAATTTTATATATATTATATATAATTCCCTATATATAATTTGCCTTGATCAAATGTAGCCAGAAATGTGTAATGGGAGACTCTCAGAAATCATCAGTCCAAGAGTTTCCACTTACCTGGTGTTCTGACTCTAGGCGGAATGATGTACTACACCCCTCTGGTGATGTGAGTGTTCTATAAGCAGCATATCCATCTGATAGTTGCTTCCCGGCTGTAGGAACAGAGGAGCAAGGTTGTTAGATATTTGCAATGCTAAGGCTCAGATGTCCTTTGGAACCTGTCTAACTCTATATCACAATGCCTACCCATATGCCTTATATTCTTCCTGCAATCAGTGCAGATCTTGTCATAACATTACAACACAGGTTAATGCAGTACTGAATGCAGTATCACATGCTCTTTTGAGAATAATGACACATTTATATTTTACAAGTGGTTCCAATTAATTACCTTAGTACTTACTATGACTGATTTAGCAATTTAGCATTTTTACTACAAGTGTTTATAGGAGTAAGCACAGCACATAGAGTTGGCACTATCTGTGCATTGGGATTGGGAACATATTCCAAAGCATAAAGAAGGGCTGCTGTACATGAAAAACTGTTCTGGATGCTTCATGTATTGCTTGTACTTGTTTTTTTTTTATCACTTTAAGTTAGAGGCTGTATTTAAAAGTGGACTGCTACTGAATGTAACTAATTTTACAGAGTGGTATATCAGATAAAAAGCCATTCGTGATAGAAAATTGAAGTTGCCTTGTAAGTGCTTGTCACTGTTAGGCATTCAATATTTCCTGGACATTTGGAGCAACCTTGCCACTTTAATAATGAAACATAGTTACTGATAAAAATAAATTTCCATGTTCAAAAATCCTATTTGATTTCTCTGTTCTCTATCTCGTGAGGGCTCTTAGTCAGAGAATCCTATTATCTAAAGAAGCTTGGAATATCAAAGATGAGGTGCTATCAGACATCTAATTTCAAGAATGCCTGGATTACCATATTGTGGACCCAGCTCAAGGATACCTTAATGCTAACCTCACTCAAAACTGGAACGCGTATGCTCAATCCACCATGTGCATATGGACAGTTATCACAAATTTTGCCATAAGTCACCCACTACTTGTGCCTCTTTCTCTTCAGTGGGCAGTATTAGGCAAGTGAATCATCTATTTCAGTGAAAGGCTGAGAAATGGCCAACACTTGTGAAACCGTGAAGCATTTTCTATTTAAGAACACTATGAACTTTTTATTATTCTTTATCCTCTTCTTTGCATGGCAGTATGTTTTCCTCTGTATTTGCTTTATTCTCAATGGTCCAGTTACTGTCTTCAGGCATATAAATTATTGTTGTGTGTTCTTTGACAGCTAACTAATCAAAATGCAGTGAATGACTATGTGAGAGTTCACTACAGTCTTTTTTTTTTTCAAAGATTTATTCATTTATTATTTGTACAGTATTCTGCGTGCCAGAAGAGGGCACCAGATCTCATTATAGATGGTAGTGAGCCACCATGTGGTTGCTGGGAATTGAACTCAGGGCCTTTGGAAGAACAATCAGAGCTCTTAACCGCTGAGTCACCTCTCCAGCCCCAGTTCACTACAGTCTTGATATGTGAATTATAAATATGTTTTCTCTTTGACATGAAGGCACACTTGTTTAGCTTTCTTTTTTATTTTTATTTTTTTTCATTTTTGATATATACATTTATATTATTACATGTATATACAATAAACTACCTATAGCAAGAAGAACCATGACACAATCAGGAATTATATAAATGTTACATTCTTAGTGTTTTGGCTATTTGTATTTGACAGCCTTGAAGACAACATCTTTCCTTTCGTGGTGAATCTAAAATTCTGAGTGTAAATCAATCTCCATCACATCTTGTCATTATCAACTTAAAACATCTATCTAGACATAAAAGCATCTTAACCAATAAATAACTAAGCTTCATTGTAAAACTAAACCATCTGGTCTTCAACGCCCATTAGAGACTTGAAAAGGAATGAAATTGATAACCTGAGTATACCGGGAGTGCAGGTTAGCAGCTTTGCAAATGAGAAGATGACAGAAACAATTTGGTACCTGAATAGTCATCCAAAACTCTCTATAACCTTGAAGCATCATCTTCAGCCTTCTGGCCTAATATATCTGACAGACGTACTATGAAAATATCCAGGACAGGATGAAAAAAAAAAAAAGAAGATGCCGAATGTGGCCTGCTGGCCTCACATGCACATGCAAGAGCACATGCATATACTTGAATGGATAATGAATAAACTAGATATCCAGTGCAAAGTGCTATGGATTAACTGATACTCTTTTTCTTTTATTTAAACATATTACATCTCATTAGCTATCCCATACATCCTTCCATTCCTTCCTCCCTCCCGCTTTCACCCCATTCCTCTTCCCTATGACTGTGACTGAGGAGAACCTCCTCCCCCTGAATATGATGCTAGGGTATCAAGTCTCTTTCTTGGTAGTCTGCTATCCTTCCTCTGAGTGCCATCAGACCTCCCCATCAAGGGGATATGGCCAAATATGGGGCACCAGAGTTCATGTGAAAGTCCAGTTAACTGATATTCTTAAGAGCACTGAGTTCTAGCAACACAGGTGCTTCAGCAAGAGATCATATCCAGAGATTTTCTAGATATATGTGATCCAGCTGGAATGCAGACAAACTCTGGATTACAGTATGATCTGGCTAGAATACAGGCACAACCTTAATATACACCTTTAATTTCTAACAATGCAGGTAAGGTTAGATTGTAGATGGAAGAAGGCATGTTTGAAAATGATATGTAATTGAAGGGCAAAGTGACGAATAAGAGGAAGATTTAATAGAATGACTCAGAGACAGGATATATACAAGAAATTGTAAATTATAAAGGCTAACATTTTATTAAGAGTAAAGTAAGTTTTCATAAATTAAAGATTCACAACTTTCTCATTAGAAGACAAGAAGAAGAGTCATTTTCAAAAGAACTTGTGGCCAGAAACATTTTACCACTTTATGTGACATATTTTCATTCAAATTGTGTGAATAAAAAAAATAAGAAGAAGATAAAAAAAGAGTACTGAGTTTAATGTGTTGTTGCACATACCTAAGTAGCCATATGACTTGGCAATTTATGGTTAGTTTTCTTTCTCCAATTCACATGTTTCCTTGACAAGTGTTGGAAAATCTCAGTAAAATTTGGAGAAAAACTTCAGCATATATTTTGAACTATATTTTCAATAAGTGAATCCAACACTGCCTTAAGTTTACATCAATCTGAGTCCTAGACAACAATGAGTCTACAGGTGTTGGAACCACACTTTGACCAAGACTCCATAAATACAAAGATTCTTGGCCATCTATTTAAGCCTTAATTTCACATAAAGATTGCCAAATCAGACTTTGGTGTTCAATGGATCTTTGTGTCCTGCTTCTGCTTAAGTTATTTTAAACTGACTTTCTGATTTCCTCTATTAATTTGGCTATTCTAATTGCCATACTGAGGATGGTGGCAAAACCTGGCTTTGGCCATGGGCAGTGATATCAAGTTTAGTAACACGCTGCGCAAAATTTGTGTTTCCATGTGATGTTACAGTGCTTTGAAAGTGGATCAAGTGAATTGCTGTGACACTGAAACCTCTTTTTCTTCCATAATAACTTACAAGTAAACTTGGAGGACAGAGGTAGACACAGACTTAAAATTTAAAAATGGCTCTGATCTTCCTGGATATCCTGAGATAATAAAATTGCTTCATAATTCTTGTACTCCCAATTCCTTGTGATTTCTTTCATATTGTGCCAAGGATGTTCTCAGTGTTAATTGTTCTCTGTGATAATTATAGTTTATGTTACAAAAGAAAACAAACAAAATAAATACATGTCAAGCAACATAAAGGAAGAAACATTCATTGTGATCCTTCACTTGGAAGGAATAGTCTACCACGCTCAGGAAAGAGAACGCCTCAGTGATGAGGCTTGCTCTTTGGTTGGCAAATCAAGAAGTAAAGGAAAGATGGAAGCAGGCATAAAATTCCTCCATTTGGCTTACATACTGCAAAGAGGTCCTATGACCTAAGTAATCTATAGCCTTCCTACACAGGGCTGCCAGCTTATGACTCCAAACATGAGCCTGTGGCTTAACATTCCTTATTTAAACCATAAACATTGTGTTTGCTATTACTTTATTCAACTTGTTTATTACTATCAGGCTGACCAACCGCAAAACGTTGAATGGGACTTTGTGGTAACTCAAAACTGTGACTTCCACCATTGACAGTCAGGATACAAGAATATCCTTAGGAATCGAGCCCCATAGTACACACATCTTACATAGAATATGGCTCCTTTAAATTTATTACTGATCCGTTTATTTGAGTGGTTAAAAATGAGGTGACCCTTGGTAGTTTGATCTAATTAAGAGAGCACTCAGAAGAAGTTTCAAGATCAACATCTAGCTTAAATGAAGAGAATGATATAGCTAGTTCTAGAAAACTCTGCAAGGATAGTTGGCACCGAGAAGCCGGGGGACTTGGCTCTGTTAACTCAAGGATTTGGATTGTGTTGCGCACTTAAGTAGCTTCAAAAACTAATACTCAAGATGAGATGTCATCTCAGTAGATAAGCCCACAAAGACCATGGCCAGAGGACCCGACAAACTGTGTCCAGGCTCCTGATTCACACTAATGATAAAATCTGATTGTCTATGAGTAAACAAGCCCTGGTTCATATAAATAGACAAAACGGTATTTAGAAACTGCCTAAGTTACAGAGTCTATAACTTCATGTGCATATGCAAACTGATGAAATCAGAAATATACGGTTTCAGATTGTCTTCATTGGTCTCACACCCTCAGAATGTGTTCCCATATGCTGTCTACAGTAATGCCAGAAACAGTGTCAAGACAGAAGCACATAAGCTCTCATCCAGTGATAGCATGCTTGCATTCTTCTCCATCTGGGAGTTGCTGGGATCCAACTATAGTCAATGGGAATCTTAAAAGACGAATGGTTACGTCAGCACTTTGGTGATGCTCTGATACACCACTCCATCCCTTTAACATCAACACACCAATTCTCAGCATCGTCAAGCTTTGCATGCTGTGAATCACAAATGAATCTGTTGTTGAAAAGTGTCCTAACCCAAGGCAGCTGCTTTACTGTTTATAGCTTGAGGTATATTGTTTGGAAAGAAGGCTAAAGAGCATCACGAATAAATCCTCCCTGCCTCTTGCAATAACAATTGCTATTAAAAATAAATAGGACCTATTTTCCTTTTCCTTGAACTGTGATGTCCCTGCATTTTGCTTTGACTAATAGTGTAAACTGAAAGAGGTGTACTGAGATTTCTAAGACTGGATTTTAAGTGGCTCTTTTTGTTGCTTACTTTTTAGTTTTTTTATTTTTAACTTGTTCATTTTACGTTCCGGTTGAAGCCCCCCTCTCTCGTTGCCGCCAGGTCCCAACTTCCCTTCCTTTTCCTCCCTTCTCCCCTAACATCTGACCCCAGCCTATCAAGTCTTATCCAGCCTGTATTTTCTTTCCCTCTGGCCTGGCAAGGCCTCACTGCTCGGCAGAAGTGATCCATGTGTGGACACCAGAGCTCAGGTCAGAAGTAGTCTCTACTCTCCATATTATGGGACCCACAAGGACACTGTTTCCCTTATCTACTAGACCTAAGCAGAGGGTCTAGATCCACACTATGCATGGTCTATGGTTGGTGCATCAGTCTCTGAAGCAGCTCTGTCCTCCTCCCAGATTTGTCAACAACATTAGTCTCCTTGTGACATTCCTCTCCCCTTCAGTTCCTTTTATGTGCCAACTCTTCCATAAGGCTCCCTGTGTTCCACCCCAAAGTTTGGCTGTGAGTCTCAGCATCTGCTTGGGTCTTCTCCTGTGTGGAGTCCTTCAGAGGACCTCTATGATAGGCTCCCTTCCTATTCCTTCTCTTCAACTGCTTCCGGTGTCTATTCTATTTGCCCTTTTGAATGAGCATTAAACATTATCCCTAGGGTCATCCTTGAAATGTAGCTCTTTAGGTCTCTATACTGTAGTGTACTTATCCTGTACTCCAAGGCTAATATCTACTTATAAGTGAGTACATACCATGGGAGTCTTTCTTGGTCTGGGTTACCTCACTCAGTATGACTGTTTCTAGTTCCATCCATTTGCCTGCAAATTTCAAGAGTGCATGTTTTTAAATATATTTTATTAATTTATTCATATTACATCTCAGTTGTTATCCCATCCCTTGTATCCTCCCATTCCTCCCTCCCACCCCTCCCCTATGACTGTGACTGAGGGGGACCTCCTCCCCCTGTATATGCTCATAGGGTATCAAGAATGCATGTTTTAATATCTGAGTAGTATTCTATTGTGTATATGTGCCACAGTTTCTTTATCCATTCTCTACTTGAGGTGATATCTTCATTGTTTGCAGATTCTGGCTATTATAAAAAAATCTGCTATGAACATTGTTGAGCAAATGTCCTTGTTGTATAATGGAGATTCTTTTGAGAATAGCTGGGAAGGGTATATGCTGGGCCTTGAGGTAGAACTGTTCCCAATTTTCTGAGAAAGCACCAGATTGATTTCCAAACTCGCTATAAATGTTTGCACTCCCACCAGCAATGGAGGAATGTTCTGCTTTCTCCACAACTTAGCCAGCATGTGCTGTCACTTAAGATTTTGATCTTAGCCATTTTGGTATATATAAGAAGGAACATGTAAGTTGTTTTGATCTGCATTTGCCTGATGACTAGGGACTTTAAGAATTTCTTTAAGTGTTTCTTAGCCATTTGATATTTCTTTGTTTACAAGTCTCTATTTAGTTCTGTACTCCCATTTTTAATTGACTTATGTGATTTGGTGGTGTTTAATTTCTTGAGTTCTTTATATATTTTGGATTTTAGCCCTCTCTCAGATGTAGGGTTGGTGATGATCTTTTCCCAGTTGGTAGGCTACCGTTTTGTTCTGTTGACAGTGTCCTCTGCCTTACAGATGCTTTTCAGTTCCATGAGGTCCCATTGATTAATTGTGGCTCTTTAAAAAAAATCTTAATAATGTTAGCTGTCTCTATTTTATTTAGAAAAGGCTGCTGAGTCTAGGATGCATCAGAATGGCCATGAGATCACAAACATGAATGAATGACTTTAAGTGGGACCAAAAGAAGACTCACTAGGCAATATACAGAGTTGTGGAAATAATTGTTTTTATTTGAGTTTCTGTGCTTGAGGAAAGCTTTACCATAGTGACATTTTTAACTGAAATAATCCCTTCCCAGAACCATCATGCCTCCAGGGATGGTTGACATAAGCACAAAAAGCTGGCCTTTTCTTCTCAATTAAAACACTTTTAGAAGTTTCAGAGCTGCTAATAAAATCAGTTGACCTCGCCTTGGCAATGCAGCACAACTCAGGTTCACTTTGCCGTAGAGCTTGCTGTTTCCTTGTGCATCTTCCGATTGAGAGAGCCTTCTTCTCCTCCACTGCTGCCTTACTTGCAAAGATGGAATTATTTCAAATCTATCATAGCAATCAGTGTTCCGCCAAGTGTTTTCTGAAGCTATGTTTGTCACATGACTACTCTATACATTTTAATCTAAACCATGAAATAACAATTCAGTTGCTTATTGTTATTGCTTTGTGAGCACACTGTGGAGAGGGTCAGTACTTCACTTTTTACCTCGGTGGCAGTGCTGTGTGCACTACTCTCTCATGCCTTACCCTGCATAGACATCCACTCTATAGCCACATCAGTCATAATTTATACTTTATTGAACATCAATCTATGCCATATTGTACCAATTCTCACTTCAGCATAGAAAATTTTGGGGGGATTTATCACGCAAAGCCTAATACAACGAAGACATGGTTCTACGTTCTGTATAGTATCTCCAGAGTCTCCTTAGTTTCAGGCTCGGCAGTTTGGCTAATGAATTATTATGCAGGTATCCATAATTATTCTTATTTATTCATCTTTATAATATCCTAGTTATCTATAATGTGCCATGATTGGATGAACACCCCACACTATCTTTTCTCCCTCATACCCAGCCATCAATCTTTTTCCTAATCAGTCTCCCTCCACCCTCATACCCTTCTTTTTTTCTTCACTCCCCCTCTATTTTTTGGCCCCATGTAGCTCCCTGTGGCCCCAGGTATGTTCATAATTATGATCGCAAGGAACATCACAGAAAAAAGTGTGGAAGATGCACAGGAAAGGAAGCATGGGAAGAAGCATAGGGTAGGGGGGCTGTCACACTGATATTTAAAAATGCCACTACTCTGTGTGTACCTATTCAGTTTATCATTACTTTGGTTATTCACTACAGTTGCCCTTATCACATTTATCTCTGATTAATTTGGATGGAAATTAAAATATCATTTTGATTGTTCGTCACGTCACATATAGTGTACTTACATTTTGACATGTAACACATGGATATCTTCTGGAAAATAAACTCCACATCAATTCCCAAATTATTAATATATTAACTAAATTTTTACCATTGTATTCTACCTGAGTTTCACAGAAAATTTTGCGCTTTTAGACTACCACTAAAGATTTTCTAAATGGACTGAGATTTCATTTATTTTTCTATTTGGTTTTATTTTATGAATCATATTTTTGTACTACTTAAAGATTATTTGCAAATGGCCACATAGTTTAGCTTGGGTCTGTTTATATAGTCCATCACTTAGAAATGTGATGAAATAAATATGCTTGTAGAGAACTCAGAGCACTAATAGAAAAACCACATTACAATTATAGAAAGTGTATACATATTAGTAATTTTGAAATTTATAGAACAGATAAAGGAATAAAGCATACCTATATTTGATTTTCTCAAAATATAATTATACCTTTTACTAGCCTGCATTTTATTTTGTATATGATGAATTTTTTCTGTCACAATTAAAATAAGTACAAATCTTTTCCCTAAAATGCATGTTTTCTTGAATAAAAACTATCAGAACAAATATAAATACTTTTAATTAAAAATAAAACTCTAATAACGGCAAATAGTTTTATAGAAGTGAATATGAAAGGCTATTCTGATAGTGCATAACTAACAAAAATAGTCAATTTACAAACCATTGTACAGAATTATTCAACATGTACGAAGATGGTATCGTTACTGACCAAAATTAGAACAATTTTAATTACTTTAACAGAAAGAAAAATGCCTACTCTCACACACATAAAATGTGTCAATGTCATCATTATTACAGCAATACAGTGTTGCTGTGACCAACTGGCATTTCTCTCCAAATGGAGGCTGTAGAGGACTTTTCTCCCAGCAGTATGGCTGTGCGATCCTGTTGGAACGCAGACATGCCACACACCTTGAGTCCCTCTGAACAGAATACAGACACACCTTTGTACACACCTCTCTTGGCACATTTCAAGTTTGTGGCTAAATAATATAAGTGCTAACCCTGTCTACAAAGCTACCCGTGTTCCTGCTCTTCATCACAGACTCACTAATAAATTTGGCTTTATAAAAAAAAAATACTTTTTGGTGGTTGCTATTGTTGTGTTTGTTAGTTTGTGTGTCACACAGTAAGCATGTGTACTTTAGAGGGTAACTTTCAGGAGTTGGCTCTCCTTCACCTTGCTCTAGGGAGGGAACTCAGGGCCTTTCACTTGCACTGCTAGGTACCTTTTGTCTGCAGAGTCATCTCGCTTGCATTAATTTTACTTTTAAATATATATTAATTTTTTAAAAAAATATGTGTGTGTGCACAAAGGTGCGAAAGAGGCTATGGAGGATATAAAATCCCTCCAAAGCTGAAGTTCCCAGGGGTTGTTACAGCTTCACATGTGGAGGGAAGAAAGCAGGCTCAGGTCCTCGGCATTGTAAGCTAACTAATCTTAGCTGCTGAATCGCCTTCGTAGGCCTTGAATTAATTTTAAAAAATAATCCAAACAAACAAACCAACAAAAACCCAAACAGCAGCAACAATAAAAACAGAAAACACATGAGTATGAAGATATGTGCCCATAACTTCAGCACTTTGAGTCTGGAAACAGTAACAAGACATCTTTGCCTAGATAGTGAATTTGAAACAAACCGGAGCTATGTGAGCCCCTATCTTAAAACATCCAACACCTGAAAGAAACACACACAGAACAGGAGGAAACCAAACGCACACATGGACAGCAGCTTAGTAAAGTAGGAAAAAAGAAGCTAAGAGACACAGGTATTTAAGTATGTGTCTCTGCGTGTTTATATGTCATATGTTAACATATTCACACACACATGTATTTCCAAAAACATTTAACAAAATTTTATGAAGATTAAATTACAGTCTCTTAAAAATCTATCTTCAAATTATTAAATATCACAGAATTTTATGATTAACATAAAAACACAAACCTTAATGTTTTCTTATTTCCTACAAGAGCATGTTTGTACCATGTTTAATATATAGTTTTTATAAATCTGTTCTCCTCAGCAGTATTATGTACCTGTGTTGATCTCCCTCTCTGTCCTTGTCATTTAGGAATGTTAAAAGTAAAATGTTTCTACTTTCAAGTGTATTCCTCATAACTTCTTTTCTTATAATTATAGTCAAGGAGAAATCAAACATCAACACTTTTAATGAGATATTTACAGAAAAGTGCTGTCATTACTTCTGTCAAAACAACTATCTTTATGTAGTTGAAATCTATAAAGCACACTAAAAAATTGAAATCACCCTTCTAATTAAAAAAAAAAACCTGCAGAAAACCCGGAGGAAGGCTGGGGACTAACTTTCATACACAATAGCATTTCATAAAAATTGCACTATGTATACAGGTGAAAGAATGATTGCTCCAGTAAGTGAAAGATCATATATTAAAAATTTTAAAAATCAAATGTGTGTGGAAGGAATTAAAAATTCTTAATAGTACTTATTTTTTAAAGTGTATTCATATACAACAAACTAGGACAAAATAAAAGGACGGTGCTAATTACATGTTTAGGCAAAGCTAAGCCTTTTTGTGTTAGTTTGATTAAAGTATATACGTCATACAAAATAAATCAACCTAGATGGTTTAAATAACAAACTATTATTTATTGACCATTCTAGAAGTTGAAAGACCACTTTCTTTTTTAATGAGAAAATTTTATTTTTAAATTGTTTTTAATTGAAAATAGATTCTCTCATAAAATATACCCTACCAGTTTACCATCCTTCCACTCCTCCCAACCTTCCTCCACTTACCCCTTGCCCCAATCCACTCCCTCTCTATTTCCTTTCCGAGAAGTACAGGTCTCCAAGCTTCAACAGACAGACAAATCAAGATGCAATAAGACAAGTCAATCCCTCATATTGAGGCTGGCAAAGGCGACCCAGGAGGACGAAAAGAGTCTCAAGAACAGGTTTAAATTAGAGATAGCCATGCTTACAGTAAGAACTTACACACACACTCACACACACACACACACATACACACACACACACACTAGTAGCAATAATATATGTACGGTGGACATAGCGAAAAACCTTGCAGGCCCCATGCATGTCACTCTAGTCCCTGACTCCCTGTGAGAGAAACTCTCTTGGTGCCCACTACCCTTCTGAATCCCACAATCTTTCCCCATCTTCCACGGTGTTCCCAAAGACGAGAGGGAAGCAACTGGATGAAGACCTCCAATTTAAATTAAATCTCTCTCCAAATAATATCTGACTGTTGGTGTCTGAACCCATTCCCATCCACTGTCAAAGGAAGCTTCTCTGATGATGACTGGACAAGACACTGACGCCTGTGAACAGCAGAAAATCATTAGTAATCATTTGGGGGTGTGGGTTAGACATGTTTGGGCCTACCATAGGTACCTGAGTTTTCCAGTCTTTGGGTTCTGATTGTACAGTCAGTGTCAGGCATAACTCCCTCTTGTGGGATGGGCCTCAAGTTAAACCAGATAGCAGTTGGTCACTCCCACAAGCTCTGCGCCATCATTGATTGCCGCAAGGCCTCCTTCTAGGCAGGAAAGTGTGTGATTCAAAGTTTTGTGGCTGGGTAGTGTCCAGGTTTCTCTTTTCATAGCCTACAGAGTATTTTCTCTTACCAAAAAGACTAGAACACAGAGGGGAATGCTCCTAGCCAGCCCCAGCTTGACCTCTCTATTTGCAATGAGCTGTGCGGATTTGTCCTCCTCTGCTGTCAGTGTTTGGAGCATCAGCCTGGTTTGTTTAGGGATCTCCATAGGACCACCTCGGCCAACAATTTAACTGAATGGAACCCAGTTCCATCCCTGGGAGCCTTGCCTGGCTGCAAAAGTTGGCCAGTTCACCCATTGCATCTGCCATTGCTAGGCATCTTCACTAGTATCACCCTTGTAGACTTCAGGAAGTTTCTACTTCACTAGGTTTCCACACAGTCTCTAAATGCCTCCTTATTTACACTGTCTCTCCCAGTACTCTCTCTATCCATCTGTCCCTCCCTGAGCTCTCTTGCTTCCGTCCCCAGCTGCTGCCAATCCACAAGAATACTCTATTTTATTTTCCCCTCCCGGAGAGATCCATTGGTTCTCCCTAGAGCCCTTCCTTTTACCTAACCATCGCTTTTTAAAATCCTTTTCTCATACATCTGGATGCCAGCCTTCCCTGCCTTCAGTCCTCTGAGTTACCCTCTATCTTCCCTCTTTCCAAGATCCATTGCTCTTCCATTTAAGGATTATCCCCTTAATTTGGTCTAGTCACATCTTTTGAATCACTGTCCCAAAGAGAATCACATTCTAAAATGACTGGGTAATAGGGCTTCCATAGATGGGATGGAGAAGAAAATAAAGAATTTAGCCCATAGTGTGCCTGATTCTTTTAGTGTAACTAAGAATGTGTTAACTTACTACAAAATCAATGGAATGTTAATGCCTTACATACTATGCTATATAGTACATTTACAGTTTATCTTTTTTTGGCTTTTGCAAGACAGGGTTCCTCTGTGTATCTCTGGCTTTCCTGGACTCACTTTTGTAGACCAGGCTGGCCTTGAGCTCACAGCAATGCACCTGCCTCTGCCTCCTCCTAAATGCTGTGATTAAAGGCATGCACTTATTAAAACAATCCTACTGAAGCTTTGCACGCTTTTAAATTTGAGTTTCTTAATTGCTCACGCTAATGTGTACAGAGAAACATTTCATTATGTGTATTGGAAAGCACTAGTCAAATCTGACCTGTCTTTATTAAATGCACACATGATTCTAAGTATGTAAATCCATATTACACATGCAGTTTAACTTCTTAAGTTTCTACATATGAAAGAGACATATAACCCTTGCCTTTTTCTGACTTACAGTCCTTGTGTGAGGTTCTCCATCTCCATCTCCTTTGCTATGAATGACAGAATAAGTGACCTAAAATGTATATTTCTTCCAAATTAAATGTTTCTACCACAAGGCAATAAAATAAAGTGGCTTGATAGGAATACATTATTAATAATTTATCTTATACATCATGATTTTATTGGGTGTTGGCTTCATAGACATCATTAAAATCCTTAAGTGATAACTCTTAATTTTTTTCAGTGTTGACAGTAAGTTAATATCCTTCTGGTTTTCAACACAGCATTCAGTAGATATAGAAAAAAATGTCATCTTGAAACAGTGGAGAAAAAAATTAAAATAATGTGGTTAGGAATTTATGTACCAGCCCCAAATTTTAGAATTATATTTCCCATTAAAATGTCTCTAATAACAATTTATATAGTTATTTCACATATAGTTGGCTTTCTAAATCATATACACTTACTGTATGTGCTGTGTCATCAAGTTTATAATTATACTGGGAGCTGTATTTTCAACATCCCCACTGTAGCATATCTGCATTATTAAACATTAACAAGGTTTTAAAATGTAATGACCCCAAATCACAACTATAACCCATTGGCATGTAGCTTAAAGTTTTCTCCTAACGTTCAGCACAACTCATCCATACTAGGTTCTCGAACATAGTCTTAAAACTATGAAATCTACATTCCTTTAAAAACATTTTTCATTTTTTACAAATACATTTATACTATTAAACATACATAAAATAAGCTACATATAGCAAGAAGAACTATGAAATAATCAGGAACTATTAAATGTTACATTTATAGAGTTTTGCCTATTTGTATTTGGAAACCTTGAAGTAAACATCTTTCCTATCTTGCATCTAAAATTCTGAATGTAAATCAATATCTATCATTTCTCATCTTTATCAATTTAAACATCTATCTAGACCTAAAAACATCTTAACCACTAAACAACTAAGCTTAATTGTAAAACTAAACTACCTGGTCTTCAACCCCATGAGGGACTTGAGAAGGAATAAAATTAATTTTTTGAGTAAACAGGAAGTGCAAGTTAGCAGCTTCCAAAATGAGAAAATGACAGAGACAGTTTGCTGTCTGTCACCCAAATCTCTCTATGATGTTGGAGCATTGACTTCAGCCTTCTGGCCCATTATATCTGGCAGACATATTTGTGAAGCAGTAACTATTGAGGACTTGTTCATCCTGCTTAGCAGAGTTTGGCCATCGACTCTGCCTGCATCCAAGGTTGCCTACTTTTAGGCAGAATTCTATTTGTTGCAGAAATGAGAACATTTTGTCCAGTGGCTTGTTTGTCACATTTGAAGCCATCTCCATAAGGAGGATTTTTGATGCTCATCATCTTCTTTGAGGGACACTGACATCCTGCAGCCTTCATGTTCCAGCACCAAGTGCTTCAGGTGCTATTCCTCATCAGAGCAGGACAGCTCCCAAGACAGCTTCAAAGAAAGATTCAGATCCCAATTGGTCCAGCATTTCAGACTGTCCCACATAGGACTTCTATTAAGGCCGTAATTTTTCAACCACAAATGCTATTCCTAGTTTAACCATTTTTCCTAATTTTCTTTGGGACTCTACAAAAGTAATATCCATCCCAAATCAGCTAGAAGAAACCTTAAGAGAATGACACCCCATTTCCTTTAAGGGAGTGAGTAGGTGTTTGGCTGCTTTCTTGGGCGATAGATGTTTATTTTCATTGGGTATTGGTTATAAGTTACTATTGGTCATATTCAGAGAGAAAATGAGGTTGGACTCAGGGATGTCTGTCTTTAATCTTTCTTTATGTTTTGAGATAGGGGTTGAAAAGAAAGAAGGAGGAATATAGAAATATATAGGGATGATAGAACAAAAAGCATATTATTGAGTCTACTCAACTAAAGGCCTTGTTACTCACAAGGTTATTTTTAATTCATTGGTGGAGAATTTTGTATATTGATGCAAAATAAGTTTAATTTTGATACATTGGTATAGGATTCAAGTTTAAGATTATTCTTCACACACATCATATATATTTCTACTCTAATATCAGGTATGGTACCCATACAACTCAAGTAGAACACAAGGTTTACCTCCAATACTTTGAAAGTGCTGTTGCAGGCTATTTAGGATAAGTACATTATACAACTTAATTGTTAGTCGATCAAATCATGATCATGTCAATTACTAGTCTATTTTTATTGCAAGAATATACATCCTAGGTGTAACAGATAGAAATGATTCTATAGATAGAAAAAGCAATATAGTTAGATAAGGACCTCAGTATATGGCATTTAAACTTAAAGATGTTTTTATTACCTTAATTATTCTTTGACAATAAGACAGTTTAGCTCCTGGAAATCAACAGTCTTGGATAGTATTGATCATAATCTGACTTCACACCAATACAAACAATGAACATGATCATATTGAAATCTGTGGAACAGGATTCTCCCTACCACCTATCACTGTCTGAGGGGTTCTCAGAGGCTTAGTAACTCTCCCCATCCTATTTTAACTTTGATTCACCAAGTTTTCCTCAAGTTTCATTGTCATGTAGCTTTTGAGCTTTTCTAACGTTAATTCATCCCGTTGTATGCTGCCAAGTGCAAAGGGTTTAATTCCTGAAATCATACCTTGCAAAGGGCACAACATCTACTAACAAACTAGACTGATATCCTCTTCCTGAAATGATAGCCTCATGATCTTTTTCATGACAGTTCCTATGAAATGATAACCAACTCTGTAAACATGTTAGCAAAAGTCAACTTTCAGAAGGTAAAGTGACTCTGCCTTCTCCACACCACTTCTGCTGCGATTCTCTGTAAAGGTTATCTGAGCTTTCCAATATGGTAAGTGGAGAAAGAAAACTTTTCTTCATTTTTTATTCTTCTCTCATATGATACATCTTAACTTCTCAGTTTCCCCTTTTTCCCCTCCTTCCTCAGATTCACTCCTGCCTATCTCTCCCTAGAAAATAGTATACCTCCCAGAGCCATCAACAAAATATAGCATAACAAGATATGTTATTACCACAACTCTCTGGATTTTATTAGATAAATCCTATTATATACTAATGCTTCAAAGACACAGGTGAGAAGCTAAAAGAGAACCTTTATATGCTTTATTAAATTGCAACCTGTGCCTTGTCATTAGAAACTAGGTTACTTTGAACTATACCCTCCCAAAGGGGATAGGGACATCCATGTGATATTGTGAAATGATTCCCTGCTCCATAATAGCGTGAAAATGTAACTGTTCAATGCACATATTTCAGACATGGCCACCCACAAGACCTCTCAAATCTCAGTCCTATAGAAGTTCTGACCAACAGATCAGCAGAGGGGTCCAAAGAATTCCATTCGCAAAAAAATCAGCACAAAGGTGGCAGACAGCAGACAAGGAGTTCTCATTCCATTAAGAGACTTCCCAAAAAAGCAAAAATAAAAACAAAAACAAAACAAAAAACAAATGCTGGGCGTGGTGGTGCATACCTTGAATCCCAGCATTCGGGGGGTAGTCGCAGATGGATTGCTGTGATTTTGAGGCCAGTCTGGTCTACAAAGTGAATCTAGGACAGCCAAGGCAACACAGAGAAACCATGTCTCAAAAAAAAAAAAAAAAAAAAAAAAAAAAAAAAAAAAAAAAAAGAAAGAAAGAAAAGAAAAGAAAAGAGAAAAGAAAAACAAAACAAAACATAACAAACAAACAAAAAACAGAGAGATTTCCCTATTGGAGTTTCAATGTACATTTCTTCATAGTCTCCTGAATAAGACTTCTAAAAAACTTCAGCAAGAAGTAAGTTCAGAATGCACATAGAATTAATCATTGCTTTATATTGCAATGATCTCAAGAGTAGCATGCTTATAATTGTGATGGTTGCTTCAGGGCAGAAAGTTAAAGTAAAATTCAATAAAGAGTGAGGAAAAAAATTAAACCCAGCTGTGGGGGAGGGGCATACAAATTAGGCCAATTTTGGATCTTTCTGGGACAAACAGGTAAAAGTCGCTTTATCTTCTGAAAGTTGATTTGTTTTGTTTCTAGAATTTTAACAGAGTTGTTTATCATTTCATATGAGCTCTCATGAAAAAGGCCACTGGGCTATCATTTTTTAGGGAGGCTGCCATTCTAGTTTGCTGATAGAAGCTGTCCTATCTTGGTCTAGATTGTGGCCTTTTACAATAAACTGCTTCTCACTGGACAGCATCCACTGGGTCCAATTAATGTTACACAAACTCAAAAGCTACGTGACAGTGAAACTTGATGAAAGTAAGTTATAAATTCTACTTAGCACTCAGAAGTAATTTCTATTTTCACATAACCACATTAGTTTATCATAAAATATGTATACCATTTTGTCAATGCCTGATAGCCCCTAAACATTTTGATAAGAGACCAAAGCCATAGCATAACCTTTAATGTTATACTATCCAGGGAAATTTTTCTGTTATAACCTCAGTACAGTTGCCTTTTTCTCTTTTTTTTATATTGAAAAGAGACTTGTCTCCTACTACTTTCCCTCTCTCCCAGATCCACTTCCACTTTGTTTCTTTCAAAGAGCGTGTTTGATTTTATTATTAAAAATTTAGTGCCTCGCTATTATTACCATCCTGCAATAAATACAACCACTGATCAGCATTCACTTATATTTATGCTGGAAATGTGGGATATACGGAATAGGCATATTACCCTAGTAATACTCAACTAGCAGTTCATTTCCCTAAGGCACATTTGCAATAACTGTTAAACATGTGATCGTCTCACAGTCATGAGTCCCCAGGGACTGAGGAGTTACCTCGGATTCTGGTTCTAGCTGTGGCCTCACGCTGATAAGAGAGGGTTTTATGTCAAACTAGAGATCTGTTGGCTACCACCAAAGTACACATGACACTTCGGCTTCTCATGGTTACTGTGCCATTTTGATCAATGATGTAGTTCACAGGATTTACAGCCCAGTAAGACCGTAGGCTGTCTCTCTCCTTTGGAAGTCTGTTGTGCCTTCTGGAAGGTACAGCTCAGGGTTTTCTGGATGCCTAGTCTGAAGTGCATTGTGTCTTCCACATCTAGAAAATAACTGAGGGCAACAGTTATTGGCTATACTTTTGGCTGGTCTCTTGGGAAGACCTAGCCACAACTTCAAAGAAGGATTCTTATATCTGATATTGGATCTGTGTTAGCTGGTCTTTGGTTCTTAAAGGGAACATTGTCATCTCATATTTTAAAAAGGTTTTGTTTTTGTTTGTTCATTAGGGTCTTTTTGTAAATTGCTAATACATTTTTTGTCTTTTTTCCCTCATCTCCTTATTGTTATTAACCCACATCCTTTTGTATTTACCTCCTACTCCCTAAAAAGCGCTCCTTCCAATGGGGAAATAGAACAATCCAGAGGGTCCTAGAAACCTACAAGAAGAACAACTATGATGGGCGGATCTGGGCCCAGGGGTTCTACTCGATCTATGGCACCAACCAAGGACAATACGTGCAGTCATCATGAAACCCCTACTCAGATCTAGCCAAGGGACAGAACATTCTCCACAGTTAAGTGGAGACTGGGGACTGACTTTCACACGAACTCTGATGCCCCATATTTGGCCATGTCCCCTTGATGGGGAGGCCCGATGGCACTCAGAGGGAGGATAGCAGACTACCAAGAAGAGACTTGATACCCTAGCGTCATATTCAGGGGGAGGAGGGCCCCTCAGTCACAGTCATAGGGAAGGAGAATGGGGTGAAAGAGGGAGGGAGGGAGGAATGGGAGGATGCATGGGATGGGATAGCAATTGAGAGGTAATATGAATGATTTTATATTTCAATTAAAAAAGTATTTAAAAAGAGAGCGCTCCTTCCCCATTTTGCTTATCAGATCACTTATCAGACATTGTTAGTAATGTAAGAGATGAGCTTTATTCTGGATATTATCATGTGTTTTGTGGTGTTTCCTTAGATTTTGTAGGTGGCATTAACGTAAAATTATATTATGTGCTTAGGTCACAGGCTGTCCTCCAGGTTAACTGCAAAAAGAATAAGTCTTTTCAGTACTATTCACAGTTGCTGAATGGAAGAAAGTTTCAGAGAGGTAGCTGGAATCTGAGCATGCAAAAATTGCCCCATGGCTTTGAACAGTTATTAGGATTGTGTCTCACTACACGTGGAAGTGGGTCTGAGTACCTGCATCAACACTGGAATTCAATGAATTCATTTTAAACACATTTATAATTATTAACTATTGACCATTCTTACTATGCTAACACTCACTTGCTCTGCCAATGTGACCATAGCTCACTGTTTAGTGTCAGATGGACAATACTTTTACTCTGTAAACTTTTACTACAATTATTATAATTACTTTAACAATGAATACCTGTGGCTGAAATGTCACCTGATCTTTATCATTCATATTAAGCCATATATGAGCTTTTAACTAAATCAACATGTCATAGTACATAAAAGATTTGTTCTCACAAATGACTTCCACAGTGTGAGCATTTGCATACATAAAAAGCAGCCCAGTGCTCTAGAAAAACTCACAGAAAAGCAAAATAGTAGTAGGAAGAGTAATAGTAATAGTAGTAGCAACAGAAGCAATAGCAGCAGCAGCAGAAATAGTATTAATAGTAGCAGCATTTGATAGTCTTGTGGACCACATGTCTGGGTATAAAGATTTTATACCAGTAAAGCTAGCCAAAAAAACTACCAAGGGGCACATATGTTTGTGTTTGTGTTATTTTCTGACAAACCTGTTTGATCTCATAAGCAAGGAGGTAATTAAGTAATAGAGTGAGAGTAAAAATATTATGTATAATGACTGTTTGTAGCTCTATTTAATCTGAATCCAGTGAGACTGGCTGATAAAATGTTTTTTAAAAAAAGACACTGTCATCATATGGACATAGGTTTCTAAAATGTCTGTTGGACAGCTAAAGATAAATGTGTCATGAAAGCAAAGGAGCAGGGGGGGGGCTAGGGGGGGAGGCACCTTGGAAGAATAGGCCATTTCTGTCTTTCTCACCCAGGAGTGGTATTTGAACTTTAAGGTGCACTGGTTATTGAAACATGGAGACCTAGACATGAGAATTTCCTCACTTTCACATACTACTACAGTAAAACTAGCATGACTTCTGTTTATGTGACGTTGGTCATTTAGCAAGAGACATATTTGGTTTAACAGTGAAGTGATAAGGAACAAACATATCCACCATTGCTTCATAAAATTTCTAGAAACAATTTTATGTGGTAGTTTTTCTGATGAGACAGCAGACCAACTTGCTTGAGTGACTGATGGTTCATTTTGGCATAGTTATCATTCTTTATTCATGGGGATTTACCTTAGCCACTTTCCCAATATCTCTACTCGCCAATTTCCTATTCCCATCCATTGAACTTTCTCATATCTTGGTCAGTTTTCTATTTTCAATCAATAGCAATAAGATGTCACTAAAGTCCCCATTTTGAGATTATATTGACATTCTGCCAAAGTGATAGCCTCTGTTAGTGAACTGGGTCCTAATTATCTTAGACTTACATGGTCATAGATTCCTCTGGTGATGTGTTCATTAGGAAAGAAGTTCACTGTCCACAGTCAGAATGATCAATATTTAACCTAAATAGAAAGTTGAATATATTGATTAGGAAGGAAATAAATATCCCCATAGAAGCCTAGACCAACATAAGCCTGGGGCTCTAAGTAATCAGGGATGTATTGCAGACATGCCTTCTGGGGTCTGTAGCTAAAATTCTTTCCCAGAGAGAGATGCATGTAATGTCTACCCATTTTCCTAACATCCCTAGGACAAACTGGGACGTTCACACTACAGCACCCATACATTTTTTGGGCCTCTGTACAGAACATAGGTTAGCAGCTACTCATAGGTCTGTGGGTGCACATCCACCAACAGGCCACATGTGAAAAGCTTTTACCAGCAGCGATGAGAGCTTCCTTGTAGCAGTAGCCTTATAGATAGAATCCCTGTACCTAGTCTTTTCCTTGCCTATATATTCTAGCCCCTCTCTGAGGCCATATACAAGTAAGACAAAGTTGTATACAGCAGGTGATATATAGTGGTTGGATACTCTAACAGGTGTCTACTGACCCTCTTCAGGACTCAAAGAGGAAACGTAAACTGCTCAGACAAACTGGGATGGTCTCTCACAAGGGAGTGAGGCTGAGCATCTGCAGATTGTGACATTTGGCTCAGAAGGCAGTCCATGTTGACAGGGTCCTGCCCCACACTGCTAGACAGTTGGCTATGGATAGATCTTGGAGAAGAGGAGACATCATATGCTGCTGTTAATGCAGTGGGGTGCTTTTACCATGCCTCATCAGATTGTTCCGAACACATGACCACAAAGAAGGCCTGGATTAAACTCAGTGGGTCACAAAACAAGGCAAAAAGACATGAACATAGGGAAAGGGCCTCCAAGAAGGTAGAAGATGTGAATGATTAGGGTGAGAATAATGAAAATGCTTTTCATACATCCATGAAATTGTCAAGGAACAAATTTAATTAAAAATAATATCCTAGCAGATTCCCTCAAATGTATTAAAAGAATTATCCTTTGCAAAATAATTCTAGCATGAAAAAAGTTAATGATATTGAGATATTATGGTGTGAATGTTTATGACCCTCACTCATATGTTGAAATTGTAATCCACAAGGTGCTAATGTCAGTCTATGTGTCCTTAATAATGAGATTAATGCATTAATAAAAATGTTCGAGGCTCATTCTCACCATATCGGGACAGAGCTCATGGTGCCATTGGAGCTCCGAACATTGGAGCAAGGTAGGGTTTTGCCAGACAGCAGGTTGGTTAATGACTGTTCTTGGAATTGATAGACACCAGATCTATGAGAAGCCTGTTACTTTCCCTTATCAGCCACACGGTTTGTGCTAGTCTATAACTATAGTCTCCAAACTGGTATACTGGCATTTACTGAAACATTACTATCTTCCAGGAAGCAAGATTCATTCTGTATATGAATAGGTACTTAAAACAATATTCTGAAATGAATATAATTATCCCCATTTTAAAGATGAGCACATTGAGACACATATAATTGTACCACATTTTCTTTATCCATTCTTCTACTGAGGGGCACTTAGGCTGTTTCCATGTTCTGGCTATTATAAATAAGGCCACTATGAACATGGCTGAGAGTATGTCCTTGTTGTGTGCTGGAGCATCTTCTGGGTTTATTCCAAGGAGTGGAATAGCTGGGTCTTGAGGAAGCTTTATTCCCACTTTTCTGAGATAGTGCCAGATAGATTTCCAAAGTGGCTGTACTAGTTTGCATTCCCACCAGCAATGAAGGAGTGTTCCTCTCTCTCCACATCCTCACCAGCATGTGGTGTTGCTTGAATTGTTGATCTTAGCCATTCTGATGGGTGTAAGATGGAATCTCAGAGTTGTTTTGATTTGCATTTCCCTGATGACTAAAGATGCTGAGCATTTCTTTAATGTGGACAAATAGATTGAACTAGAAATGATCATAATGAGTGAGTTAACCCAGAAGCAGAAAGACTCAAATGATATATATACTCACTTATATCTGGACACTAGCCCTAGGGGCATGTCCCATGAAAGTCTTCACTTACCAGGAAACTGGGACAGAGGGAAGGACATCCTACTGGGACTCTAGATGAGATAAGCATGGAAGAATGAGGAAATATAAGGATCCAGAGGGTCCTAGAAACCTACAAGAAGAACATTATGATGGGCAGATATGGGCCCAGGGTTCCTGCTCAAACTATGGCACCAGCCAAGGACAATACAAGCGGTAAACTTCAAACCCCTACCCAGATCTAGCCAATGGATAGGACATTCTCCACAGCTGAGTGGAGAGTGAGGTCTGACTTTCACATGAACTCTGGGGCCCCATATTTGACCATGTCCCCTGGATGGGGAGGCCTGGTGGCACACAGAGGAAGGATAGCAGGCTACCAAGAAGAGACTTGATACCCTATGAGCATATACAGGGGGAGGAGGTCCCCTTCAGTCACAGTCATAGGGGAGGGGAGTAGGGAGAAAGCAGAAGGGAGCGAGGAATGGGAGGATGCAAGGGATAGGATAACAATTGAGATGTAATATGAATAAATTATATATATGTGTATATAAATGAGACACATATAATTTAAATAATGAATCAAATTATACACTTTCTAGTAACATTTAAAACAAACATTAGTGTATATCTTTAAAACAGGTATTCTAGGCTGTTTTGTTAATGCTATTTCTTCTGTTTTACTTTAAATGACCTCTTGACACAAAGAACCACTTGTGTATATGCATATAATATAGAATTTTATCATTGGCATTCATAATGTCATTAACTTGTATTTTATGCACACTATGGGCATTTTACAGTACTTTTAGTGATTTCCATAGCCTTTAAACATATTCCTAATTGTAGTAATTAACACAACACAGTTTTAGGCATTGTAATCCCTGTGCTCACTGAAGAAATTATTTGGCATGTTAACTTTCAGAATTTACATACAGCTTCTTTTGTTATAGTTGCCAGAAATTTGGAAGTATCTACACTTACATTAGTGTCCAGCATCACGCAGCTGTCATAATAGACACATGGACTCTATAGGCAGCACAGCAACTGCACTAAAATCTTGGACAGTGTCTGTTTCTACCAGAAGTTTTGTTCAAAGGAATGTTTAAAACCCCAGAAATTATCTTAAAACCAGAAAGGCAGTGTCAGCATCTCGCGGACTGTATTAGGTTGAGCCCAGTTCCGAGCTGTTCCTTCACTTCTCTCCTACAGACACAAGTATCCACCAACAGGTGCTTTACACATGGCAACGACTCTGCTCATTGCAATACTTGGGCTTCTGCCGACTGTTCAAAGTGCACTCAGACTCTGCAGCAGGGGTTACCTGGAGCTCAGGGGAAAACCCAGAATCTTTACACTGAACAACTTCAAAGCCGGGATCTCTAGGCCATTTATCTACATACTAAAATTTGAAACGTAGGACCTAAGCATAAGTATGTACCAAAGGCATAATTCTTCTTGAAATACTTAAATGACCTGGTGTGTTTGTACCTTGACTGTCAACAATAGGCCAAGATTTTTCTGTACCTCATTCTAGAAAAAAATAAAGCTGACATCGATTAAGGGGAAAGTTGCTTCCTCTCTCTAAGTTAAAATTAATATAATAATCAATATTATTGATTTTACTTAAAATGACTTATTTTATTCAAAATGAGATTACTTGAGATCACTGCCCATTCTCGTGTGCTATGCGTCTACTGATCATGGTTTCACTTCAGAAGTTTATCTGTCCTTCATTTGAAAACATTCTCCTGTATCACTATTTGGTTTGACATTTAAATTCAAAATGCCAATAAATTCTAGAACAGGAGCCTGTAAGCAATCAGAATATACCCTTCAGTTTATGGAAAGTTAGGGGGAAACATCACTTTAAAGTTCTGTTAGCATCTGTAGAACACCAAATGAGAACACTTTGAGGGCAATCACAACCTTCGAAGCAATGGAAGCACTGAGAGTTTTATTCAAACTTTCATCTACTGCCTCTCAACCACGGAGAGCTAGAAAATTCACCCCTGCATAAACTTTGTAATTTCAGGAAACCAAATGTCCCATTAAATATGTGTGCACAGCATTGTTTAAACAGACTACAGGAGATGAAGGCGCATAGCAATCCAGCTGCCTTCTGTCTGCGTATGCCACAGTGGTCAGAGCGAACTGATTCTTGCTATAGGTCTCTCTGGAAATCAATTTAATTATACTGCCCTTTACAATAACTCAATATTTTATTCAGTCTTTTCTTTGGATCAACACTGCTTTGAATTACCATTTTAATCTTTTTGTTCATTGTGTGCTCCTGCATAATTTCATGATTTTTAAAACAAGAATTAGAATATCATTTCAAATCAACTCCTTTTCATCAACCTTCTGAAAATGGTAACCAAACAAAAGTGTTTGAGGCATTTTTGTTAAAAATGAAGATTAAATTTTATTTTATAACAATATTTTTAAATGTAATACATTTAATTTCAATTGTTTTCTGTTATCAAAACGGCAATTTTTCTAATAAGTATCTTCATGCAGGTAAAATTTGATTTCAAATGTTCCTATATGTAAATTTTCATATATATAATTTATTATACTTATTGCAGGTTAATGTTTTCCTTACATGATTTATTTTCTATTAAGTAATATAATATATACTTATAAATTTACATATGAGTTTGCTAATTATCTAAAGATAACTATAATCTGTGAAAAATTAGAATCCCTGATACTTGCTTCTTTTAAAGTGAAATAAGAAACATTGAGTTAAATGTGGGTTTAATAATATTTATTCACTGGATTATTTTGTTTGGTTTTCAATCACTCCTATTGTTACAAAGACGACAGGACAGAGGGTAGATTCTATTCTCACCACAATTAACCTGCAATAAAGGTCTGAAAGTCCAAGAAAAACTATTTTAAAAAGATGTAATGTCCATCCTTCATTCCTAACACTACAAACAGATGTAAGGCCAGTCTGATGAGGGTGTCTACTGGGGTACTCTGTAGATTCTACGTATATACCTCAGCAGATGATCGCAATACCTTCTTCTTTGCTCTTGACAAAACGAGATCAGCCCTACCTGTAGAGTTGCTGTAATTCCCTTCCTATGGAGATAACTGTAGTCCAAGACTTAGCTGTCATCACTTTTCCAGCAGGTAATGTACTGACAGTGTTGAACCACAAACTCTGGCACTTTTCATACAGAAAAAGTTATTAGCCAGTAAAGTCAAACTTAACTGACTTTATTTTCCCTTCTTGGCAACCCTCTGAGTTTTATTCCAAGTCACTACCTCTGCCACTTAGCTGCAGGAACCTTCTCAACATCACCATATGTTTTACCTACAGAGTCATGTTACTTATGAGTACACACTTTTTTCTTTTCTTTTTTTTTTTTTCTCCTTTATTAATTTATTCTTGTCACATCTCAATGGTTATCCAATCCCTTGTATCCTCCCATTCTTCCCTCCCTCCCATTTAACCCTTATTCCCCTCCCCTATGACTGTTCCTGAGGGGGATTACCTCCCCCTGTATATGCTCATAGGGTATCAAGTCTCTTCTTGGTAACCTGCTATCCTTCCACTGAGTGCCACTAGGTCTCCCCCTCCAGGGGATATGGTCAAAGGTGAGGCACCAGAGTATGTGAGTGAGTTAACCCAGAAGCAGAAAGACTCAAATGGTATATACTTACTTATATCTGCATATTAGCCCAAGGGGCATGTCCCACGAAAGCCTTCACTTACCAGGAAACTGAGACAGAGGGGAGGACATTCTAGTGGGACTCTAGATGAGAGAAGCATGGGAGAATGGCAAAGTAGAAGGATCCAGAGGGTCCTAGAAGCCTACAAGTAGAACATTATGATAGGCAGATTTGGGCACAGGGGTCCCGCTCTAACTAAGGCACCAGGCAAGGACAATACAGGCGGTAAACCTTAAACCCCTACCCAGATCTAGCCAATGGACAGAACATTCTCCACAGCTGAGTGGAGAGTGGGATATGACTTTCTCACACTTTTTTCTTTTTTCAATTAACATTTGATTTATTTTTCTTTTCCCCTTATTTAATTACCCAGGGAGTATAGTGTGATATTATATAGTAAAAGGCCACAACAAGCAGGTTTTATTCTGCATCTTAGGTACAACCTTCCAGGTTCATTGTGGCATATGATGTTAATATTTGGTTTTATACACATTGTCTTCATCCAGCTGAAGAAACCTCCCTCAATGCACACTTCACTGAAAGTGGCTATCAAAACTTGGTAGTGAAATTTGCAAAATTCTATTGTTGTATTAGTGAGAGCTACATTTTCTATTTTCTTTCTTCCCCGCCCCCCATTTATAGTCTAAGTATGTGTCTGTATGAGTGTGAGTGAGTGCGTGTGAGTGTGTGTGTGTGCATGTGTGTGTGTGCATGTGTGTGTGTGAGTGTGTGTGTGTGTGTGTGCAGCCATGTGCATGCACGCATATGCGTCTGTGTGTGTTTATGTGTGTGTGCATCTCTGCGCATGCGCGCATGTCTCTCTCTCTCTCTCTCTCTCTCTCTCTCTCTCTCTCTCTGTGTGTGTGTGTGTGTGTGTGTGTGTGTGTGTGTGTGTGTTTATACACCTGCAAGTGCAGCTTTACGCCTATGTAATAGGGCAAACCCATGCAGACTGTGGAGCCAGAGGTCCTTGACCGCTCTCCATGTTAGATTTTTCACCTGCATTTCTCACTGATATTAACACTCACTGGTTTGTTAGAGTAGCCAGCTAATGAGTGACTGTATGCTCACTGTGCAGGGCTTTCATGAACATGCCACAAGAGTTGGATGCCACATGAGTGCTAGGGTTCCAAGATTACATCCTCACGCATGCATGGCTACCATTTTACCCAGTGCACTGCACTCTAGAAATTAATGGTTATTGTTGATGTGATGATTTGTAAGTTTTTAGAAAACACTCTGTTGAGCCATCTTCTGTGCGCACCATTAAGATAGTTTGTTAGACAAGCAATGCAAATATGAAGTACATTAAAACAAAAAATAGGGATACATTTACATTATATGGAGTTATATATTTTTTATAAAACATTATTGTAATTTCCTTGGAATGAATTGCATATATCTTTGAATTTAAAGCAAGAAAGGATCACTTTAGAATTTTGTACAGTACACTGACAGTTGAAAGTTCTGAATATTAATCACCTTGGGATAAATGCCATCTTATATTCAAGATATATAACTGATGGAATAGTATTTAGACTACTTTTTCTTTTATCATTTATTTTTTACCTTTTCTATTGAAAAGAAAAATTTTATACAAGGTATTCTGATAATGGCTTTACCCTTCCACATTTAAGATTATTTGTATTATTACAAACAATAAAGTTCATCTTTTTTAACTATACCATGCAGTGAATAAATGGAAAAACATATCATTGTAAATGAACCCCTACAGTAACAAAACAGAAACTTACCTCAATCCAGAAAGTCCAGTTATGATAATTTGTCATCTGTATTTTCTCCTTGGAAGCTCATGGCTCTACTTACAGATTTCCTATGTTTTACTATTTGTGGGTATGCAATAATAACATATAAAATAAGTCATATATGTTCTCCTTTTTCTTTTTCTTTTCTTATATTTTAAAATAGCCTTAGTTAACCTGGGGCAGGGTAGATATTAATCCCCTGAACTACCTCTCACCTCCCAAAGTGGGTCACATATGGGATACTTGCCCCAATCCCATGTCATCTGCTTCTAATACTTTGTATCGAGCTACCTCCTATCCATAATGCCAAATACTTGCTAATTATCATCATCTGGGCCAAGTCTCCATCCATACCGGCCATGTTCTTCTCCTCCACCTAGCCCATGGAGCTGCCTTCTTCCTCCCCTCCTCTCCTTTGGTGTGATCTCTCCTCCTCCCAAGATTCTCTCTGTCTCCCCAAGCTCTGGAACCTAAGCCAGGCCTATCTCAGTTGTCGTGCCCAGGTGTGATAGCCTTTTATTGTTAAAATAGGTTAGGCCATTAGGCAAGGTACAAGTGGGGCACAGAGACAGCAAGCAGTAATTAGCACCGAAATATATCATCAGACAAGCCTCCAACAGTTCTCCTTTTCTGTCTAAATAAAAAGGCCATTTTAAAAATATACAGTAAGAACAACTATGAAAATTTATAAAAAGACTTACATACATAATGTCTAATCAAATATTTGGCAACGCAACCTTGAAGAAAATACTGTCTATTCTATCTTGGTGAGTCTAAAGTTTTGAACCTAAATCAATATGTATCAAAGCTCATAGGTATCAGCATAAAAACATCTACCTAGACCTAAAAGTATCTTCCTAACTCCTAAACAACTAAGCTTAATTTAACCAATACTACCTCAAAAAAGATGACGAGCATTGAAGAATCTCTTTATGGAGTTGGCTTCAAATGTGGCAAAGCAGCCAGTGAGCCAAATTGTCCTCATTTCTGCCACAGATAGAATTCCGCCAGAAATGGGCAAGCTTGGATACAGGTGGAGTTGACAGCCATTCTCTGGCAAGAAAGGGTAAGCAAGTCCTCAATCGTGCCTGCTTCACAAATATGTCTGTCAGATATACTGGGCCAGAAGGCAGAAGATGATGCTCCAATGTTAGAGAGAGTTTTGGGTGACTGTTCAGGCAGCAAACTGTCCCTGTCATTATTTTCATTTTGGAAGCTGCTAACCTGTACTTCCTGTTTATTGAGGTAATTAAATTTATTCCTTCTCTAGTCTTTGATGGGGTTGAAGAACAGATAGCTAGTTTTAAAATTATGCTTAGTAGTTTAGGAGTTAAGAAAATTCTTTTTCACTAAAATTCTTTTGAGATTCACCAATGCTTTGAAAAAAGACACAGTACACCTCTTCATGGGCTTATAACATATTAGTTACAAAGAAAGACTAGGAGGCCTAGATGCACAAACAGTCGTGGATGACATCAGATCTAGCAACATTCCGTACAACTTGATGTTTCGAAAAGGAATTAAGCAGTCTGGAGTTATAACAGCTTATAATCCATCCAACAAAATTTAGCTTAATTGATGTCCTGGCAGAACAGGATGTGAAGAATAAATTGAGAAGAGAAGTATGTTTTCATGGGATTTTGCTGCTGACAGGTCAAACACTCCCATGAGCAATGCAGTTAGTCTGAGAAGTTGAGAAGAAAAAGGTAATAGAGGTTACTAGAGGAGCCCCAACCTTTGGTATAACTACACCCTCAATTTTCAGTAATGTATCCCTATTGTATCAGTAATAAATCTATATGCTTCATCAACAAGAAGACCCTGAAGTATGAGACGGTGGAGAATACATACAGGGTAGTGACCAGGTATGATTTTTACAATATTAGCAAGTATTGAAGGATGACACCATATTATCACAGCCTGATGACCATTGCAATGGCATATGTGAGAATCAGCTAATGTGATGTGCCCAATTGACTTCATTGGCTAGGATGTATCCATCATAGGTCTAAAGGCATCTTTCTCCCTATGGTACTTACATTAGCACAAATCTTTATGGTAATAATTAATTTTATATGCCTTGAAGATCTTTTTTATTCATTTTATATAATTTGTGTACCAAGTTGTAGAGAGATAGTGAAAAAAGATTGCTAATGAATTATAAGGAAGAGTCAATCTGTGCTCCTTGGTCTTTCTGCAACCAGTTTGTTTTGCTGTTAAAAACCCTATCAGCTGCTTAACTGCTAGATATAATTGAGGAGTCAGTAAACTAGAGTTAATTCATCTTGTAACTGAGCTTTTAAAAAAATAATTAATGATCTTATCGGCCACAAAGTAAATATCTGAACTATTAACAATAAATGTTATTATGAATATGTTAAGGTAGATATTCAGTTTTGCATAGAAAAAGAGTTCAAAGTGATTTTATCCGAAATTTTGTATTTTCAAGGGGAAGTAGAGAACATCTCTAGTAGTGGCTTATTTGTGGTTATTTTTTTAATGATTTATTTTATTTAAGTAATTTATTCAGATTACATCTCAATTATTATCCCCTCACTGTGTCTTCCCATTCCACTCTCCCTCCCTCTTTCACCCTACTCCCTTCCCCTAGGTCTGTGACAGAAGGGGACCTCCTCCCCAAAAAGATCACAGCCTATCAGGTCTCATCCTGGCAGGCTGCTTACTCTTCCTCTGAGTGCCATCAAACCTCCCCACCAAGGCGAAGTGGTCAAATAGGGGGCACCAGAGTTCATGTCAGAGTCAGTGCCTGCTCTCCACACAACTGTGGAGAATGTGCTGTCCATTGGCTAGATCTGAATAGGGGTCTAGGTTTATTGCATGCATTGTCCTTGGTTACTACAGTAGTTTGAACAAAAACCCCTGGATCCAGAACGGCAAGCCTTGATGGTCTTATTTTAGTGTTCTAGGACCCTCTGGATCCTTCTATTTCCCCTGTCTCCCTTACCTCTCTCACCTGGAGTCCCAATAGGAAGTCCCAGCATCTATACTAATCTCCTAAGCTAAGTGAAGATTTTCAGGGAACATCCCTGTTGGGATCTACCAAAATAGCAAAAACAAACCAAAACAAGAAAAAGAACAAAACAGATAAGCATGAGATACTTCTTATATCTAACCATACTTCAAGAGATTGTGTGTGTGTGTGTGTGTGTGTGTGTGTGTGTGTGTGTGTACGAATGCATGTGTGCATGTGTGGTTTCATTTTGTTTGCATTTGTTACTGCACCCTATTTATTCATAGAGAGGCTTCCAGGAAAAAAGAAACATTTACTTTCAGATTCTCCCACAAACAACTCATTGTTGTCCAGTAGAAAGTGACTTCTTCATAACATTAAATATTATTTTAAGAAATAACTATGTAGTAGCATCGGGGCAATCCTTAGCATAACAAATATAAAAATGGCATATATGTCTGCTGCCAAGCCAAGAAATAGTGTATAGAAAGTGTGGTTAAACACTCTTTATATCATTTAACAAGAGCTTGCTACAATTAAATTGGGTTGTAAGAGTCAATATTTCACACCAAAAGAGTATGTATGTATGTATGTATGTATGTACATATGTATTTATGTATGTGTGTATGTATGTATGTGTGTATGTATGTATGTGTATGTGTATATATATATACATATATATGTATGTATGTATATGTGTGTGTGTGTGTGTGTGTGTGTGTATCATCTCAGAACTGTAGGTTCACTTTTCTTAACTAATATATTTTATTACTACTTATTAACCAAGCATATGTCACTTATATCCCAACTAACCAAACATAGGAAAAGAAGATTAAGGAACACAACAACAAAACCATAAAGATCTCAGGTCTGAGGAATGATTCTCCCTGTGTAATCAGCAGGATTTCTTCTGCTAGAACCTAGAGTAACCAGAACCTGGAACTTCAGCAGGAGCTGGAGCCCCGAAGTCTTCCCTGGAGTGGTTCTCTCTAGGACCATCTCGAAATAGAGCTACGAACAGCCAAAAAATTATCCAAAGTCTCCGAAAAGCCCTGACTCCAGTTCTGGGCTAATTTATCTATCTCCTCCCAGAGTCTGTTCATGAGATCTTTTCAGCTGACAACAATCAAGCTCCTGCACGAGGTAGTTGGTCTTCTACAGGATTAACCTCACCTGTTCTCTCACAAGGTTTATCTCTTTCACAGAACAATTTTAAATTTGCCAGCAGTAAGAGTAGCTTCCCATGAACATGGAAAAATGGAACATACTTTGGAACTCACTTTTTATATTCATTTAGCTGAGCTATTTTTTATAAAATGCCTTGAATGTGGAAAAATTAAACATCTCCATATTTATTTTCCAGAAGGAGTTGAAAAGTGGGAATGGCTTCATACCCTTGATATTATACTTTTTCCCATAAATTATATATATATTTGCTTCCTTAAATATAAAGAAAACATACTAAGTGAGATTCCTACCTTCACATTCAAGCTGATTGATGTGGAACCTGAATCCACTCTGTTTCCAGGGTTATGTTTAGCAGGTTCCTCTGTACCTCAGTTTTCTTATTTGTGATTAGAATACTGATGTGATTGCTGGTTTTGTCAGGGGTTGTAAAGTTTTCACATTGTGTGTGTGCATAAACAGGCTTTTATGCACACGGTTGATGAACAGAGCCTCAACCTTCACAACCCTTCACCCCAACAGTTGGGAACTGAATGGTTCTGCTATGCTGTACAGCCCTGCCTTAATACACTATCTCATCAACAGTCTCCACAAGGGAGGTACTAAGCATAAAGTCAGATGTTCTAAGGGTAAGTCAAAAGAAACCTTACCAAACTATGTATAATTTTCATGACTACTTCCATAAAAAGAATACAGATTATTAACACAACAGTGAAGGAATGCTGTAGGGTTGTGATGTACATGCAAATGAAATAGCAAGAAGAAAAGAAAGAATACATGTAATGGTATTGCTTAAGCTTTGGCTGAGGAGGCAGCAAGTTAAACCCTTGTCATGTAGACATGGGAGCCTCTGGCGAGGGCGAGAGACTGCGGATTTAACTCATACACACACACACACACACACACACACACACACACACACACAATAACACAGCGGGTCCTTCATGCTAAGAGAGCAGCAGCCGTGGCAGCAGTTTATTCTCCATTTGTTCTCCAGAGTTCCAAAGAGCCTTCTTATAGGCAGCAAAACAGGAATCCTCCTCCCAGATGAAATCCCTCAAAAGGTGATTGCACATAGGAGGAAAAGTCTCGAGGAAGGGAGGGGCGCGTTCTCAGAGCAGTAAACACGACTAGCTAACCAAGATAAACACAGACATGGAAGCTGCTAGAAACAGGACATGAAACAGCAAGATAGGCAGGCAGCCCAGTCGGGCCTGGTTTCTACAGGAGCCTGAGTTCAATCCTCAGATCCAACATGCAAAATATAAGAGTTTATATGCCAACGTTCAGAGGCAGAGACCTGCGGATCCCTTGGTATTGCTAGTCAGCCAGTCCAGGTTATATAGGTAGCTCTGGACCCATGAAAATAAGGTGATAGTCTCAGAAAAGAGACTCTTGAGGTTGACCTCTGGCCTCCAAACCTTTGCACAAGTACATCCGTGTGTACCTCTACACACAAGCATTCACAGACACAAAAAGAAAGTACTAGTATTATTATTGAGACATTTACAGAACTAACAACAAATTATAAACCATGTAGTGAGAAACTTTAAAGTATGCCAAAGGAAGATGACATGTACCCAAACATGATAGATCCAAACTGCACTTCTCCAAATACAAGGCAACAATTTCTGAATTAATCCTCCCAAAACAAGGTGAAACCATCATATTTACAGAGTAATGATTCTGAAGTTTCCAGCATATCTGATTTCACAAACCATGCATGTAAAAAACAGAAAAGTAAAATTCTAAAGTGTTTTAAAAAAGAAACTGACTATACCTAGTGGCTATACATCTACAAAACAGCCTTTTCAATTAATTACATTATAACCTCACAAAATAAAAAGTGATATCATTTCTTAATATATTCTCCAGGTTCTGATTCCCTTATTTATATTTGTAAAAGATCGATCCTTGCAACCATATCATCAAAAAGCCCATCATCTGTCAGCTTTAATACTTTAATAATAAGTGCATTTAGTAACACATAATACTGCTGAAAACCATTGTTTAATAAACACTATACAAGCTGTGAATTATATATCTCCTTAAATCAATGTTCGCTATGTTGTTTTAGCCACTAAACTAGTTCACAATAAAATAAAGATTTCAATCCTATAATCTGAATTCAGTTGTCAGGAAAACATATGTGAAAAATATATCATAGAAAATAAATATTGATTGATTTAATCAAATTAGCTTGGCCACAATAAAAGGAAATAAATTATTCACAGTGAAATCTTAAAAATATAAATATTGCAGAACTGTTCATCGCAATAACCCAGAGTATAACACAAAACAAAGATAATAAAAACATTAAATAGCTGAGTATTGTGACACATGCCTGTAATCTCAGCACTCAGAGGGAGAGACAAGCAGATCTCTGTGCCAAGCCTGATCAATAAAGAGAGTCCAGGATAGCCAATGCTACAGAAAGAAACCCTGTCTTGGAAATGAGCAAATAAAAAAACATAAAATGCCTCCATATGTCACCACTTTCATCTTAAGAATTTTATCTTACAGGGATGATAAAATAAAACATTGATATTTATAGGTTTCATATATTTCTGAATTTAACCATTTTCATTGAAAATTTACCTCCTTGTATTTTATCTATGTCTTAGCATTATTCTATTAAATATTAAGAGACAAAAGCATTATTTTTCTAAAATGCTTCCCAATCTACCTTTGAAATGTCCCTGCTAAATAGTTAGTGCTATTCCTTTGATTGTATCTGAAAGAAGTATGTAAGTAAGGATAACTATTTAGGACCCGGAGATTATAACAGTTTAGGGGAGTCATACTTGTAGCTTCCCTCTAGAGTCCATGACCTCTCCAGCCACAGGAGTTGTCTGGGTTTACATTACCAGGCATGAATCTCAGCTACCGAGGTGCTATGAAGAGCTTCCCCTTGGCGAGGAAGCTTTGAGGCCAGTTTCAGCTCAGTTCCTCTAAGTCCTGTGTCTGAAGAGTGTGGTGGTGTCTTCAGCAATTAAGCCTTACCTTTAAGTTTTGGGTGGCAACCAGGGGCCAAGGCAGCAGTCTTTGTGGAGTTTGTTCTCTCACCTCACATCAAAGAAGCGTCATTTTGCAGCAGCGGAGATCACGGTGGAAATCAACAGGTGGGGGGAAAAAAAACGCAGCCAACAACGGCAGCTCTACTGCAGTCGAAATACCTACAGCACAATCCATACAGGGCTCAGGAAACAATGGAGAAGAGGGAGGCTGTGACCCAGACATGCAGTATCAATGACACAGACTCCAGTAATCTGGCAAGAGGCAGCAGCAGACTCCTATAGTCCAGGAGGAGGGTGCTCCTTTTATACCCCTGCCCAGTCTCCCATTGGCTCCCGGACTAAAAGCTGTTGTCGTAGCTCTTCCTAATTGGCTTGTGTCTCCTCGCGGTATGCAGCGGCATCAGTCTCTGGGGACCCTGGCAGGTCCTAGGCACATGTGCACTACTAGCAACCGGCCTTCTTCCTGCTCAATGGCAGACCTTGCTACTCCTACAGGTGTTGAAATACATGCTGCAGAATGCTAAGACCTGTTGAGATGACAGTGTGGATGGAGGAAATCTCTCAGGACTCCAAGCTAAATGATGAGCTGGAAGCAATTAATGACTGCAAAGAGGGAGAAGCAGTTGTGTCCGGGGATGAGCCCCTGATGACAATGCAATACTGAGAGTTTAGCTCTAAAAACACATACCATGCGAAAGACTAAAAAAACTCTACAGGTGGTGTTAGTGTGTTTGTGTTATGCTTGTGTTTGTGTGCCTGTGTGTATGTATGTACGTGTACATGTATGTGTGTGTGTGTGTGTGTTTTCCCTTTAAAGAAAAGGAGGCCATGAATCTGAGCGTGAAGAGTTATGCTAAGAATTAGAGTTAGGAGAAGGGAAAATGGTAGCAATACAGTTCTCATACATGAAATTTTGAAAAATTCAAAATACAAAAAGTGGTCAATGATGTGGAATACATGTTGATACAAAAGCCACATAAAATAATAATAATAATACTTTATTAAATTGAGAGAAACAAAACTTTCAATCAATTATCACTGTAACATTTAGAAAACCCCATGACACCATTCAGGAATTCTCTTTAATGGACAGAATTTAAACAAAATGAATGCTACCTGAGCACTAACTTGAACAAGGAATTTTTCCCACAAGGCTTATAGTGGAAGTGTGCATACTGTACCTTCAGGTAGAACTAGAAGATCCAAAATGGATGTAGCAAAATATAAGGTCAAGAGCTCCCCATCCTTGTGCCCCTAGATTCAGCCACTTATTACAGTAATTTTTCCTGGAGTAATGGCTGGATAATGACAAAGTTCTGGGGGACACTAAGCTTCCAATTTTGAAAATCTATCGTTCTAAACACTTGTCTCATTTGTGAAATGAATGCTGAAATCAATACCTATACGTTCTCATCCAATAATAATCATATTTTATTGCATTATAGTTTTTTATTTCCTCAGTAGGCAGGCATGACTTTAAAATAAGAAGTAATGTTGAATCCATATTTCAAGTTTACAAAATAGAAATTATTAAGTGTAGCTATCATTTAAATAACAGAGTCGTTACTGGGAACATGGTTTTCTTGTTTGGAATGATTTGCCAGACACATTAAACATAACTCTCAGTGCCTTTTCTGGTCCTTAACTTTAATCACAAATTCGCCTGGCTAATGTCACCTGAATATTGGTGAAATATCAGTACAGGGGCCATTGGGGAAGTATGCTTTGAATGAAAATCACACTTAAGTGAGAATAATTTAAATACATAAAAATATCCACAATAGACTGTGTCATTCGGCAGAGGGTCCTCAGGGGAAGAGAATGGTGGTTTTGTGCTTCTGCTTAGAGGAAGAAGGCTTTGCCCCTCAGTCTTCCTGCCTGGAGGTTTAAGGTATTATATCAACTTCCTGAGTTTTCAGACTTTTTGACTAATAGGAATAATTGTAATGATAAACAATCTCCATATTGATATGAACTACTTCCTTATCATACATCTATAGACAGGAGATAAACCAGAGAGAGAGGAAATGGAAAGAAAAGGAAAGAGGAGGAGAGGGTATGGGGAAAAGGAATTTATTACCCTGAGAACCTGGAACACTAGCCCAGGTGGATAGTGACATAATTATAAACATCTGATAGGTAATGAAACAACTACTGCACTCTTCTCTAAAATGCTTTGGCACTGGGTATAGCAAAAATGAAATATTGATTTACAAAATCTTTACAGTAAGTTATTAATTTTAAGGACTCTCATATTATAGCTTTGTCAGTTTGAGTGTCCTTTCAGTCTCATTAGAAATAAAATATGTTTTAGGGAAACGACCATAAACTCAGGAATTCATGGTCCTCATCTCAGGAATACTCTTTGAAGGAAACCTACCACAAAGAGGTTTAAGTTACAAGCTGGTAATTCTCAACGTGTTAGATATGATCACCTGTGGTGTGTGCACAGCTGTTTCCACCGACTCAATCCAAACTGATGCCGAATTTTAAAGCTACATTTAATGATTCAATAAAATGAGTTTGATGTAAGAAGCCTGACGAAACCAGATAAAATGTTATAATGATTGAAATCTCAATGATAAGAAATTAAAATACAGGAGTGGTTCAACTGAACAAAGATTGAGCCCATTTTGGCTTGAAAGATAGAGTCGATTTAAAGACAGACATATGAATAAATGTGAGCAGATTCTATGATTCAGTAGTGGAGTAAATCTGTCATCTTACTATGTAGGAACCTATTCCTACGAAGGAGCTGGACTCTTTCACAAGCACAAATGCATGCAACATGATGCTTACCTTAGATAACACTTTTATTTAACATTTTTGGCAGACATTCCATGCCATTGCCAGACTTCTTAATTGTTGTGTTACTTGACTGTGGCATTTAAAATATATAAGAACAAGGTATTTTGTTAGCAACAAATGAGAAGCAATGCATTCTTTTACTAAAACCCGTGCTTTGGCACAGGAGTAATTCCATGAAATCTGGAGCGAAGGCATACTGCGGTATGTTTCTGTGCCATGTATCTTAAAAGGCCACCATTGCCAACTTCCAAAACTGCCACTACATCACCTTTGCTTCATCCCCAGTAGATGCCCTTTAAGAAACAATAATGCTTTTGTTCAATTCAACACCAAAATCTCTGTTACTACTAACTTTGTTGTTATATAGTATTTCGGTAAAGGAATTCCTGTGCCTGCTTCAAGATGAAAAAAAAAATCTACTCAAAATACTTACAAGGTACATTCCGTGGACACACACTGAAATTCAGTGAACAAGCTCAAGAAAGCGTCTTGAACATACTAGTCTGGGGAGAGCCATCAATAGAAGGCTGATGAGCAACTCATCAATGAAGGGATTTAATCTGTTGTTTCTATTCTCATCTTTATTGGTTGTAAGGTCCTTAAGGATACTTGGTGGAAAACAATGTTTTGATTAGACTCTCTAGACTTGCCAGACATTTGGCTGTATTGAAAAGATAAAATGTTCAGAGAGGGTGAACCTATAATGAACCTATAATGAGGTAACTATATACATTGAATAATTAAATAAGTCAGCATGCATAGAAACAGGCATACAAATCATTGTCTCTACACTAAGTGTTCAGTAAAGGATTCTTCCTTTACTCTGTTAGTATATCGTATTATATGATTCATTATATTGACGGCACTAGTACTATTGAGGTATCCCATTATCTATTCCTGCTTTTATTCTATGGTTTGTGATAAAGTATGATGCTTTGCCTCTGTGTTTTCTAATGTCAGCTAGGTGGACAAAATGACAAACAGTTAAAAATATAACTTAGACAGCCGGGCATGGTGGCATAGGTAATCCCAGCACTGGGAGGCAGAGGCAGGAGGATCTCTATGAGTTCGAGGCCAGCCTGGCCTACAAAGAGAGTCCAGGACAGCCAAGATAACCCAGAGAAATCCTGTCTCAAAAACTAAAAAAAAAAAAAAAAAAAGTAGAACTTAGTAACATAGATAAGTTATAAAATAAGCTCAGAAGGATTGAGCTACCGTTTCTTGTGTTGACTAACAAACCAAGGTATGCATAAGAATAAGATGGTTGTGGGAAAAGATTTTGTGTATTTCATATTACTGAAAATGACTTAAAATATTGGCTGAAATGATTCAAGGTGTACTCTTATTTAAATATTTTTAAATTTTATTTTATTAATTTATTCATATTACAATTCAATGGTTATCCCCTCCCTTGTATCCTCCCATTCCTCCCTCCCTCCCATTTTCCCCTTATTCCCCTCCCCTATGACTGTTCCTGAGGGGGATTTCCTCCCCCTGTATATGCTCATAGGGTATCAAGTCTCTTCTTGGTAGCCTGCTATCCTTCCTCTGAGATTGGCAGATTTGGGCCCAGGGTCCCACTCAAACTATAGTACCAGCCGAGGACAATACAGGCCATAAACTTGAAACCCCTACCCAGATCTAACCAATGGACAGACATTCTTCACAGTTGAATGGAGAGTGGGGTCTAACTTTCACACGTACTCTGGTGCCTCATATTTGACCACGTCCCCTGAATGGGGAGACCTGGTGGCACTCAAAATATACTCTTTATATCGCACACATAGGCTTTCCTGATTAATCAGGGAAATAGACTTCTAAATGGTTAACTTGTAAGCTTGTAACAAATTACCAGGGTCCTGGTACTGCCACTTAGGTGGAAACATAGTTTTACAATGTCAAAATAAGAGCCAACTCTGAAAAACATTGTAAATGCTCCACATCCTGCAGTAGCAAACATGCACCAAGATTTTAATCTTAATATAAAAATAAACAGCCACATCATCACATTAATGTGTGAGTTTGCATTAATGATTAATGAATGGTAAACTAAGATCCAGAAAGACGACTTAGTGGATATGGACACTAGCCATCCAAGCTTGCAAACCTGAGTACAATCCCAGAACCCACATATATGTTGGAGAGAAGCAACTGCAAACAGTTGTGTACTGACCTCCATACACACTGTAGAGACAACTGATGTTCACGTTCTACTTTCTCATTTGTAGTATTTATTACTTTTTACTGAAAAATAGCAGCAATAACAAAAACTATGTACCAGGCACTGAACTGGCTACATTATTTAATTTTCCGAAGTTCATAAAAAGAGATAAGGGTGAACTTTAGAATTTCTCAGTAAGATAACAACATAAGTGCACTGTAAACTCAGGCCTCCCAGACTGTACCCTTTCAAATATTATCATCTGTCTCCTCAGTGCACACAAATACTCTAGAGCACAGGTAAATTTATAAAAGTGTGTACTTTTAAATGACCTTACTACTGATCATATTCTTTTGCAACCAAGGAGAAGAAACAGCAACAATAAAAATAATGGATAATAATTTAGTGAGAAAAAAATCAAACAAAATATGACAGGCTTGTCAGGAAATTCCAGGTTAAATCTTGTATATTAGCCACAAACTCAATTTTCTTATGATGCTCATTTTAAAGCATCATAACTCAAATGCAGAATCCCTCCTCTACATCAGCAAGTGTTTTCTCTTTTACCATGAGAACTACAAACTGAAGGACTGCAGCTTGGAAACTTTTTTTCCTCAGTACATTTTTTTTTCTGCTACAGAGTAATGTGTGGCATAATACTTTTTATAAATATATATATATATATATATATATATATATATATATATATATATATATATATATATATATATTGAAAGCGAATAATGTCTTCACTGTAGCAAGCAACTTTTGACAACCCTCATCTCTCTTCTCAAATAATTTATTTTTGCTTACCTTCGGAACTTGTGGTGGCAATTAAAAAAAAGAAGTAAAGTTCTCTTTTCTCTTCATGGCTTCACAAGTGCAGCCGCTGGGTCTCTGCCTTCCTCTTGCTAAGGGATCATTAAAAAGTTTCCTTCTTTGATATGTGTACCAGAAACAGTTTCTCCAAGAATTGTTCCTAGGTTTCAGATAATGACAGAGGAGAACAAACAGAAAGTGATGAAGGTGCTGCGAGTCTCAAGTGGCTTTTGAAAGATTTAGAAAATGTGAACTTTCATTAATGTGTACCTCTAACTTCATTTCATCACCCATGAGACCACAGTAACATTTTCCGCTTATTTTTTTCAATAATAAAATCACTGTGAAAATAATTCCCAAAAAAAAGTTATCAAGAGCTGATAATGGACTGCTTGTTTATGCATGCGAAGTTAGGGTGTAAATAATTTTCTTTTAGGCTCTCGGATAAATCTTACGTTCTGAGCTGCGTTCCCAGCTCCTCGTTATTTCATTCTGCCCGGCCGTTGTTGCACTCCAGGAAGCAAAGCCTTTGCTTTCATTTTATTTATTATAATAGAAACCTCACTTCCTTCTTGCAGATTTCACATGGGATTGTCCCACAAAACCACTTACTTCTATAACTATTTAAACTGTCCTTAGAGCAATTGCCCTGGTTACAAAAGCCAGTTAATTTTAGACTTTTTTTACAGCTCTTCCAGTCAATTTCGGACCCTCGACTTTTTAAGTATGCTGCTTCGAGTATGCACACAGGACACAGATTATAACTTCTACATCGTTTTGTTAGGAATGAGAATAGATTGCTATTTTCATCTATTTGCTAGCAAGTGGTGAATTCTCTTATGAAATAGAACACGCAAACCATTACAGCTCCTTGTTTAAACATATGCAGAGGAGATAATTCTGCTCCTGAAAGGCAAGCGTTCTCTTTGTTCTTTTGTGATTATGTGAAATGTTAAAAAATAAAAATACTAGCTGCTTCTTCTTGTAAGGAGAGACAGATAGATATTGGTTCCAAATACACTTTGGACTATGAACTCACACATCTTAGAATAAGAAGCGGCCATTTTTGTTAACAGATAAACTATTTCCATTTTTATTTCACTTGAATGCTGTAAAACACTCATTTGCAATGATTCCTTTTATTTGACAGGAAGGGCATAACAAGACTTTAGCCTAGTGAATATTCCAATAGAACTTAATAATGTATCAATCAAATACTGAGGAAACGGTCATGTTGATATCTATTGTTATACGTACTTTATTTTGCTTGTATTTGTTACTTATTGTACTTAAGCTGCAAACTACTGTTTGATCATGACTGGATGCATAACACCATCCTTATATTGCGGTGTGTAAAACAACAAATGAAAAATTTACCAGCAAAATCAAGTATTCTAGAAGAGCATAATAGAAACCACTGCAAAGTTGGATGTGTAGAGAAGGGGATTTGAAGCTGGGAAGAATTTGGAGAAGAAAGTGAATGTGATCAAAATACATTGTACAGAATTCTCAATTAACTAGAAAAAGATTAACCACATTCATATATATGTATATATATACATATATATGTATATATATATAATCAGTCTGTTTTTGAAGCTGCTATTATTTTAAGTATCCTTGATAAAAATAATATCATTATTTCTATCATCCCAGTATCTAAATAATAATTTCATCATTTCCCATGTCAGAACTGGAAGCTTTGACATTTCAAATGGTAACATTTCAATGCGTCATTGATAAAAAGACTTGGTGATATCACAAACAGCTCCTTGTGAACACTAGGAGACCAGCGAATTTCATTTCAAACTGTCCTTGCTATTTTCACAGAAAGAGCAAGAGTGAGAAAGAGCAAGAGAGAGCTGCAGAATGAGACGCGGGGTCAGGCCTTGGAACTCTCAGCTGTAAATGGGACGTCTTCATCAATTCCCTCCCCTCAGAGCTTAGGGAACCTCATGGCGGAGGCGGCAGAAAGGATGTAAGAGTTGGAGGCCAGGGAGGACAACAAAGCCCTCTAAATTAACTCAGCAAAACTCATATAAACTCACAAAGACTGAAGCAGCAAGCACAGGGCCTGCACAGTTCTATGTCAGGCCCTTTACACTTTCAGTTTAGTATTTTTTATGGAGCTCCTGAATGAATGATGAGTGAGTTTCTGACGCTTGGGCTCTTTTCTCTGCAGACAGTCTTCCTTCTCTGGCTTCAGTGTGATGGTTTTATCTTATCACATTTTCTTTGTTATGTTTTGTTGTTATCTCTTAGAAGTCTGTTATTTTCTAATGAGAGACAGAAAAGGAGTGGATCTAGCTGGGCAGAGCAGCGGTAAGGCACTGGGAGGAATAAAAAGAGGCAAAATTGGAATTTTTATATGAGAAAATAATCTATTTTCAATAAAAGAAAAATGAAGGTAAGAGCTAAAAGATGAAGAGGATTGCGGTGAAGTGCAGTCATCTGGATGTGACATAGCTGTTGAATATCTGAACTTACAGTATATTTGCTTAAAAGGCCAGAAGATCAAGCCAGTTAAAAGTTCCAATGTGGAAGATGGAGGGATCCCCAAGACCCTCCATATATAGCAGAAGGGCTATTTTAGCTGGTGGCTTCTGAAGCAAGGGAGGATAACATTTCTTTGGCAGTATGACCACTGGTTATTTTCCCATGCCACAGTGAGTGACCCCACATGCATACATATGAGAGCAGCACTGACTAGACTCAGTTAGATTAATATAATTAATAATTATAAAAGAGGGTCATGAAGTTGGGAGGGAAATGTATTGGGAGATCTGTGGAGGAATTATAGTAAGAAAGTGGAGGTTGAGTATGACACTATGTATGTATGTATGTATGTATGTATGTATGTATGTATGCATATATATATAAGTATGATATTTTCAATAAAAATAAAAATTAAAAAAATAGATTCCTTAATTAATTAATAATTAAAACTCAAACTTTATACATGTCCTGGCAAAGCTGCCTCACCCACCCATTGTCTACCTTGCCTGTTGTAAACATCACGTATTGGCGTAGACTGATAGGTGTGGCATAGGTGTAGCACAGGTGTTTGTTTAAATACAGCCACTGCAAGATGATCACAGAACAAAACTGACTGGCCTCAGCGATTGCTTCTGTCACTAGTAGCATGTAACAAACTCTCCTTGAACTCATTCTAGGTTTTAGTCATCTCTGAAGAAAGTTCATGATAGTCTTAGTGTTATCCAAATCCCCAACATCAGCTCAGAATTGGCAAAGCCCTAAAATAAAAGTATTTGGCAAGTTCCACACATGTACACATATAAATGGTTTTGCTTTCATTGTTTTGAGAAATTCCAGACTGATGGTTTCCTTTCTGTAGTCCAAAACTAACTCTTTTTTTTTTTAAACTTTAATCAGATGATGCATGTAAGTAATAATGAAAGAAAGCTCTAGTCAGTTTCTTTGTTGGACTGAGTAACCTTGATGTTGCTACTCTGTACTCAGTTTTAGCATTTCAAACATATTGTACTCGTTCCTGGAAATGGAAATTATTTAAAACTGTAGAAAATGTAGAACATTTGTATCCAGTAAACTGAGAGAGAAAACAAGACAAATGAACACTGGCTAGAAGCTTTAACAACTGTGAGCAATAACGGCCCGGAGATGCTTAGGAGATGGGGTTCTAAAAGGACCTTAGAGGCGGGGCAGGCAGGGCATACCTCCAGTTCCAAAACTGGTTACAACAAAACCAAAATTAGGGACAACATCTTTGAGAAGATTTTGGATTAAGAGGACTAAAATTGAAATTGAGAGGTGATCAAATATCTTTCACAAAACAGCCCACATATTGTCATAACCCTAATAAACAGAATTCTGTGAATGAAGGTGAGCAACCTCCACAAACCAACCTCAAATCTCAGTGTCTAAAATTGGATTTGGAATGCACTGCCAGCAAGTGCTACGAGATGCAGGCCAGAAGAAAATGAAAATCCCCCTGGAAGAAGTTAATGCTATCCTGGGGCCTCCAATAATTCTTAAAACAATTTTATCAAATGCAATGTTTTACATTTACTAACAAAAGAACCAAACTCATGGCAGCCTTTTATTTGTTTGCTTCCTAGGCAAGACTACTCTTTATCTTTTCCAACAATAGATTTTATTCTCACAGAAATTCCTTACTGAGTATAAATTCCAGCCTTATTTTCCTCCCTATTCCTTTGTATATATTTTAATCAGAACATAAGTGAAACAAATGAATTCCAAAGGTGGCCTTAGAAAATTTCATGCAATGTGTTGGGCTGCTGTTGAGCATGTAAAAAGGAAAAGGGGATGGCCTTTCTGTTGGAACAATGTTTTTGCTATTTTGTGGACTAAAATGGAATTGCTGAGGGAAGGATTGTTTCCCCAAGGAACATCAGCACAATCAAATTAATAGAGGTGAAGAATTATGGTATACTGCATTAAAATTTATTTCAGCTAACAACTTTTAAAGCCTATATATTGATGTTTAAGGTGAGATCCTATGAATTCAATATTTATTCATATGCCCCAAATATATTGACGTTAAACTTGACTATTATGGTTTAGCTAAAAGGTTATGTGCAGCCTGCACACACTGCTCTTCTAAGATGAGCCGAAATGTGTGTGGTGGCAGGGAATGGAATTCATCTTCCTGTCCTTCAAAAACCACTAAAGGACAAACTTCCCAGTTTTAATTACATAATTTCACAACACAGCTGAGTGCATCATAGAAACTTAGAGGAATAAAAAGTCATAGATAAATTAGGACATTGTTTTCTTCCAAAGGATGGTATTTGGAAGGTAATTGAGTCATAGGGATAAATTCCTCAAGGGTCAGATTGTCACCTTGGAGAAGGTGAATTCTGCATCTGCTTCTCCTATGCTAGTGCCTCTACCTCTCTCTCATCTCTGTCTGTCTGTCTTTCTGTCTCTGTCTCTGTCTCTGTGCCTGTGTCTGTCTTTTTCTGTGTTTCTGCCTCTTTCTATGTCGGTGTCTCTGTGTCTCTGTCTTTGTCTCTCTCTCTCTCTTTCTCTCTCTCTCTTTCTCTCTCTCTCCACACACGTACACACACACACACACACACACACACACACACACACACACACACACACACACCTTGTAGAGTTTATACTTCTGCAAACCAAAAGTAAGTCACTCCCAGGCTCTCTGTCTGTTGCATGAGATCTCCTATTTCCTACACTCCACACATTTGAGAAGCTCAAGTTTGTGGCTCAAGTCAACCAGCTCAGATACATTTTTTACAGCAGCCCAAGTTGAAAAAGACACTAAAAGCTTCATATGAATTTAATCCCCAAGCAGAAAATTATTGAAAATATGACTAATGATAGTGACATTTATAAATTATATGATAATGAAACAATATATGGCAATGGTATAATAATCATTAGTTGTTAAAATTTGCTCTATTTTTTAGTTCTATTTTTCATAAACATTTTTTATTTTTACATATACATTTATATTATTACATATATATACAATAAACTACATATAGCAAGAAGAATCATGACACAATCAGGAATTATATAAACATTACATTCTTAGTGTTTTCACTATCTGCGCTATACCTAAAATCATATTATCCCCTAAACAGCTAAGCTTAATTGTAAAACTAAACTATCTGGTCTTCAACCCCATCAGAGATTTGAAAAGGAATAAAATTGATTACCTGAGTATAATGGGAGTACAGATTAGTAGCTTTCCAAATGAGAAGATGACAGAGACTGTTTGCTACATGAATAGTCACCCAAAACTCACTATAACCTTGAAGCATCATCTATAACCTTCTGGCCCAATATCTCTGACAGACGTATTTGTGAGGCAGGAAATATTAAGGATCTGCTTACCCTGTGTTGGCAGAGTTTGGCTGTTGACTCTGCCTGCATCCATGTTTACCATTTTTTAGGCAGAAATTTGTCTGTGTTAGAAATGAGGACATTTTGTCTAGTGGCTGGTTTGCCACATTTGAAGCCATCTTCATAAGGAGGTTCTTTTGATGTTCATCACCCTCTTTGAGGTAGGCTGGGTGTTGTCGGGAATTAACCTGTCCTATGTCAGTGAATCTTTAAAACAATAAAAACATTTTTAGATGTCATATTGTCTATGTATCTGAGGTTTTTTTGAAGACCTTGTGTAACTCTTTTACCTTATCTTTCTATGGAATCATATCTATCTGCTGAACCTAAGACGTATATTCTCATGATAAAAGAGTCTAGTAATTGATATAACCATGACTTGATCAACTATCAATTAACTTGTAAAACTTATTTATCCTAAATAGCTTGCAGTAGCATTTTCAAAGCATTGGAAGTAAACCTTGTATTATAATTGAGTTATATGGGTATAATACCTCATATTAGAGTAGAAATATATATATATATATATATATATATATATATATATATATATATAGTGTATGAAGAATGATCTTAAATTTGAATTCTATACCACTGTAATATTAAACTTATTTTGCATCTAATCACAAAATTCTGTACCAGTGAATTAAAAATAACCTTGTGAGTGACAATTGAGGCATTAAATTGAGGAGTAGATTCACTAATCTACTTTTTGTTCTGTCTTCTCTATATATTTCTATATCCCCCCTTCTTTCTTTTCAACCCCTATCTCCAAACTTAAGATGGGAGATAAAGGAAAAGAGAAACATCCCTGAGTTTAACATTATTTTCTCTCTAAATAAGACCAATAATAACTTATAACTAACCGCTATGCAAAATAACCCCCTATAGCTCAAGAGAGCAACCAAAACCTACCCTACCTACCTAGAATCCCCTTAAGGGAAATGGGGCATTGTTCTATTAAGGTTTCTTCCCTCTGATTTGGTAGGAATTATACCTTTGTAGGGGCTCAAATAAAACTGGGGGAAAATGGTGAAACCAGCTAGGAATAGCATTTCTGGTCCAGTTTTTAAATGTTGAGAAATTACAGGCTTAATTAGAGTTCTGTGTGGGACAATATGCAATGCTGAATTAGTTGGGATTGGAAGCTTTCTTTGAAGCTGTCCTGGGAGCTGTCTTATTCTGATGAGGAACAACGGAAGCACTTGGTGCTGGAACATGAAGGATGCAGGATGTCAGTGTCCAGCATGCTGAGTAACATGAATCCTGTCAGGTCTGATCCAATCTCAGTGTCCATTTCTTTTGTACTGAAAACATATAATTTCTCACAAGCATTATATAGTAATAAAATCATAAATGTATAAGGTGTGTATGACGCACAGAACAATGAAGGCTGGCTTTCTGCTTTTTGTATGAGTAAGAAAAAAAGAATGAAGAATCAGTGAATCTTCATTAATACCATACTAAGAGTGGCATCTGATAACAATTCATAGGGGTTCTATAGCCAACAAGAAGCACTGTCTATGCCTTGACATTCACGTCTCAGCCAGTCTCAGAGGTATTCCCATATAGTGGAATTGACAATATAGGTGACCTGCTTGTTCTGCAGTTTAATTTCTTTGTGTCCTGATTGTATGTCCCTTCTTCAACCCCCCACCCTGATCTCCCTCCCTCCTTCATCCCCTCTCTCTCCCTCCCCTAGTCCTCAAAAAGTGAAGCCTTCCTCCCCTAACGTCTAACCTCATCCTATCAAATATCATCTATACTCCCTGTGCATTCTTCCTCTGTGGCCTGGTAAGGCCATCCTGCCAGAGGCAAGGGATCAAGGTTCAGTGGCCAGAGTCCATGTCTGAAGTAGTCCCTACTGTCCACATTGTAGAACCCACAGGGAGAGTGCTAATACTTCTGAGCAGAGGTTCTAGGTCCACATCATACATGATCCTTGGTTGATGTTTCAGTCTCTGTATTGTAGTGTAGTTATCCTGTATTATGTGGCTAATAGTCACTTATGAGTGAGTACATACCATGTGTGCCTTTCTGGGTCTGGGTTACCTCACTCAGGATGATCTTTTCTAGTTCCATCCTTTTGCCTGCAAATTTCAAGATTTCCTTGTTTTTAATATGTGAGTGGTATTCTATTGTTTAAAGGTAACACAATTTCCTAATCCATTCTTCAGGTGAGGGACATCTAGGTTGTTTCCAGATTCTGGCTATTACGAATAAAACTGCTATGAACATAGCTGAGCAAATGTCCTTGTTCTATGGTGGAGCATCTTTTGGGTATATACCCAGGAATGGTATGGCTGGGTCTTAAGGTAGAATTATTCCCAATTTCTTGAGAAAGCTCCATATTGATTTCCAAAGTGGTTGTACAAGTTTGCACTCCTACCAGCAATGGAGGAGTGTTCCTTTTTCTCCATATTCTTGACAGCATGTGTTATTACCTGAGTTTTTTTTCTTAGCCATTCAGATAGGTGTAAGATGGAATCTAAGAGTTGTTTTGAGCTGCATTTCCCTGATAACTAGGGATGTTGAACATTTCTTCAAGTGTTTCTCAACCATTCGATATTCCTCTGTTAAGAATTCTCTGTTTAGTCTTGTACCCCATCTTTTAATTGGATTATTTGGTTTGGTGGTGTTTAATTTCCTGAATTCTTTATATATTTTGTATATTAGCCCTTTGTCGGAGGTAGGGTTGCTGAAGATCCTCTGTCAGTCTGTATATTTTCGTTTTGTTCCATTCACAGCATCCTTTGCCTAACAGAAGCTTTTCAGTTTCATAAGGTCCCATCCATTAATGGTTGCTCTTACAGCTGTCGGTATTCTGTTCAGGAAGTTGTCTCCTGTGCCAATGAGCTCAAGGTTCCTCACCACTTTTTTTTTTCCCCAACAGATCTAGTGTGTCTGGTTTTATGCCAAGGTCTTTAATCCATGTGGATTCAGTTTTGTTCAGGGTGATACGGATCTATTTTCATTTTTCTACATGTAGCCATCCAGTTAGACCAGCACCATTTGTTGAAGGTGCTATTTTCCATTGTCAGCCTGTTTGTCACTTGTACACGGGAAGGCTACTGTTGTTTTTGTTTTTGTTTTATTTTGGTTTTTTTTGAGTTGATATTGTATCCAGCTACTTTGGTGAAGATGTTCATCAGATATAGGAGTTCCTTGGTAGAATTTTTGGGGTAACTCATGTATATTATCATATTATTTGAGAATGGTAATAGTTTGACTTGTTACTTTGCAATTTTTATCACCTTGATCTCCTTTAGTTGTCTTATTGCACTAGGTAGGACTTCAAGTACTATATTGTAGAGATATGGAGAGAGTGGACAGCCTTGTCTTGTCCCTGATTTCAGTGGAATTGATTTAAGTTTCTCTCCACTTAATGTGATCTTAGCTACAGACTTGCTGTATATTTCCTTTATTATATTTAGGTATGTGCCTTGTATCCCTGCTCTCTCCAGGACTTTTAAAATGAATAGGTGTTGGATTTTGTGAAATGCTTTTTGGGTTTCTAAGGAGATGACAGCATTTTTTTTCTTTTAGTTTGTTTATATGATAAATTACGTTGATGGATTTCTGTGTAGTGAAGCTCCCCTGCATCCCTGGGATTAAGCCTACTTGGTCACTGCGAATAATAGTTTTGATGTGTTCTTGAATTCAATTTGCAAGTATATTATTGAGTATTTTCACAACAATGTTCATGAGAGAAATTGGTCTAAAATTCTTTGTTGAGTCTTTGTGGTTTAGGCTTCAAGGTGATTGTGGCATCATTGAATGAGTTTGATAATGTTCCTTCTGTTTTTATATTGCAGAATACTTTGATGAGAATTGGTATTAGCTCTACGCTGATGGTATGGTAGAATTCTGCCCTGAATCCATCTGGTGCTGGGTTTTTTGTTGTTGTTGTTGTTGTTGGGAGACTTTTGATGACTACCTCTATTTCCTTAGGTGTGATAAGACTATTCAATTTGTTTATCTGACCTTGATTCAATTTTGGTAGTTAGTAGCTATCAAGAAAATTGTCCATTTAATTTAGGTTTTCAAATTTTGTGGCATAATAGGCTTTTGAAGTAAGATTTGACAGTTCTTTGTAGTTCTTCAATGTCTGTCATTATGTCCGCCTTTTCCTTTCTGGTTTTGTTGGTTTGGAAATTCTCCCTCTGCCTTTTAGTTAGTTTGGCTAAAGGTTTGTCAATCTTGTTGATTTTCTCAAAGAACCAGCTGTTGGTTTTGTTGACTCTTTAAAGTGTTTTCTTTGTTTCCAATGGACTGATTTCAGCCCTGAGTTTGATGATTTCCAACTATCTACTCCTCTTGGGTATGTCTGCTTTTGTGTGTGTGTGTGTGTGTGGAGCTTTCAGGTTTGCTCTTAAGTTGCTTGTATGGAATCTCTCAAGTATCTTTATAAAGGCACTTAGTGCTATGGACATTCCTCTTAGCACTGCTTTCATTGTGTGTCATATGTTTGGGTATGTTGAGCCTCCAGTTTCACTCAATTCTAGGAAGTTTTTAGTTTCTCTTTTTATTTTGTGCTTTACTCAGATGTCATTGAATAAGGAGTTGTTTAGTTTCCATGAGTTTGTCGGCTTTTGGTTGTTTCTTTTGTTCTTGAGTTCCAGCTTTAATCCATGGTGGTCTGATAGGACGAAAGGGATTATTAAGATTTTCTTGTATCTATTGAAGTTTGCTTTGTGAATCAAGTATATGGTCAATTTTGGAGAAGGTTTCATGAAGTCCTGAAAAAAGGGTGTAATCTTTTGTGTTTGGGTGAAAAGTTCTATATATATCAGTTAGGTTCATTTGTTTCATGATGTCTATTAGTTTATTTGCTTCTCCACTTAGTTTCTCTTTTGATGATCTGTCTATTGGGGAGAAAGGAGAATTGAAATCTCCACTATTAATGTGTGGGTTTGAGGTGTGATTTAAGCTTCAGTAATATTTCTTTTACGAATATGGGTGCTCCTGCACTTGGGGAATAGATGTTCAGAATTGAGACATCATCTTGGTGTATTTTTCTTTTGATGAGAATGTAGTGACCTTCCCCATCTCGTTTGATTAGATTTGGTTGAAAATTGATTTTATTCGATACTAGAATGGCTACTCCAGCTCGCTTATTGATCTATTTGCTTGGAATACAGTTTCCAACCCTTAACTCTGAGGTAATGCCTATCTTTATTGCTGAGGTGTGTTTCCTGTATGCAGCAGAATTACGGATGCTGTTTTTGAATCTGTTCTTTCAGCCTATGCCTTTTTATTGGGGAGTTGAAGCCATGGATGTTAAGAGATATTAATGATCCATAATTGTTAGTTTCTTTTGTTTTTGGTGGTGGTGGTAGTAGAGTGTGAGTGCTTCTGTATTTTGGAGTAGTAGATATGGAGTTTTTTTCTCCCTGTGGTTTCGTGGGTGTAGTTAGCCTTCTTGAGTTGCAGTTTTCTTTCTAGTACCTCCTGGTACTAGATTTGGGCTGGATTTGTGATTAGGTACTGATTAAACTTGGATTAGTCATGGCATATCTTGTTTTCACCATCTATGGTGATTGAAAGTTTTGCTGGGTACAGTAGTCTAAGTTGGGATCTGTGGTCTCTTAATGTTTGCATGACTTCTGTCCAGGCCCTCCTAGCTTTCATGGTCTCTGTTGAGAAGTCAGGTATAATTATGACGGGTTTGCCTTTATATGTGACTTGACCTTTTTCTCTGGCAGCTTTTAATATTATTTCTTTGTTCTGTACAGGTAATGTTTTGATTATTATGTGGCAGGCAGATTTTCTTTTCCAGTTGAATCTATTTGAAGTTCTGTAGGATTCTTGTATGTTTGTAGGCATTTCTTTTGTTTTGTTTGTTTGTTGAGGTTGGGGAAGTTTTCTTCTATGATTTGTTGAAAATGTTTTCAGGGCTTGGAGCTTGAAGTCTTCTCCTTCTACAATTCTTATTCTTAGATTTGGTCTTCTTATAAAATCCCAGATTACTTGGGTGTCAGGAATTTTTAGTTTTAACTTTTTCTTTGATTGAAGTATTGATAACATTGGTGGTATCTTCCATACTTTGGATTCTCTCTTATATCTTTTGTATTTGGTTGGTGTGGCTGGTGTCCATGGCTCCTGTTCTCTTCCCTATGTTTTCCAACTCCAAGATTGCCTAAGCTTGGGCAGTTCTGTTGTTGTTGTTGTTGTTGTTGTTGTTGTTGTTGTTGTTGTTGTTTTTGTTGCTTCTAATTTTCTCTTTAGGTCTTGAATAGTCTTATTCATTTCTTTCTCCCATTTGATCGAATTTCCTTCATCTCTTTGCATGTATTTTCCTGTAATTCTTTATATGATTTGCTCAAGTCCTTCATCTGTTTGAATGTATTTTCTTGTGTTTCTTTGAGTGATTTATTTTCCTCTTTCAAAGCTTCTACCATTTTCATCACCTCTGATTTAAAGTCTTCTTGTGTTTCCTGTGTGCTCTTATCTCCAGGTCTTGCTATGGAAGGATCCCTGGGTTCTGGTGATATTATATGGCTCTGAGTTTTGTTGCTGGTCTTCTTGTGCTGTCCTCTAAGCTTCTGTTTGTCTCTGGTGTTAGGAGGCCTAGAGATTCCTCCAATGATGTCACTGTCTATGCCCCACATTGGCCAGGCAAGTTGGGAGCAAGTAAAGAGAAGTCCAAGCCAAAGTTTGTTTTCTAATGCTCCCCACAGGCCTCCTCAGGAGACCAGACAGTGGTTGTTAAAGCTTGTATCCATCTCTGCTCACCTGGGTTCCCTGACTTTATCCCAGTTGAGTCAGGTAGGAGAGGAGTGGGCTGATAGATTTCCAAGCCCAGTGTTTCTCTCTTGCTCAGCAGTTCTTTTTGAGATGGCAGGGTCTGGCTATCTTCTCTATGTTCTATATAAGCTAGGACAGTAAGCAGCTGGGGGGGCTATGAGAGATTCAAGCTTGACTTTGCTTAGATGCTCCACAGATTTTTTGAGATGGCACCAAATTTGAGTCTTGATCTGTGTCAGATTCAACTCTGTCTATCTGTTCTGTATCCCACATGGGCCAGGTTGGTAAGCAACTGAGGGGCTGAGGAGGACCAAACCCCAAAGATGCTGGTGTGTTCTACAGGCCTTCTTGAGATGAGAGGGCTCTGCTTATCTGCTCTGTGCCCCAGTTGGGCTAGGCCAGTAAGCCACTGGCTGACAAAGATAGATTAGAGCTCAGAACAGCAGAACAGCAGCGGCAGAACAGCAGCTAATATGGGGTGTGGCCTGCACAGGTCTCTGCTCTGTGTGTCTGCTCTCTGACCTAGATGGATCAGGGCAATAAGCTGCAGGTGTACGGAGTGAGATCAGAGCCAGAAGCTGCTAGCAGGATAGCCACTAATGAGGATTGTTGCCCAAGCACCTCACTTCAGCTTGTTTGCTTTGTGTCTTAGCCGTGTCAGAGCAGTATGCTTCAGGTGGATGGGCAGAAACAGACCAAGGCTCGAAGTTGCCCATAGGATGGCAGCTAATGAGGATTATAGCCAGAGCCTGGATTCAGCTCTGCTGGTATGCTGTGTTACAGATGGGCCTGGCTGGTAAGCAGCTGTGGGGTGTGAAAAATCTAAACTCCAGGCTGCTGGAATGCTCCATACACACTCTTAAGATAGCAGGGCTCTGCCTATCTGTTCTGTGACCCTGCTGGGCTAGGCCAGCAATCAGCTGGGGGGCTATGAGAGATTAGAGCCCAAAAGTGGCCGGGTATCCCTCACTCTTTCTCAGGAGTCAGCTAATGTGGCTTGTGTCCAATGCCAGAACTCAGCTCTGCCTGTCTGCTCCTCATCCTGGATCTGGCAAACAGTAGACAGGCAGTGAGAGCCTGAAGCTGCATGGATATCCCACAGCCCTTCCCACAATAGCAGTTAATGTGGGCTGTCCCCTGAGATTTTTCTTTGGGTTAGCTGGGTGGACAGGGGTCAGACCCATCTGTGCTCCACACAGTGTTGATCCCTCTCATCTCAGAATCAGCAGCACTGGTGTTTTGTAGCTCTCAGTTTGGTCTTTACGTCACTGTGCTGTCCTGATTGTCCTGCTAATCAGACGCGGTGTGTGATTGGTATAGTCATCTTAGATAAATTTGCTTTAATCTTAAGGTACATAGAAATAGGGTAGGTATAGCACAGCCACACTGAAGGGCATAAGAAGCTGGTGTGGGAAGTGGAGAGTAAGCAAGTAGAGTTGCAACTCTCACCTAGGCCCTTCTGACCCTGCTCCATCTTATATGCTTCCACTGACCCTCCCTTTTCTCTTTTCATTTAGGCTTCCTTGTGGTCTTTCTATGACCAATCCAAAGTTAAAATGGAATAGAATTTAAACAAATCTAACTGATCACTAGCTTTTGATTCATAACAAAATGATCTTTTTTTTTTAACAGAATCACAAACAAAAATTGAACCTTCAATTACCCTTACTGCCTTTCTTTTCATTTTAGTTCGTCAATATTTTGAAATGAGCATAAAGTAATATACACACAAGTGCAAACAAAGAAAATGGGATGTACAGAGAAAACAAAAACCAGGGTTGCAGCTAATTATCTTTGAAGGTTGATTGTCAGCACAGATTTCAAGTACAAAATACCAAATAGGAAGCAAAGTACTTAGTAAAATGCTCTCTTATGTTCAGTTCTCATGGACTAGTAATATCATTTTATTTTAAAATAAAAGATAGTGTTTTATCACATTCCCAAGTTATCTCTTAATTTTGAAAGCAAACAGACATAAACTGTCACATATTTCATATTCCCCTGAATTATGTATAACATAATTGGGATCATAGAACCCAACTGTGTATGGGAATGTGTTATTTAGCCAACTATTCTGATAAGATCTGCTGTAGTACAGTCCAGCCATAGCACCCCTATGGGCTCAGTGCAAGAGGACACAGCTGAGGGCTGGTCAGAGCTTTTCAGATATTCGAGAAGATAATCTATTGACGAACAGAGTTCATGTCCTGATGTTGTTTTTCTCATGGAACTCCTTTTCTGCTGCAGAGTTTTCTGTCTCGGGTTGAAAAAAGCACAGTAGCCAAGTGTATAATACAGAAGATAAGTTTACAGAACCATCTCTTAAAATGTACACTTTTTAGGCATTCTGACAGCAAATCCCCTGGGGTAGCTTCTATGTGGAGCATCTTCTACCTGTCCTTCTTCTACTGATAACATATAAAGATGATTCTTAGTCACTATCAGAGTGGTGACAGCATTGTTTGTATCGTAATGTGTTTTAATGAGGTTATATGAGAGTACTTTAAAATACTTACTCAAATAAGTACTTTCAAATCTCTATTTCCAAAGAATTACCTAGAAGGAAACTTTACAGCCTGTGTGCATATTCTAAGCAGATTACCAGATAGAAAAGATTGCTAAAACTGTTTGTTAGAACTTCAAAGACATGGCAGTTTGGTAGATGTAAAGATCACATATTATATCATCCTATGTAGGCTCCCCAAAGGCTTATAAAATTATATAGAACCAATGAAGCATCCACATTCAACTAGAACTCACAAAGACATGCTGTATACAATTGTTATTTTTACTTATATGCAGGCACTTGCACACACACACACACACACACACACACAGAGCTAATAACATCTCAAAATTCCAAAAAACAGCTGAGATGAAAATAATTTTGTTTAAACATTCAAAAACTCATAATGTCATCAAAACAGGACATTTTACTTTAGAATCAATAGTAAAATATAATGAACACACACCCTAAAGTCATTCATCCTCAGTACTAGCCTCAAGACATGACCATAGTGACTCTATGAATGGAATTCAGAAACACACATTCAGCTTGAACATATGCACTCTAGATATTTTCTGTAAATAAAATTTTATATAAAACACTTTATTAAATTTTAGAAACATACAGCACTAGATGGGATTTCACATATAAATCCATCTTCTGTAACTGATTAAAACTTGTCTAGGATAAGCTTGTAGGTAAGGAAGAAAAAGGTTATATTCACCTACTTCTACTCCAAGACAGACAGGAGAATTTAAAGATCTTTTAAAATAATGACATGACTGTTGCTTGAAGTTTAAATGACTTGGACAAGAATATATACTTAGGCAAACCTGACATTATATGAGGATGATGAACCATGAGCATTGATGGTTAATTTTATTTTATTTTCTTTGCATGCCTATCACTATGTGGTTAACACATACATTCACATTCACATGTATGTGTGCGTCCCTGCACATGTGCATTTCTGGGTGTCAAGGCCAGAGTTTGGTGCCATGTGTCTTCCTCCATCTCTTCACTCTATTTACTGAGACAGGCTGTCCTGCTGAGTGCATACCATGGTAATCTATCTAGGCTTGCTTTTCACCTTGCATTGGGGACCTCAGATTCTAGGAACTGGGATTACAGGTGGATCATCACTTCCACCAGCTTTGCCAATCTTCTTATTTTCACAATAATCATTTGTTCCACTGAGATAGTCCCCAGCTTGTGTTTTGATAACAGTTTTTCCAGATTAATTCATAGCACAACTGTGTAAGCAAGTTTAAAATAGATGAGAGACAGAAAAACCTTATGTTAGTACAGAAAAAATTGACTCAGGGAGATAGTATTCTGAGAATAATCTTTGACCTCTCTAGTATTGAATTTTGAAAGTATTTCATTAATTTTTCCACTTTAATTTCTAAATATCAAGTTTACAAAATTCAATGCATTGCCCTGAAAAGCAAAACTAAATGAAGACTAAACAACAAAGAAGAAAATTATAGTCCAGTCTTTCTGATAAGTATAGACAGAAAATTCTGAATGAAATACTTGCAAACTAAATTCAAGAACACAATAAAAAAGATTGTCCACCATGACTAAGCCAACTTCATACACAGATGCAAAAATGGCTCAACACACACACACACACACACACACACACACACACACACACACACACACACACACCAGTCAATACATCCAATCCACTACATAAGCAGAAGTCACATAGTAATCTTAGCAGACACAGATAGGCATCTGACATCTCTTCATAGGGGAAATATCATAATGTAATCAAGGTAATATACAACAAGCCTATATCTAACATCATGAAAACTTAAGAATAATCCAAAGCATTTCCCCTAGACTCTGCTAAGACAAGGATGCCCAGTCACTGTCTCCTGTTTAATTTAAATTTTACTTAGAGGAATAAAACAAATGAAAGATATAAAAATGTTAAAAATAAAAAATGAATGTGACAAGCTTGCTTGTTCACACAATATATGGTTCCTTGCATCAAAAACTCTATGAGAAAAACTCTTAAAAATTAAAAATACACTCACCAAAGTTGCATGAGAGGAAAGCAGTCAGGCCTAAGCATATACATATATAAGGAACAGTAAGTGAACTCAGCAGGTTGCATTTATAAATTCATATCATATGTGTATAAAATGGTAAATAAGAAGAAGCAGTGGTGAATTAGAAAAGTGAGAGGCCTCAGAAGGAGCTGGAATTAGGAGAGGGTGTGGTACAAATTGTGGGGTTACAATACTCATTTATGAATTTCTAAAAAATAAATAAAATTAATATATAGTATTAGCACCACCAAGTATAGCAAGAAAAAAATCAGGGCAACCATCTCTTCACAATAATTTGAAACAATATCCTGGAATAAATCTTACCAAGGATATGAAAGGCTTGTGCAATGTCAATTTTAGAACATTAAAGAAAAGACCTGAAGAGGATAACATGGGATAACCTTACATGCTTATGCATTGGCAGATCAATGTTGTGAAAAGACCCACCACACAAAAAGAAACCTAATAACACAGGGCTAGGTAGTTAATAGGCCCTAGACAAAAACCTACTTCCATATATTCTGCTAAGTGGACATTGCTTTAAATTTACTTCTAAATACGTATTGTTGTACCCATGGATATGTACATCTTTTGACTCACGAGAGAAGCTCCTTTCTGCAATGGATGGTGATTAACATGGAGATCCACAATGGTCACCATACAGAGACTATAGCTGCGGAAGGATATGCCATAAATGGGACTGTATATCACACTCCCTCCTACCAAAGTTCAAAAGTTATTACAGGAGAGGTATCAGAAATAGTATAAGAGCAATAGGAAGTGGATGCCTGCAAAAAAAAAAAAGTCCTCCCAGAAACAGTATGATGGTTGTGCACTGAAATTAATAGTGTCAGAGACAGCCTACACAAGATTGTCACAAGACTAAGTGATACAAAAATCTCAGCAAAGAAAGGGCAGTTCTTAACTATGTTTTACTTCTAACTGAGAAGATATTGGCAACTCATGACTTTTGGAAGTGAGGTTGTCACTTATTTTCATGGAGGTGTGCTAAAGCGTCAGAGTAACCATCTAATCTGTAATCATGCAAAGTGTATATATCGAAGTATTGTCAGAATTGGTTCCTGTTCAGCCTTTCTACCCTCTTGCTTCCTGATGCTTCGTCACAAGACCTTTCCCCTACATCAAAAGACAGGATGCTTGCTTTTCTCACAGAATCACAGTTCTAGAATATGGCGGACATTCTTTGTGGAACCCTGCTCTTTGAGGTGTTTCCGGAGAGCCAACTGTGCTCAGTCTATTATGGTGGACTCCCTTTTTCATCATAGCTCTCTCTTTGCCTGATCTGGTGTACCCCAGGTCTGCTAAGGAGCATCACATAGCCCTCGGGGAAGATTATAGGCCTGACCCTTTCCTGATAGAACATGTTCAGCTAGCACCTGGAGATTCCTGCAAATACCCTGCCATATGTTAAGGATATCTTTAATTATACCTGGAAGTTCTTCTCCCACCCACTCTGTTCTTCTGATAGGACCCTGTGCTACCTCAAACATTTACCCTCAAACTCTTCCCCACTGCCCAAGGTTTGTAAATCCCTGATTTACAAAAATAAAGGTTGGTTGGCTTGCCCTCTTACTCCCTGCCTCCATCACGACAATTTAAACCTCATCGTTTATTCTGGCTGAGAATCACTCTAGGATTTTCTAGGGCTCGACTGCAGGCCAAGGCAGTCAGGGGAGCTATGGCAGAGCTGCTTTGTCAGTCACTGAAGCCTGCTCCACCGCCATTGCTATCTTGGTGCTGGCCCACTAAAGTCTGCTAGGCTAACTGCGTCCTGCATCTCACTAGACCTGCCTTCTGGCCAGTTTCAAACATACGCTCACTTTCTCTGCTTTGCTTAGCACAGCAGCTTAACAAAGGACTTGTGGAACTCCTAAGTTTCAACTGCCTCCTGATAACAGCAATCTCCGTCTAACCAGCTAGCTGCAACACTCAGTGGAAAACCCTTTCCATACCCTGGCCTCTCCTTGAGTGCTCAAAGCTGCCCCAGAGTGAGAAATCAGGCCTTTAATCTTGAGGTCCATCTTTTTGTCTGGAAGCGGACAGTACCCAGACCAGCCCACAGAATCCAGGCCACCTGCAGGATGCTGAACAACAATTCTATGGCCCTATCATGAAATACAGTCTACACTGATCAACATAAGCCTGTAAGGGATAGGGCGAATCCAGTTCACAATCAATATTTTGTTTTAAAAAAAATCAGATCAGTCAATGGTCAACAAACTTGGTCTCTAGATGCTGCCCTCTGCAGCCTATCTCCTCTTTATGATAACAAAAAATTTCTATAGGTTGAACAAGTATAAATAATAAATATATCTTTAACAAGTATCAACATTGATGGCATTCTCCTTCAATTTACCATATCAAGTATTTTCTCTCCCAGAAAACCTGTCTGGGTGTGGTCTTACTCCTGTTGAGAGTTCTAATTATCTTTCTTCATCACTTTTTATTAGCTTTAGATCTGAGGTTCTCTTCATGTCTCATTAACAGTTTGGGTTTTTTTTTGTTGTTGTTGTTTTGTTTTGTTTTGTTTTTTTACTAAGCCTGTCTTTTCTACCTTGTTCATAAATTTAGGCATGCTCATACTCTTTTGCTTTTCAAATGGCATTTTTTTTTTACATATTTCTGGACTTCTTTATAGTGAAAAATATCCCCTGTAACTATGATTAATTGCAGGTAGTGACAACAGTATCACTGTGTTTATGCTATGTTGTCTTGAAAATTTATCCACCACCCCAAATAAATGAGTCCGTGACTTTTGAATTTTTACCTCAGTAAATTTCTCAAAGCAACAGCAGGATGCAGCCAGACGGTTTGCCAGATTGTAACATCATTCAAGTGTGACCCACTTCCATGTGGCATCTATGTTCCTTTCTGAAATCCCTTGAGCAAAGTCTTCAGATATTTCTATTATTATTCTGCTCTTTGATCTCCCATTGGAATGTTTCCTTTTACTCTAGTATACTATGGCTTATCAAGCCAATAATTCCAAACTCTGCTGGCTCCATAGATTCCTACACCTGAAATGACAAACTATGGCATGACAATACACTCATATAGTATTGGGTTACAAACCTTCTCAAGATTTGATAATAATGGCTCTATATAAAATGTTTTTTTAATACTGACTATATTAAAATTGTATTTTATATTGAATTGTTTAATTTATCACAATATGTGGTATGTGTCCTTTACAGGGTCAAATTTAAATGATATATAATTGCTATTGTTCCTCTTCGGTTTTGACTTGCAGGTCATGTTTTTTACTGTGTCTTTATTTTGTCCTACATGTGACCTCATCAGTGAAATGCTTTTCTTATTAGTGAATATAAGTGCTTATTTGCTTTTTATAGATATTAGGAAAGTCTAAATATTTTAAGGGCAAATTTACGCTAATACATTGAAGGCTATGGCTGAAAAGAGAATATGGTTGACATTCTGTTGGATCCCTGGTTATTAATAGGGTTGTGGGTCATCGTTACCATTGTTGTGTTTATTTGTGTTTTTCTGTACCAGCGAAAATTAACAGTTCTTTCTTTCTATTTTAGGTATTTCCCTTTTTGAGTTTCATGTATTTCATGTTTGTTTTTATGATAGTTATATTCCTTTCACTTCTATTGGAGAGTTTTTTTTTCATTTTTATTTTATTAATTCATTTATTCAGATTACAACTCAATGGTTATCCCATCACTTGTATCCTCCCTTTCCTCACTCCCTCCCACACCCACCCTATTGGAGGGTTTAAAATTTTTTTCCTTATAAGAATTCTGCCAGTAATGAAAGACTTTGTGTTTGGTTTGTATTAGAACTGCACTTATAACCGTCAAGATTTTCACAGTTTTATTCTACTAAATGGGTCTCTATAATTTATTCTTCCCTCAGCCCTTTCTTCAACTCAGACAATTTTTGAATTTAGGCTAGCATAAATATGTTATGTGAATTTTTATTGGTTCTGTACATCAGAGAAATTGTTGGCATTAACTGCCAACTTGGACAAACTGTGATCCACCTACAATTAATTTCAGTTATTTTTACTTAAGTCAGTAATATAAAATAAAATTGGAAGTAATGCATGCTCAAACTTGTTGGCTCTGATTCCTTAACGATTCTACTTTATTAAGGATTTATTAAAAGCATATACTTCCCTTACAACCCGATTACCATAAATAGGAGGGAAAGGAGATTAAGGAGAACACGAATGACACCTTCTGGGTGTCAGTTCCGTGGTGCAATTCCCCTGGCAAAATTCTCAGGAGACTAGCAGATCATCTCTCTGACAGAAGAAGCCTCACTGTCCAAGGACTAAACTTAGAGGCATCCACCAAGACTGCCACCACTGCCAAACTTGAAACTCCGGGCACTGTTTCCTGTTTCCGGGAACTCTGGTTCCCTAGTCTTCCTCTCCCCCTTTCCCATCCCCCAACCCTCCTACCCCTGCTGCCCGCTTCCTTCTATGGTCGTTTTTGCAATACAATACTCAGGCAGGAATCACTGGCACCTGTATTTTGTCTAGGGCTGATCCAGGCTGATCCTTCCTTTCTCTCAGTCTACGCTCAGATGTTCATCAGTTTGTAGAGACAAAGTCTCAGTGGGGTCAAGCATTCCAAGACTGTTTTCACCTTGGACATAGACTAACGCAAGATAACATTCTCTTCACACAAACTACTACTGAAGTGTGCAATGACAGAAGCTACTCTATGAGCTCAACTGCTCTTACCAACCCTAGAAAGATAGAAGATAGCAAGAAGGCATCTAGAATTAAATTATATACAATTTACAGAAGATATGTGGATACAAAATGGAATACAGGTATTAGGAATACAACAAAAACTATGGACTGTTGTTTTTTTTAAAGATTTATTTATTTTATTTATTGCATATGAGTGCTTAATCTGCAGAAGAGGGTATCAGATTACAGTATAGATGGTTGTGAGCCACCATGTGGTTGCTGGGAATTGAACTCAGGACCTCTGGAAGAGCAGGCGGCGCTCCTAATCACTGAGCCATCTCTCCAGCCCCTGGACTGTTGTTTTAAAGCAAAATCCCAAATGTTCAATTTTGCTGATAAAGAGCCAGATGCACGAGTGAAAACCTGCTAGCTCAGAGAGGCAGAGAAAGTACCCAGTGGATCTTTCTATTCAACCAATATCCCAAAAAGAAAGAGGCCCTTTCTCTTTCTCCATGTTTTTTTTTTAACTACTTTTCAATTCAGTATCCCTCCTTCCAGTGTTTTCTTATGTTCATTCCCTAGTTTGTTGCTCTATCTCTTAACCTATGATTGACTTTATTTAGCTCTTCTTTACAGAAAGCTCTTGGGCTAAAGGTGTTTGTTAAGGCTGAGCCACACCACAACAAGAAACAGGTTTTTCCAACTCAAAATCAAAGGATTGACAACGTGATTAAATATCTTGCAAAAAAGGACCTTTGAGAGGACATATGGAAATCCACTAAAGTAGAATCTTCTTAAAATATAAAATTAGATTAAAGAAATCTATATGAAGTCACCAAACAACAAGGGAGGAAAACCCCACCTGGACACCCCCATTAAGAATAGATTCAGGATATCCAGATGAGACCTGATAGGCTGTGGTAAGACAGGGGGGAACCCCACTGGTCAGAGGTCTAGGGGAAGGGAGTAGGGCAGAAGAGGGAGGGAGAGTGGGCACAGGAAAATAAGGGTTTACAATCAAGATGCAATGTAAATAAATTACATTAAATGTATAAAAAGTAGATGTCATTTAATTGATCTTTCAGCCAAAGAGGCCCCCTAGAAACCCCCAGCTAGAAACAACCAGCTATTACAAAAGACATTGGTTATTCTTAATAAACTGATGGCAAGGCCTTATTGCTAAAGACAATACCTACATAACATATTGAAGAGGAAAAAATGAGCTGGTGCCTACTTAAGTTTTCATCCCTTCTAACAAGTGTTCATGGTATTGTAAGTTATTCTGCATGTTAACAGAGGAGAAATGTAAATAAAAACCCTGCTTTAAAATCTTCTGTCTACCATGATGATCTGCCTGCATGATACTCTGGTACAATAGTTGTGAGAGTGAAAAAAATTTTCATCTGATTAGACTGAAGACCAACTCTGCGAGATGAGACCCATGCCTCAGGAGGCCAAGGACCTGAGACTAGGTAAGACATAGACCTAGGAGAAAAACAAATAGTTACTTTTCTGCTTTAAAAAACAGACATAAAATGAATCCTAACAACATTCTGCTATACTCATCTATCAGTGTTTTTCTCAGCCATTGGCAGAGAAACTTCTTTCTACAGTAGATGAACAAATACAAAGACCCACATCCAGATAATGTACCGATTGAGAGACTTTGGAACATTTATTCCTAAATGGAATATGCCTGTCAAACCAGAAGCTATCTCCAATTGACAGTTTTTCACAAAGGAAAATATGCTTTTCCAAAGGATTTCCACTGGATATACAAACCACACTTAAGGGCAAACCCAGGCCCAAGAGTAGATGGTAAATGAACTCAATGGCATTTTTGGAAGGTTTTGGGTTTTTGTATTGTTGATGTTGTTATTGTTGTTGTTGTTTGTTTTATAATGTTTTGAATAGCCCTAAAAGCCAATCTTGGCTTATATGTTTTCAATTTCACATATTTATGAGATTATTTTGTGTGAATGTGTGTGTCACTGTAACTGTACATTTTCCTTGGGCTTTTCTTTTCTGTTTGTTTGCTAATTAGTTGTTTTGCCCTATTCTTCTTTATTGATGTCTGATTGTTTTCTAATAAAAAAAGAAAGAAATAAACAAAGAAGAAAGGAGAAAGGAAGGAAGGAAGGAAGGAAGGAAGGAAGGAAGGAAGGAAGGAAGAAATATTTGTGTATGTGGAGAGATTGGAAGTTCCTGGGAGGGTTGAGGGTTGGAAACCAAGAACAAAATACAATGTACAAAATAAATCTACTTTCAATAAACAGAAAAGGGGAAATACACAGAATATACACTTAACATTGAAAGTTTTAGAAATCTTTCCTGAAAATTTGATTACCAGAAAAAACAATAACATATATTGTATTTGCTCTATTTTAATCACTTTTTCAATTGTTCTTAAATAAGAAATGATAATATAATGAGCTTTTTAGAAAGTGGATAGATATGTTTCCACTGATATATAAGGTAAAATAGTTAAACAAGGTCTTCAAAAGCCCCAGAGACCTAAAGAATATGGCATTTAAAGATGTTTATTATTCTAAGGATCCTTTGATAAGACAAGTTAAACCTGGCAACACCCAGCCTGCCTCAGAGAAGATGATGTGTATCAAAGACCCTCCTTATGAAGTTGCCTTCAAATGTGGCAAACCAGGCATTGGGAAAATGTCCTCATTTCTGCCATAGACAAAATTCTTTGCCTAAAAAAATTTAAGGAAAAATTAGATGCAGGCAGAGTCAACAGCCAAACTCTGCCAAGATAAGGTAAGTTCTCAATAATTCCTGCCTTGCAAATATGTCTGTCAGACATATGGGGCTAGAAGGCCAAAGATGATGCTCCAACATTATAGAGAGTGTTGGGTGACTGTTCAGGCAATGAACTATCTCACTCAAATTTTCATTTTTGAAGCTGCTAACTCACTTCCAGTTCACTCAGGTATTTAAGTTTTATTCCTTCTCAGGTGTCTGATGGGTTTGAAGACCAGATAGTTTAGTCTCACAATTAAGCTTAGGTGATTAGGGATTAACATGTTTTTAGATCAAGATAGATGTTTTAAGTTAATAGAGATGAGATATGATAATTATCTATCTTCACTCAGAAATTTAGACCCAACAAGATAGAAAAGATGTTTACTTCAAGTTTGCTAAATACAAATAGCCAAATCCCTATGAATGTGACATTTATATAATTCCTGATTATCTTGTGCTTCTTCCTGCTGCATGTAGTTGATTTTATTCCTGTGTAATAAGAGAAATGTATATGTCAAAAAAGAAACATAATAAATAAAAAACTGCCCCAAAACAAACAAATCAAGCAAAAAAAAAAAAAAAAGAGAGAGAGAATTAAGTTTCTAAATTGTCAGTTTATTTTATTGACATTTAGATAATTTTGAGCACATGAAGTTTCTGATATTCTAATATTATATTCTAATATTATCTATATTCTTATCAAATATTATGAGCTAGTTAGGATACCACCATGACTAGTATGTTAAGTGAAACTACATGAAAATGTGCATATCTTTGTCTTGTCTTCAACATTCTGTGACACTTATTTTATTTCTAGTGTGGAGATATTTCTTTTTTAAAAATATTTTATTTAATTTTAATGTGCCTTAGCATGACAGTGTCAGATCTTGGAGTTACAGACAGTTGTGAGCTCCCATGTAGGTGCTGGGAATTGAACCCGGGTCCTTTGGAAGAGCAGGCAGTGCTCTTAACCACTGAGCCATCTCTCCAGCGAGATATTTCTTATTAATTTTCTATGACACACATTCTTCCCCCAGAGCTCAGGAGTCATCATACATGAGGGGGCATAAAGATGATAAAAGCCCAAAGTGGTGGGCCTTTACAGTAAAATACTGGTTGTTGGCTATGACAGACATGTTGCACACATTAACTCACAGGAGATGCACATGATCTGCCATGGATAAAACTAGTGAAAATGTCATCATGGCACATGCAGGGGCTCATAGTATCTTATACTTAGCTGAAAAAAAATATTGGTTTTTGATGGCTTCTAAGAGAGGAACCACAAGTTTTCTTCACATACGTGTTCCCTAAAATACCACCCAAGTTCCGCTAGCTGATTCTACATCTGTGAACATACAGGCAAACTCAGGAGCCCTTAGGCATTTAAAGAACATGGAGATCACATGAATCAAAGAAGGAGAGTGGAAGGTGGGCGGGGACAGATTTCGAGAGGAGGGAATGGGAGAAGGTTTAATAAATGTAGTTTAAAACATATGTAGAATAACATACCACAATATAGGTGGTAAGCGTGCTTCAGTTGACACCATCAAAGGCAAGTTTGGGAAAAGGTTTACATGATAACAGATTGCAGATTTCTGGCATTCTCACTCCTTTTTTTTTTTTTTTTTTTTTTTCTCTTGTAGCAAAGGTTACTATCAAACCCCATTCACTGGACAAGATTGGAGTTAATCTTATTAATCTGAAAAAATAATGCTTCTTTTTTTTTCAGGTTCTTATTTTTTGTGTGTATGTGTGCACGTGTGTTTCTGTTTTAATGTAATGGAAATAAAATCTCCTAGGTATTATAGAATGTCAAAATATTAATTTTTCTATAAGATATTATGCTTGTAAAATATTAGTGATTTAAGAAGGGGACCCTGTGTCATGAGAATCCTCAGAGTGGTATCTGGTGTGACACTCCACTAGAATGTTTGGGCTTTGGCTCTGGATTTTCAGCAACAAAGATAATAAAACATCCAACAAAAGGTCCACTGCAGTTTTATCAATCTTTATATTTTCTTCACATATCATTGCTCATAATACCTCCAATTTTTCTGGTATAGTTATCGTATACTCAACTTCAAAATTTTCTGCAGATTTACACTGTAAACATTTTTGTGTAACCAGCACAGAACAAGCAAGTGGACCACTGATGTTGATCTTTGTCCTCCTCCAATCACGCGTGTATGCATCCTCATCTACACAGATAGCCATAGCCACCTTATCTACAGTGACACAAGCCAATAATATCAGTGCTAAGGATGTGGAGGCAAAAGGCTTGTCTATACAATGAATATCAGGGTATTTGGGGCTACAAATGAACCTAATTAAACAGCAACAGGAACAGGAAGCTGTTTAACCTCTACTTGTAACATCTATGACAACAGTGTTGAAGGGTTTTTAAAAACTTATTAAATATCTGTGAAGTCTGACCCACTAGAATCGAAGTTTGTCATATTTCGTCATTACTAGTGGTACATGGGATCCTATAACAGTGAATAATAATTATAATAAATGCTAAACAGCTAAGATATGACCTCTATGCTGTGTAACTTTCAAGAGTAATCACCATTTATCCTTTTTAATTTAAAAAATGATGAATACATATATTTATATTATTTCACATATATAAAATAAATTATATACAACAAGAACAACAAAACAGTCAGGAATTATATTGATGTTACACTCATAGTGCTTTGGTTATTTGTATTTGGAAGCCTTGCAGAAAATGTCTTTCTTATTTTGGTGTGTCTAAAAGTATGCATGTAAATCAATATCTATCATATCTCATCTTTATCAACTTAAAACACCTATCTAGACCTAACACATCTTAACCCCTAAACAACTAAGCTTAACTGTAAAACTAAACTATCTTGTCTTCAACTCCATTAGAGACTTGAGAAGGAATAAAATTAATTACCCAAGTAAACAGGAAGTGCATGCTAGCAGCTTCCAGAGTTTAAAAAAAAAAAGACAGAGACAGTTTGCTACGTGAACAGTCACTCAAAACTCTCTATAACGCTGGAACATCATCTTCAGACTTCTGGCCCAATATATCTGACATACATATTTGTGAGGCGGGATCTATGGAAGACTTGCTTACCATTTGTCCTTTTAAAGGCGTCATTGTAAGCAGAAAAGCATATACATTGTTAGAATTAGAATTTTACTTTTCTTCTACGCATCACTTCTAACCTATAAATGCTAGATTTGTGGACTAGATGTCCTGATAGAAGCTACCATGGCTATGTTTGGCTTCATAAAATTTATTTTTCCATCCCAAGTGTGGAGCCACTGACAGCTAAAGTTGTCTTCCAGAATGCCACAACATTTAATTGCTCTTCTTAAAATATTAGCCTAATAACAAAGAGCAAAGGATGTGTACAAACTCTCTCACTTCCTGGAACATAATTAATCAGAAAATATCATCTTAGATGACCTTTTCATAAAGCTATTTTATGCAGACTTAAAAGAGGAGCAATGTATTGGAGAACCCAAACATGCTACATCATGACTTTAAATGTTTTTTTTTTTAATGTATCGATTCACATGTTTTATTTTATGGTTATAACATAAATACAATGTTCATTCCTGAAGACACTCAAAATATAACAATGCTATGGAGATATATATCATGATATTCAAAAATGACTAATTAATGCAACATGTATGTTCTAACACAATAAAATATCTATAAATGTCTATGTGTACCTGTGTTTCTATATTTCTATAGCATGTATATTTCTGTATATATGTTAGTGTGTAAAAAGGGTTGTGTATGTGTATATCTGTGTGTAAGAATTTCCTAATGGGTGTGCATGGTTGTGATTAGGTAAAGATTGAAGTAGCATAATTTTAAAAATCATAAAAAGACTACAGTGCCTTACATCTTGAAAATCCTGGTTGTTTTACACTGTGTAATTCAATAATCTGTTCACTTTCATGCCACATTAAAGCGATGTCTTCAGTGGTAGAAATGAACTGCTCTTGTATACAGGAAGTAATTGATTTATGACCCCAATGTCTTCAGCTCCTAATAAAGGGCACGATGAAGTTTTTATTGCGGCCTGGCATTTGCATGGCATGTTGAAAGTAATTTAAACTACTAAGAAGTATTAATTTCTTTCTAGAACTTTGAGCACAATTTAAAAAAATTGTGTGTTATAATCACTGTTTCGTTGTTAATGCACAGTATAAGAACTAGATTGTAAAACTACACAGAACGATCTGAATTCATTGTCTCTTGGCACAGCTGTGTCTCTCCCTCTTTGGAATCATCTATTTCTCTCTTAGATGCTCCTAATTCTCTTTCCAGAAGCTTCACTGTGAAGTGAACTTCCTGCACTCTGCACGTTCCTCAGAGCGTTGTTTCTTTCACTTAGTGCTGCAGATTGAACCAAGGACTTCACCACTGTGCAATAAAAGCTCCACCCTTCAGCTCTACACTGGAAGCCCATGTTGTTACTCTGATTCTAAGGGATGCGATGAGTTCTCCTTTTGTTGTTGTTGCTGTTGTTGCTGCTGCTGTTGTTTTTGAGACAGGGTTTTTCTGAGTAGCCTTGGCTGTCCTGAACTCGCTTTGTAGACCAGGCTGGCCCCAAACTCACAGAGATCCACCTGCCTCTGCCTCCCTGAGTACTGGGATTACAGGCGTGCACCAGCATGCAGCTGAGTTCTGTGTTTCTTGAACTTAGAAACTAATTCACTGCTGCTAAATGTTGTAAAGGCCTTCTTATGCCACATACTGCTAAGAACATATTTTCTGGAATATATTAAACATAAAGGGAAGAAAATTCTCTAATATTATATATGTGTGTGCATATATATGTGTGTGTGTGTGTGTGTGTGTGCATGTATGTGTGTAAGAGAGGAAATATTTCAAATACTGAAGATTCTTGCAACATACTGACAAAATGAAGTGATGGTCTCAGGTTAAATGTGTATTTTAGTTATTTTTGTAATGTCATCAAGTTTGGGAATATGTCTTATGCCTTCTTTAACAAGCAAATATAACAGTATTAGTTTATCTTAAATTTCACATACCTTTCTTTTATGTATATGAATAAAGAGGTGATTTTACTTTACCTTTCATTTACAGCATGTAACATTTTATGTCAGAGGTGACATAGGGACAGGGCTTTCAAAGAGGAAGCAAAAAGAATGTCAGAAATTACGGTTCATCATTTTCAATTAATGTCTGAAGGCACAGGGTCTCAGTCTACTAAGGGAGTACCCTTGTCGTGGTTGAACTCTACGAATGAAAGATTATTTTCTCTTCTTATTCCAGAAAATCTCAAACAGGCCGAAGACCCACAGGAGACCTCTGTGCGTAGACAGAGTACTTCCTGACATCTGAAATCCTCCCAACTGCCCAGTGACAAAAACAAAGTAGCTCACTGTACTGGAATCTTATACAATCAGCCCTCAGAAGATGGATATTAGAAAGTAAGAAAGAAACTCAGATAGTGATACTCTACACTGTTTTACTTCAGAGATGCATACTACAAAAATAAGTTAGGTTTAGTAGGATTTATTTGGTTTAGTTCAAAACATATGTTTTGTGCATGTACATATATACGTGAAGAACATATTGTAAATATATGACAGAAAACTAATGTCACCATTTCTCCGGTCAGAGCTAGTAATAATAAGATGCGCCCAGAATTCTGTGTGGCAACGTTTAGTTTGCATGACAGGTACTAAGCATCAGTTTAACAGCTGAATATTTTTTCACATTGTCCAGTCAAACTTAGCAAACCCTCAATTCTGGGCTGTATTTCTTTACATTTATGTAAACATTTCTCCACATTTGTTCACTTGTATGTAGGGTAACATAGCAAATCCCCAATTCTGAATTAATTTCTTTTGTTTGCTGATCTGTTCTGTTTGTTCTTAGGATTTTTTTTTTGCTAGATTTTCCTAGGGATATGGTTTGTTGTAGATAAAACAAGAAAATTCTGCCACAAACATTTGTGGACTAAATTATTAATCTTTGTTTCGCTTCATTTCCTTGTTTTATCATGGGATTCAGGTTTTACAAGTACAGGCTTCTTTGTTTTTAAGGTGAATGCATCACAGTTCTTTTTTTGGCATATACATTTGTATTATTACACATAAATAAAATAACATATATACAGCCAGAGAAACCACTAAACCATCAGGAATTATATGCATATTACATTCATGGTGTTTTGGCTAATTGTATTTGGCAACTTTGAAGAAAATATCTTTCCTATCTTGATAAGTTAATATTATGAATGTAAGTTAATACCTATCATATCTCATCTCTATCAACTTAAAACAGCTATCTAGACCTAAACGTCTTATCCCCTAAGCAACTAAGCTTACCTAGAAAGACTAAAGTCTTCAACCTCTCTAGAGGCTTGAGAAGGAATAAAACTTAATTACTGAGTAAACCGGAAGTGCAGGTTAGTAGCTTCCAAAATGAAAACTATGACAGGAACTAGAGACAATCATCCTGAGTGAAGTAACCCAGACCCAGAAGACATGCATGGTATATACTCTCTCATAAGTGGATATTAGTCATTAGTCACTTAATACAGGATAACCACATTACTAGTACCAGCTTCTTTTGTAAATTTGTTATTGATTTTTAGAGAAACCAGTCCCATGTATTTATGTAAATATCTAATTCATTTTATATTATATATAATTTGTGTGTTGAGGGGTACTTATGCATGGCACAGCAGCATATTAGAGGTCAGAGCGCAGCTTGAGTGAGTCTATTTTTTTCTTCTATCATGCAGGTTATGGGGTCCAAACACAAGTCACTGCACTTGGCACCAAATGCCACTACACACTGAACAACCTTGCTGCTTCTAACATTTCCCATAGAATATTGTGCCAGATGCACTCCAAAACTGTTCCTTATTGATATTTTTCAAGGGAATTTCATTTAAAACTTTTAGTAATGTCACACATACATACATACAGTGTCTCTTGGCAATATATGTTCCCAACTTCTTCCCTCCAGCTCCCTCAGACCCCTCAACAATATCTCCCATCTTCCTCACAACATCATGTCTGAAGAATGATCACAACAGATTAAATCCAGTACTGTAGCCCATATATGCACATAGGTAGTGTCACCCATTGGAGCATAAGCAACCAACCAAAGATGACCACACAACACAAAAGTAATGACTCTTCCTCCTCTAGCAACAATGAACTCCCATTTACTCTTCAGCAGTAGTTCAGGTATTAGGAACCCATCTACCTTCCATGCTAGAATTTTTAGTTCTATTGATCTTGTGTTTGTTTTACATGGGACCATAGCTGCTGAAAGTTCATGAGTATAACATTTATGTCATATTCAGAAGCGGGCTTTGACAGCCGTCTTCTCCATCCCCCAACACTTAAATCATTTCTGGTGCCTCTTCATGATGTTCCTTGAGCCTCAGTGGGAGAGTTAGTATAGTTTAACTATTCGTGGCTGAGTTCTCACTCAATTATTCACAGCATTTCCAATAGTTATGGGTCTCTGCATTAACTACTACCCTATAAAATGAGAAACTTTTTGACCAAGGTGGAGAGCAGTACAGATCTATGGACATGAACAGAAATACTTAGACACAGTTGGTAATTTATCAAAACAGTATGTTCTCACCTTGAAACTATAACTTTCCTTGGTTTGGATTTTGTGAATGTTTACAGTGCCAATTGTTCATTCCTTCTTGTGAAGCAGACCTTATATCTTGCTACTTCTTTTTGCCATAGTTATAAGGTGAAAATAATAATTACTTCATTAATTTCTACATAATTCATACATTTTAAATATCATGAAAACCAAGATATACAATTCTTTTTGTGTACTAAGTATTTATTTAATATGCCATTGCTAATATTTGGTTGGTTACCCCATAAAGTCTTGTTACTATTGCTCCTGTGACTACATATTTCCCAGCAGGTTAGTAATGCAGCATTCAGATTCAGATCCTGGGAAATATCACTGATGCATTTTTTTCCCTCAAGAAGCCTTCCTAAACATTTCATAGCCTTCTAGCACAATGAAAGGTAGCCAGGAGTGAGCGTTTCCCAATAACTTCAAGACTGATTTCTGTACAATATAATGCCCTAAAACATAAGGATGTAGAGTCCTAAACAGTAGAGTCTTACCATTTAGTTAAAATAAGGAAATAACAGCAATGACAATCATTGGTTGTTTTGGATGGCTCTGTTGGCTTCTTAACCAATAACTAATGTGATCCTAGCCTGTGTCTGGAAATGAGATTTTCTTTAAATAAACCATGTCTTTTTGGTGAGTCATTGCTTGTCTACATTGAACACTTCTTTTCAAACTCATTTTTTAAATTATGCTTGAATTAGCTGATTAACTAATTTAGTTTCATACATTCTTAGTTTTATAAGATTGTCTTGCAATATGTCTATAGCTACGGCTTTATATATATATGCCCATAGGCCTTTGCATAATACCCAAATCAAATCATTAAACTCATATTTTAATGGCTAAAATGAAATTAATTTTAACAATGAAATATTTCATAACTGCCTTTCACAAATGAAAAACCAAGTATCCTTGTTTGACAAGATATTCCAAATGTGTGAATAATGTATACATGACTGAAGTGATTATCATTATCTTGGAATTCTAACCGTGGCACAAACAAAGAGCAGCAGAAATTGTGCAAAGATGGAGAGTTTGTGGGCAGCAGTACAAAGCTTGGTGCTCCACAGCAGCTAAGTATCTCAGTCAGACATGATGTCTACATACTAGCTGAAAAACTCTGTAAAGATGCATACATGAGTCATAAATTGAGTACAAAAAATATATTCTCTGCACTGAAGCATGAATTCTTGGAATGGAAGAAAGCATGAGAGTACACCTTTGACTGGGTGTCTCATTAACATTGACAGCACAACTTCGGAAGCTGAGACAGGAGGATCGGCTTACTTGTAGACAGTAAACACAGCATCTGTCCATAGATACTGGCTATGCCCTTTAGGATGTTGTCCCATTACATCCTCAGGTGGAGGATGAGGGAGGAAAACACCTTTCTCTTTAATCGTCATCAAATGAGGTGAGAGCCTTAACCACCTCCTGAAGGCCTCACGTCTAACACTTAAGTTTCAGGTCTTGGATTTTGGAGGAAGCAATAAAGTCACTGGTGTTACCATCTTAAAGTCAAAGAGGTTTTGAAAATAATTTGCTGGAGCCTTAATAAACTGCAAGGTCAAACATTTTCTCTAAGAGTCAAGGCTGAATGAGATAATACCTCATTAAACACATAAGCATTCTGATTTGGACTTCTTTTCTGAAGGATTACTGGATATTTTAGAGGAGAAATGTTCAACAATACTAGTCTTGAAGGACTAATGCAAGTAGTTGAAAGGAGTAGTCTCTAACAGAAAGGGAAATTTCTTGGTTGCCTACATTTTAACATTATGGTGCATTCAGTGTTTTGTTTTGTTTAATATTTTTGGTTGTGATGACTTGGACAATAAAAACACTAAAATAAGGTGTTAATGTGTGCAGCATGTTACCTTCCAAAAGCTTTACCAAATAAACTTTGCAGTAGACTTAGTGTCTATAAGTGACAGACATGGTAATACATCCTCACATTAGATACTGTGAGCAAGATTTGCCTCCTCTCAGCAGTCTGTGTTAAACAAGCTGTAAACAATCACCACATTTTCAAGGACTGGAAAATAAATTCCCCTTCATTAAGTTGTGGCCTACTCTGATTACTTCCAGCACCCTCTAGCCTGGTAATAAATCACATATGCAGATTTGTTATGGTAAAATATATCCTAGAAAAGGAGTTTCCAGGATTGAATTTGAAAGGGTCTTCTGGTCCATGTTTTATCCATTCATAAATGGACAATAAGGGAAAGACATCACAAAACAGAAAAGCAAAAAATGATGTTACTCAGTGCCTCCCTCCAAAATCTACAGAATGCACCACACAGCTTAAATGTAAGGGGCAAAGGTACAATGGTTCAGAATAATCTTGTATTTCTTTCAATATCTTGAGCAAGGTGTTAGAAGAAATTATATGCTTGGAAAAATTATGTTTATATGAAGAAATAAAAATGAGGTCAAAGAATTTCATAGTTATAAAATTGGAAATCTGACTATCTATATTCTCTAAGGAAATAGAGAAAAAGACATAGCATTTTGTGTGATAAAATGTTATATTCTCCCTGTAGGATACTTGTACATATACCTCTAGTCTAAGTCCACCATTTTTATGATGGAAATATGTTAGGTGCACATACATGTGTGTCTCTATGTATGTGTGGGTACACATACAGGTGTGTTCACATGTGTGTGCATACAGGAAAGATGTGCATGCATGTGCATCTCTTTTTCTTTCTCTCACTCTGTGTGTGTGTGTGCTCGCATGCACGCACAAGCGTGTGTTAAGAGTCTTCCTCCATTGCGAGAGAGGAACACTCTTTCATTGCTGGTGGGAATGCAAACTAGTACAGCCACTTTGGAAATCTATCTGGTGCTATCTCAGAAAAATGGGACTAGGGCTTCCTCAAGACCCAGCTATTCCAATCCTTGGAATATATCCAGAAGATGTTCCCGCACACTTCAAGAAAATTTGCTCAACTATGTTCATAGCAGCCTTATTCATAATAGCCAGAACATGGAAACAGTCTAAGTGTCCCTCAGTAAAAGAATGGATAAAGAAACTGTGGTACATTTACACTATGGAATACTATTCAGCTATTAAAAACAAGGAATTCCCGAAATTTGTGGACAAATGGATTGAACTAGAAATGATCATAATGAGTGAGCTAACCCAGAAGCAGAAAGACTCAAATGGTATATACTTACTTATATCTGCATATTAGCCCAAGGGGCAGGTCCCATGAAAGTCTGCACCTACCAGGAAAGTGGGATAGAGGTGAGGACATCCTATTGAGACTCTAGGTGAGAAAAATATAGGGGATAGGGAAGTAGGTGGATCCAGAGGGTCCTAGAAACCTACAAGAGGAACATTATGGTGGGTGGATCTGAGCCCAGGGGTTCTGCTTGATCTAAGGCACCAACCAAGTACAAAACGTGCAGTCATCATCAAACCCCTACCCAGATCTAGCCAAGGGACAGAACATTCTCCACACTTAAATGGAGACTGGGGACTGACTTTCACAGGATCTCTGGTGCCCCATATTTGGCCATGTCCCTTTGTTGGGGAGGCCCAATGGCACTCGGAGGAAGAATAGCTGACTACCAAGAAGAGATTTGATACTCTAGCACCATATTCAGGGGGAGGAGGTACCTCTCAGTCACAGTCATAGGGAAAGGGGATTGGGGTGAAAGTGGGAGGGAGGGAGGAATGGGAGGATGCATGGGATGGGATAGAAAATGAGATGTAATATGACTTATTTTATTTTTCAATAAAAATGTGTTTAAAAAAAAAAGAGTCTTCCTCCATTGTTCTCTATCTCACTTAGGTGGAGCTTCACCATGAATCTAGACATTGATAATAATTACTCAGAGAGGGCAGGAAGCCAGCTTGATAGGCAGATCTCCATTGTCTGCCTTCCAAGTTCTAAAATTACACATGTGGTGTCATGCTTCCCAAGGTTTTACTTTGGTCTCAAAATCTTAACTCTGGTTACACACTTTGCAGCAAAAAACATATCCATTGTGTCATCTCCCCAACCTAAGATCACTTCTCATAGCCTCACATTATCATGGGGCAGTACAATAAAACAAACAAAAAGTTATTCTTTCTTTAATATCTTGTTGAGTTTAAGTGGAAGAAGATGGGAGGCATAGAATTTAACCACAGGTGTCAGGAAATAGAGTCACATTTCTAGGACCTAAGTAGTAGGTGGCATTAATGTTCATGAGAATGAATCGCATAATCACAGGCACTTGAGATGTGATACATATTAATTATCACACATATATCTTCAGTAGTTTATTTTTCTTTTTAATACTTCTATAATTATATACATTGTGTTTTGATCATATTCAACTCCTCCCCAACTTCTTCAGGACCGATATTCCTTTCCTTATTCACACAACTTTATCTTAATTTTCTTACAAACCCATGAATTATAGTTGATGCTGCCCATGTGCACTTAGACGTGAGGCCTTCTACAGGAGAGTAGTCAGCCTACCAGAAGCTATAGTCTTAGATAAACTGACTGTCCCTTTGCCAGAAGCCATCAACTACCAAGAGCTCCTTGTTCCTGTTGGGTCTTTTCAGGCATGAGTTTGCATATATCTTCTAACCGCCCAAGAAACTGACAAAGAGTTAAGCAAATACTATTCAAAAGGGATTCAGTGTTTGACAGAAACTCCAAAAGTTAAAAAAGAAAGAAAGAAAGTAAGGGAAACGTCAATAACTGAGTGCTTCTTAAGCTTCTCAAATTTACTGTGAATACACAATAATTGTAATTGTTACCCTCCCACACACTACAAAAACAATGAAGCATTTTCTACAGCATTGACATGTGACAAAAGTAGATTATATATTACAACTTGTGATAACCAGCTCGGTGTTTGAACCTAGAAGCTCCAAAGCACTTACCAGTATCAAATGTGAATTATTCTCTAATAATATAAAATTAAAATAAAAATGGTCATGTGCACTGTTTGTTGATCTGCTGCTTCTCTGGTTCACTAAAACTTTACGACTCCTGGCAAGACCTTTGCATCCAAGAAATATGCCTACCAAACCGTTAAGAAGCACCCGAACCATATCACTTACAGTCAGCCCTGGCAGACCGAATAGGGCCACATTCTTCATGAGGATGCCTGACTTCATGTTATACATCCAATGCTTCAGAGGTTGAACAAATTGGGCCAAGAGGCTTACCTCAGTATCCACATTCCCCTGACCCTCAAAAACAGACTATCAACTCAAGCATCTTAATTATTTATTTATTTGTTTGTAAAGAAAAAAACCTCCATAATCAGTGAATGTAGGAAGTGGTCTTGCAAATGTTGATCAAATTCAGGAACAGAGATTATTACACTATTTAAATGAATTAGCATCTTTCACTGGGAAAGATGTGTTGATTGCAATAGCTTCTATCTTCGTTGATAGATAACTATAATTGTTTATGAGTCAGTTTGAAAATTATGGTCTGAAAGTATAATTCCTTTCACATCAAACAAATACAAATGACTTAAAAATACCTCTAATAATAGAGATGAGAGTGTGGTTCCATAGGTAAGGACGTTTGGGCTACAAGCGTGAGAACCTAAGTGCAAATCCTAGCAGCCATATAAAAACAATGTATGGCCACTCTATAAGTCCCACAGTGTGGGCTTTCAAGAGATCAAAGACAGCAGTACTGCTGTTGCCAGCCTAGTTCAAGTATCAGTAACAAGGCCGGTCTTAAAGAAAGAAAACAGAGAATGATAGAGGATGTCCAGCATCCTCCTCTGTATTCAGAAATTGCAGAGTGTGAGTACACACGTGTGTGCACACATAAACACACATGCATGAACATGTTTGTCTTTACATGTACACAAATAAAGCCCTGTGCATACTCACAAGTGCACATGCAAATGCGCGCGCACACACACACACACACACACACACACACACACACACACACACACCCCTTCCTCTGCAGCTATACAAGCATGCATGAAGAAACATATACACACATCATGCACATGCACACACACACACACACACACACACACACACACACACACACACACAGAGAGTAAAGAAAAATATCAAAATAAAAGAAGTAAACATTTATGACTTTAAAATTTAAATTTTTAGCCTATTATTTATTTACTTAATCACTTTACAGCCTAACCCCAGGCCCCTCCCTCCTACCCTCCCACTTGCACCCTTATAATCCCCTTTCCTTCTCAGAGAAGTGGAAGCCCCCAAATTTTCCCAACTCACCCTGGCGCCTCAGGTTGCAGCAGGATTAAGCAAGTCCTTTCCCACTGAGGCAAGACAAGGTAGCCTAGCTAAGGGAAAGGGCTTGAATGGCAGGCAAAAGAATCAGAGACAGTTTCTACTACCATTGTTAGGGGACCTACAGGATGACCAAGCTGCACATCTGCTACGTATGTATAGGGGATCTAGGTTCAGGCTGCAAATGTCTTTGGATGTTGGTTCAGTCTCTGTGAGGCCCCATGTGGTCAGGTTAGTTTACTCTGTAGGTCTTCTTGTGGTGTCCTTGAGCCTTCCAGCTCCCTCTCCTTTAAACACTCCCTGAACTCAGCCTATTGTTTGGCTTTGGGTCTTTGCATCTGTTTCCATCAGCTGCTGATTGAAGCCTCTCAGAAGAGAGTTATGTTAGCCTCCTGTCTGCAATCATAGCAGAGCATCACGAATAGTGTCAAGGGCTGGTTTACTCCCATGAGGTGAGTTTCAAGTTGGGCAAGTCATTGGTTTGCCAGCCCCTCAAAATCTGGTCCATATTGAACCCTATACTTCTTGTATGCAAGACAGGTCAAAGGTTTTAAATTAGGAATTAACCATGAGATCACACTATAAATGAGTAACTTTTGTATAACTTAATAGTAATTTTTTAAAGACCTATATTTCTAACATTACAAGGGAGATTTAACACGTGTTTAATATTTTTCTTTTAAATCTTCCTTTACAATATGCAGTGAATCTTCATCTGCTCTTACTAATTGCAACAAAGGCTCTGTGGCACTGACTTCTTGTCCTTTTCTTCAGCCATCATCAAAGTGTGAATTCAGGTTTCTTGAACCCAAAATATGCATGCTTGACCTTTCAGCTCTGTGAGCATAAGTGAAAACAAAACAAGCCCTTGGTAAATGTTAAGATTTTTTTTTCTTACCTGACAAAATCCTGTATTTATATCACTGGATTTTAGCCTAAGGACCAACTTTGTATTTCTCATTTTAAAACACAGTGAGAAAACTAAGTCTTTCTAAGCATTTATTCTCTTTGCTCATCCATTGTCTTTTGTGTGAGGATAGAAAGTCTCCTCTGAACATTGCCTTATAGAACTCCGATCCCTCATGTCTGACCCTACTTCTAGACACTGGCCAATGATTAGGATTTCAGAGAACTCAGCATTCCACATTCTTATATATTGTGTTGTGTTATGCTTCTTTAAAAAAAAAAAACAATGTGTACCACTATTGGGAAACATATTTGGCATAAATAGCCATAAGGTTTTTTTTTTCGGCATTTTATTTTGTACCCAGTTTAGATCTGTATTCAGGTATTCCATGATTCACCAGCCTTGTTTTTGATATAACTAGTCTAGTCAAACAACTCAACCGTTCCTCTTCAAGAGCACTGTAGTATAAATTTCATCCATGGGAGTTAAATTTATATGGGTTTTGTGTGTTCATCTCTGCAACCACAGTTAATATTGAAAACCCCTGTATTCCGTAACCATCTCCTTTCTGCCTCGGTCATGTCTTTCCATAATATTCCAGTCACTGGCACTCACCAGCAAACTGTGTGTTTCCTACACTTCTGTACTCTGGATGGCACATTGAGATGGAATATGTGCACTTTTAAGAGCTCCTTATACACTGTGTGTGTGTATGTGTGTGTGTGTGTGTGTGTGTGTGTGTGTGTGTGTGTGTGTGTGTGTTCTATATACTGTAGAACACTTTGAAGCTATAGTAAATACTCATTCAGTTCATCACTCCTTTATATGGGACAACAACCCCTTTCAATGGCCGGGGCGGATTTTGTTGACCTATTCATCATGTGATGTACAGTTGAGGTGTTCGTACCTTTGGCCTTGATGAAAAGATACTATCTATGAATCGTTTTTACAGTATTTATAACTGATTTTGTTCTGTAATGTTGACAATAATTTTACTCATTCATTTCTGAGTCCTTTTTTATGTGACGAATCAATGTAAAGTTTGCACAGTTTTACTGGTATTTTCAAATACACAGCATTTTTATTTCATTTATATTTTAATCAACTACTTATTTTATTAATCTATGATATAATATTTTCTATATTCTTCATGTTCTCTTAACTTAGAACATATGATGCCATTTTTTAAGAAAGCACCTAAAGCAAGAATAAAATGCATCTGTATTATTACAATATGATTGAATATCTTTTCTAGTGTTGGTTCAAGTGAATAACAGGTGTTAAATCCTCAGGTTGAAAAAAATTTGAGTATTTTGTATAAGATGGATCGAATAGCAGAATTCATCTCTTTGTGCTTAATGAAAATCTTTTTTAAAAATTAATGAAATTTTAAAACTTTATTATAATTTACATTGCATCCGAATTGTAATCTGTGCTCTTATCTTCCTGTTCCTACCGTCCCTCCCTCTTATGCCCTATTCCCCTCCCTTAGACCTCTGACAGGTGGGGTACACCTCAACTACAGTTTGACCACAGCCTATCAGGTCTCATATGGATAGCCTGCATCCCCTTCCTCTGTGTTCCCACATGGCCTCTCCCCTCAGGGGCAGATATCAAATCGCTGTTACCAGAGTTCATGTCAGAGGCAGTCCCCTACTACACACTCCCCACCCCACATGCATGCCACTCCCCACATAAAGAATCAGGTGTCCATTGGCTATGTCTGAACAGAGGGTCTAGATTCTCTGCTTCTGTTGTCCTTGGCTGGTGTATGAGTTTGTGCAGGCCCCTTGGGTCCAGATCCAGCAGCCTTCATAGTCTCCTTGTGGAGCTCCTGACACGCCCTTTCCGTCCTCCGACACTTCCACACAACTTGCAGCACCTGTCCCAGAGTCCAGCTGCTAGTCCTAGTAACTGTCGAGATTCCCCCACTGCGTGGAGACTCTCAAGGGGCATCCTGGTTGGGATATGCCTTACGTTTCTTTTTTTTTTTTTAAAGTTTTCATCCCAGATACATGAATTTTGACTAAATGTTTTTCATATATTTTATTACTTTAAGTATATTCATTCTCATTATTCTCTGTAGACCAGCCTGGTCTACAAAGCGAGTCCAGGACAGCCAAGTCTGCACATAGAAAACCTGGAAAGAAAGAAAGAAAGAAAGGAAGAAAGAAAGAAAGAAAGAAAGAAAGAACTACAGCGTGCTTCATTATTCAGAACCTAGCTGTTTTCCCACTGAGTGGCTGTTTGTAAGCTACTGACCTCAACTACCTTATGTCATATTAAAAAGGCAAAGTAAAAGGATTTATCCTCATTTTACTCAATGGCCAGTGGATGTAACTAAGTAGGTCTCTGTACGTGAGACCTACAGCAAACCTACTTTGTAGCTCTGCTTGTTATATATTTTAATGAACATCTTTTAAGTGATAAACACAAGTACTCTCATTAAAGATGTTATTCTTAAAACTTATTAAATATAGTAAGGAAGATGATATTTTAAAGGCACCTGAAATAATGTGTATTGCAGGAAGAGACAGCAACTGAATGGAAGTCCAAAGTCATTGGATAGGAAAAACCTAAAAAATGAACTGTGGAGGAGCTGGTGGGAAAAAAATCAGAAAAGCATGAGGACTAGAGAGGATTTTTACTAGCTGATTCAAATATATGAGCTCTGCTAGCTACACTCGTGACTAAATAAATGGTGATAAGCAAATACATACAACATCTCTTAACTAAAGTAGTGTTAATATAATACTGAACTTGACTGAGTAATGAATGGGTAAACAACCACACCAAAAAAAAAATCCCATGGATGTCTTTCTAGCTAACTAGTTTTGGTTTGAATCTGCATTCCTCAAGCACAGAGAGCTGTCTTGGCACACAGTTTCCTTTCTGTTGAAGGCTACTTCCTTTAAACTGACATATATTTCACGTCTACATGCTGGTGATAAATCCCACTCCAAATCTTTCGATTTTTATGTGTCAGGATCATTGAGTTCTATCAGCATTGTCATGCTTCTGGCATTCATGAGTTTCTCTATGAAACTGAAGGCAAAATATTGGACACTGGCAAATGGAGAAAGAAATGGATTTTTAGTTGCCTGGTAGAGATTTTTCACATTTGACACAATTATGTCAAAAAAGTGGATTTTTCTTTATAAATTAGAGTACACTATAATTTGATCCCAATGAAAACACTAGTCAAAACCAAGCACATAACAGTAATTTAAGACATGAAAGAGGATGGGATTGACTTATGTCTCTATCAGCCATACTTTTATGCCTATGAAGTAATGTCTACTATTTTAGAGTAATAGGCTGGAAGGTGATTATAAAATATACATCTCCCCTTTTTGTAAAAATACTAATTTATCAGTAAAAATATCAGATTTAATGTACAAGTAGAGACCACAGAGTTCTTAATTTTATACCAAATGTAAATTTCTGAATAGTTTTCAACAAGCTATTCTAACATTTTTATTTGTTGGGCTGGAGCATCATTTCGATAGACAGATGGATAGACAGACACACAGAGAGAAGGACAGACGGACAGACAGACAGAAACATATATATATATATGCACATAGGTAATGATTACAATTTCTGTACATTGAAGGTGTTACTCTATTCAATTATTGTTCTGAAATTCTCATTTTACTAGGAGAGGTGAAAAGGAGACTATGAAGATGTCTTTAGAAACGAGATAACAACATGTTAGAAGAACTATCTATTAATTGATGTTTGTTACAGACTGAATGTCAATATGTCACTTTCTACTGCTTTTAAAGTGAAAATCATAATCAACAATGCTTTAGGACTGGGCAGCTTATCCCTCGGTGAGTGATTATGGTAAGAGTACAGAGCCCTTATGATAGGACCTTTACCTTTATAAAGAGAAATACATACAGTCAAGTGAGGTCTCAATAAGAAACTGCAAGCCTACAGCAAGGAATAAAGCCCTTAACAGATAAATGGACTAGGCACCTCCAGGAGTAAGAGAAAAAAAAGTGGAGGTGGTTCTTCTCCCAACTATTCAATACGTAGTGATTTGTTGCAGTTGTACAAACTGGGGAAGGCAGAGCCAACAGTAAGCTTGACACTTATCTAAAGTTATTTCACATATATAGAAATTTCATCAAATCCTACATAGTGGTTTTTCTGCCCAAACTATTTCATTGCATTCCTCCTACAAATGGAGGTTTTCAGTTATGCCTCCTGATACATAAGGCTCTTCAGATGCTGAGATTAGGACAATTCTTTAGATGATAGTATCTTAGGAAACATTTCTGCTCCTTATTACTTACATTTCTAAGCAGAAATATCAGCAATGTGAGATAGAAAAATGTGAGGGGGTAAAACTTATCGTTAGATTGATAGTTAAGATAAGGATAATTGCTAATGTAATAGTCAGATAATTACTGTAATAACCCACAATTGGATTATGTCTATAAGTATATGAGTTTTTCAATAAAAGTTTTAATAATATATTTTATTCTAATTTTCAGAAGACTTCAAGTAGCCAAACCATCATGATTAATTGTACTAAAATTTCTAATTAAAGAAATTTGTAGCCTTTAAATATTTCACACAGATTTTCAACATGTAGGGGGTTGGTTGAAGGAAGGAGAGATGGAGAAGAAATGTTGTCATTAAAATACAATTTCAAGAATAAACAAAAAGGAAAAATACACATTTGCTCAAATTGCATCTTCAAATCACATATTACTGCACTTACATGGTCATTACAACATTTTTAATGCAAATGTTTAACCCCGGTCAGAAATATCAAACTATGAAGTACAAAAACCATCAGCTTACGGTTTCACACTGTGTTCTTTCTTCAGTAGTACACACCATCATTATCTGCAGTGAATTGAATTTACATACAAAACTGAATCATTTCTGTCTGGACAACATTTAGTTTTAACAATCGATTTTTAAAACAACTATTAATAATGTCATTAAAATAACTAATGACTTATAATATTTTTGATGTAACTATCATACGGTAATGTTGTTTTATTTATGGTGCTCATTATTTACCACTGAAAATCAGACCAATAACTGACACTTTGTGCATGTTTTGTATGTGTATATTAAATATTTCTCAATACTGTTTAATTCAACTTATTATGTAACCAATTTTTCTATTCCAAAGAAAAACATTTTCATTAATACTATTTCATGTAGTAATTAAAAATTACATTATTCAAACTCACAAAACAGGACTATTTAAAGCATGAAAATTATTTAAGGACAATATCAAAGTAATATTTATTTTTGTCACAAAACATGCACACATGGGTCTTTTTTTTAAAAAATGCTCTATCAATATATACTGCATTTGTACATTTGTCCATCAGAAAATATCAAGAAGCTTTAAATACAGGACAATGTTATCAGTATAAACTAAAGCTAATTTATATTGAGGATGGTTATAGAATGCACTTGATATCTGTGCAGATAGATGCAGAAATCTAGACATGATCTATGTATGAGATAGTGTGCATACAAACATGTTCCAATTCTGTCAGCAGGATGGACATAGCGACAATAATAGTGATAGGTGTACAGAGTATATTTATATTATGTAAATACAGATTGTCCTACGATTTAAAAATACTTCAAATACATTTTATCCATAGAGACTTTTACTGCCACACTATAAAACAAAAACGTTTAGGAAAATCATACATTTTTGAGGGCTTACATGTATAGCTGAACATATCCTTATGACAGTCCAGTATACTTAATAATATGTGTGTGTGTGTGTGTGTGTGTGTGTGTGTGTGTGTGTGTGTGTGTGTGATGAAAATAACCTGAAATCCCATGTGTTCTCTCAAAGAGAATGTCTGCATTTGAAATATGATATCTGGTATTTGAATATCCATCCCTTCTACCAGCTGTCACACTTTCCTACTTAATCGTCTTTGCAATGACAGCGTTGAGTAAGTCACTACAAAGAGGCACTGGAAAAGTGTAATTTTGAAGTAATGCTTTGAGATGCCCTTCCCAAACAGTAGCTTTAAGAAGTTTTAATGATCAGTTCAGAGCTGATTTTCCTTAGTTAGATGTAATGTGAAGTTACAATGTTTTAATGGGAATCTGCCAAGTCGGGATTGCTTGTATTTACTTCATCTACAAAGTCCTGATGAATCACACCAAGCTAATGTCCAAGTCAAAGGGCTGACTTGCAAAAACATAACCTTGGAAACTTCACTTAACTCTTCTTTTCCTAAATAACTTAATCTTCAGTTTGTAATTTCTAGAATACTACCTAGTAGACATTGTCTGAGAGAACAGTGCAAATGGAACGCAAGAAGCTAAGAATCAAGGGAGATTGGAGTGGGCAAAGCATATACATTTTATGTAATCTCTAAGTAAGGGTAATGCTAACAGTTATTATGTATGCAATGGACATTTGAGCAAAGATGAGCTTTTTTAGAATTTTATAAATAAATACTATATTTACATCATTTCCACCCATCCTCCCATTACAATATGTTCTGTGTCCCCACCACATTCATGATTTCTTTTATAATTATCAGTGTTACACACACACACACACACACACACACAAAATATACTCACACATATATGCATAAACATACATACACATATGTATATATAACCAAACATTTACATTTAGTATTGCTCATATATACATGTGTTTAGGGCTCACCACTTGGGACTGGGTAGCCAGTTGTAATATTTGTCACCTGGATCAAGTATACTACTCTCTCTGTCTCTGTCTCTGTCTCTGTCTCTGTCTCTGTCTCTGTCTCTGTCTCTGTCTCTGTTTCTGTCTCTGTCTCTATCCTCTCTGTCTCTCTGTCTCTCTGTGTCTCTGTGTCTCTGTCTCTGTGTCTCTGTCTCTGTCTCTGTCTCTGTCTGTCTCTGTCTGTCTCTGTCTGTCTGTCTCTCTCTCTCTCTCTCTCTCTCTCTCTCTCTCTCTCTCTCTCTCTCTCTCCACACACACACACACACACACACACACACACACACACACACACACACATATTGCTTGTGGCTACTGTGAAGAGTGTAGTTTCCCTAATTTCTTCCTTTGCATGATTGTCATTTGTATATAGGAAGGCTACTGACTTTTTTGAGTTAATTTTGTGTGCAGCCTATTTGCTGAAGGTGTTTATCAGCTATAGGAGTTCTCTGGCGGAATTTTGGGGGTCATTTATGTACACTATCATATCATCTGCAAATAGGGATCATTTGACTTCCTACTTTCCCACTTGGATCCCCTTGATCTCCTTTTGTTGTCTTATTGCTTTGGCTAGAAGTTCAGGAACTATATTGAAGAGATATGGAGACAGTGGGCAGCTTTGTCTGGTCCCCAGTTTTAGAGGAATATTCTTGAATATCTCTCCATTTAATTTGATGTTGACTATTGGCTTGCTGTATATAGCCTTTATTATGTTGAGGTATGTGCCTTGTATTTCCGATCTCCACAAATCTTTAAAGATGAATGGGTGTTGGATTTAGTCAAATGCTTTTTCTGCAACTAAGGAGATGATCATGTGGTTTTTTTCTTTCAGTTTTTTTATATGGCGGATTACATGGGTGGATTTTAAACTACCCCTGCATGCCTGGAATGAAGCCTACCTGGCCATGGTAAATGATATCTTGATATGTTCTTGTATTCGTTTTGCACATATTTTATTGAGTATTTTTGAGAGAATGTTCGTAAGACAAATTGGTCTGAAGTTCTCCTTTTTTGTTGGTTCTTTGTGGGATTTATGTATCAACGTGACTATGGCCTCATAGAATGAATTTGGTAATGTTCCATCCATTTCTAACTTTGGAGTAGCTTGAAGAGTATTAGTATTAGCTCCTCCTTGAAGGTCTGGTAGAATTCTGCACTGAAGCCATTTGGCCCCGGAATTTTTTTGTTGGGAGACTCAATGATTGCTTCTATTTCTATAGGAGAAATAGAACAATTTAATTTGTTTATCTGATCTTGATTAAACTTTGGTAAGTGGAATCAATCAAGAAAATTGTTCATTACCCTTAGATTTTCAAATTTTATGGCATATATGCCTTTAAAGTAGGATCTTATGATTCTTGGTATTTCTTCAGTGTCTGTTGTTATGTCTCCCTTTTCATTTCTGATTTTGTTGATTTGGATACTGTCTCTCTGCCTTTTAGTTAGTTTGGCTAATGGTTTGTCTATCTTGTTGATTTTTCTCAAAGAACCAGCTCCTGGTTTTGTTGAATCTTTGAATTGTTCTCTTTGTTTCTAATTTATTGATTTCAACCTTGAGTTTGATTATTTCCAGATATATACTCTGCTGAGATGTTTCTGCTTCTTCTTTTTTTCCCTAGGGATTCCACATGTTGTTAAGGTGCTTATTTGTGAAGTTTCCAATTTATTTATAAAGGCACTTAGTACTATGAATTTTCCTCTTAGCACTGCCTTTAATGTGTCCCACAAATTTGGGTATGTTGTTCCTTTATTTTCATTGAATTTTAGGAAGTCTTCAATTTCTTTCTTTTTTTTTCTTCCCTGACCCAGGTGTCATTAAGTAGACAACTGGTTGGTTTCCATATGTGTGTACACTTTTTGTTATTTCTGTTGTTGTTGACCATGGTGATCTGATAGGATACACGGTATTGTTTCAATCTTCTTGTATCTGTTGAGGCTTGCTCTGTGACCTACTATGTGATCAATTTTGGAGAAGGTTCCATTGGGTGCTGAGAAGAATGTATAATCCTTTGTACTTAGGTGAAAAGTTCTGTAGATATCTGTTAGATCCATTTGATTCATAATATTGGTAATGTCATTATTTCTCAGCTTAGTTTCTGTTTCAGTGACCTATCCTTCAGTGAAAGTGGGGTATTGAAGACTCCCCACTCCTTATTATGTGGGGTTGATGTGTGGTTTAAGCTTTGCTAAATTTTACAAATGTTGGTGCCCTTGTATTGGGAGCATAGATGTTCAGAATTGTGACATCATCTTCCTTAACTTTACCTTTGATGAGTATAGTGTCTTTACTCATCTCTTTTGATTAGTTTTGGTGTAAAGTCTATTTTATTATATATTAAAATGGCTACACCAGCTTGTTTCCTGTTTCCTTTTACTTGGAATACTTTTCCCATCCTTTTATCCTGAGGTAATGTCTATCTTTGTGGCTGAGATGTGTTTCTTAGATGCAGAATAATGTTGAGTCTTGTTTTTGCATCCATTCAGTTAGTCTGTGTCTTTTTATTGGAGAATTGAGACCATTTATGTTGAGGGATATTAGTGACCAGTGACTGGTAAGTCCCTTGATTTTGATGTTGGTTGCAGTAGAGTGCTTGTGTGGTTATGCTTTTGCCACGGTGTAATTATATATGTCCTGTGTAATTTCAGTTGTAGTTAGTCACTTTGAGTTGTCACATTCGACTAACTTAAGTAAGACCAAATTAGTGGATAGGTACCATTTGAATTTGTTTTTACCATGGAATGTCTTGTTTTCTCCATCAATGGTTATTGAAAGTTTCACTGGACAGAGTAGTCTGGTCTTGCATCTGGGGTGTTTTAGGGCTTGCAGAACCTCTGCCCAGGCCCTTTTGGGCTTTTATGGTCTCTGCTGAGAAGTCAGGTATAATTCTGATAGGTTTGCCATTAATGTTAATTGGCCCTTTTCCCTTGCCGCTTTTAATATTTTTTCTTTATTCTGTTTATTTTGTGTTTTGATTATTATGTGGCAAGAGCGTTTTCTTTCCTGGTCAATTCTATTTGGTGTTCTGTACGCCTCTTGTATGTTTATATGCACCTCCTTCCTTAACTTGGGAAAATTTTCTTCTATGAATTTGTTGAAGGTACTTTTTGGTTCTTAGAGCCAGATATCTTCCTTTTCCTCAATGCCTATTATCCTCACATTTCCTCTTTTCATGTTGTTCTTTATTTCTTGGATGTTTTGTGTCAGGAATTTTTCAGATTTGCATTTTCTTTAATGGTTGTTTCAAGTTCTACCACAGTATCTTCTACTACCAAGATTTGTTCCTCCATCTCTTGAATTCTGTTAGAGAAGCTTAGGTCTGGATTACTTGTCTACTTCTCTGAGTTCTCTTGTTCCTGTATTTCTTCCGTCTGTGTTTACATCATTTTTTCCATTTTGGTCTTCAGATCTTGAACTGTTTTATTTATTTCATTCATCTGATTGTTTGTATTTTCCTCAGTTTCTTTCAGTGACTATCTATGAGCCTTCAGATCTTGAACTGTTTTTATTGATTTCCTTTAACTGATTGTTTGTTTTTTCCTGGATTTTTTCCAGTGACTCTCTATAGGCCTCTTAAATGTCTTCAATCTGTTTGGCTGTATCTTCCTGCATTTGTTTTCAGATCTTACTAATTTCCTCCATTATCATCTTCATTACTATGGATTGGAGGTCATTTTCTTGTATTTCATTTGTGTCTGGGTTCTCAGGGTTGATTTCATTGGGATAGTTGGGATCTGGAGATGCCATATTTTTGTTTTTTGTTGTTTATGGTTTTGCGCTGATCTCTAGTCATGTTGCTGTCTCTGACATTGGGACCCTGATCCACACTTTCCATTTAGCCTGGGCCAACAGGCCCACAGATTGGCCAGAGAGGGAAACGGAGGGTGGGCAGGTGAGGCACACATGCTTGGCGGGGGGGAAGTTTTAAGGCTCTGTCTGGAGGGTGTGCCCACAACTTCCTGGTCCCCTGTGAGGGCCCTGGGTTCCTCTGTGGACTGGTGGGCCCAGATCCATGCTCCAGTACAGTCTCAGATACAAAGCTCCAGGTTAACAATGGTGGGAACCTGTCTCATCGCTGGCCAGTGTGCACCCTTCCTCCAAGTTCTTAGAACAGACAAGCTGAGTATGCCGCTTTAACGCTGCAGCTGAAGGGTGTATCTACAGCTGCCTGGTCCCCTGCATGGGCTCTGGGTCTCTCTGTGGACTGGTGGGCCCAGATACACTCTCTGCATTCCCCTTAGACCTAGTATTGTCCAGATCTTCCAGACACTGTGCCAATCACCTCTGCAGGTGGGGCCCTGTCTGTGCCTTCGTTCCCAGCTACCTGCTTCAGCAACTGCTGCCACTGCTGCTCTCCAGGGCGTCTGTTCTCTCCACAAGTTCAGGAATGTTCAGGTTTTCTGTAATTTATTTCTGTCGAACAGTGGAGTTCTCCCCCTGTGGTGGAGCGGGAAGCTTGGTGTTCCTGGTTAAGAAAATAGTCCAAATCCCTGACTCAATTACTCTGGCTTCTAAACAAGATCCACCCTACTTGCCACCATCTTGGAATCCTGCTCAAGATTATATTATTAATTGGTTCTAATCCTTTCAGAACAAAAAACATGGAGGCTTTAACTATTTCAGTAATCATTTATTCTACAAATATCACACATATTAACTGAACTGAATTTATTTTAAATTTATGATGGAGCTCACAGGTGCAAGAAAAATGTGAGTGCATTATCTATTGTGGACCTGTGCTTAGTCTAAAGAAAAAAGTCAAAGGTCATTTTACATCATTCATAAATCTGCCAGCACTGATTCTGAGAACACGCTGGCTTAGCAACAGTCACACAGATAATATGGGATAAGCACCAGATTTTTTAACAAGGTCATTAGACCCTATATATTCTTTAAAATATGGCAAAATAAGATTGATACTATGAACATTAACAGCAATATTATTATTGTTTCTAAAATACCGAGAACTACAATTCTGTTAATTTAATTGGAGTTATATCCCTAAATATAAATGGTTTTAGTGGTATATTTATTTATCTAGAACCCATCAGTAAAAATTACATATGAATGCTTGTATTTCTACAATATTATCCCAATACAAAGTGATAGCATTAGGAAGAGTTTAAATTTTGCATCGCAAGAATTGCCTGAACTGCTCTTTGGAGAAATGAAAGATTCATTCTAATATTTTCTCAGAAGTGACTGGAATTCTAATGTGACATCTTTCAGAACTTAATATTAAGTGTTAAATTAATTATTTGAAGGAATGGAAACTCAAGGAGGATACGAAGTTACAGAGTGTATGAAAATTAAAAGATAATTTGGGCTCTTGTATAAAATTAGAAGCTAGCTCTCTGCCAGATCTTGAGTTACATTAATATGTACAGGAAATGTCACCTCTCTAGTGGTCATGAATACATCTCTTATATACCATTAACTGCACTTGTGTTTGGATGTGGAATGCCCCCATAGATTCGTGAGCTTAAGTGCTTCTTGTGCACCTGGTGGTGCAGTTTTAAGAGGACTGTGGAAATTTCAGACAGTGTATACTTGCTGGAGGAAGTGGATCACTGAGCAGGTAGGACTTTAGCTTGTTGTTGGTATCGTTTTGTGTTCTCTCCCTTGGACATCTCCACTGTGGAAACAATGTAACCAAGCAGTCCCCTTTCCTGCTTCCAGGCCTTTCTGTCAGGATAGAAAGTATTCCTTTGAATGGTAGCACTCTTCCATCCCTAGCGCTGCCTCCTCCCAGGCCTATCTAATCATATCAGCTGAAAAGTTAAACAGCAGGGTGCCTAAATTTAACCCATGTTTAGATGGTTTTAGCGCTTCAGACATCCATTTAGAAATGTCTTTTTTTTTTCTTATTCTGACAGTAAGTAAGATGGACTGCTAAATATTATCAAAAACTATGTGGCATAGAACACTAGTGCCAAAATCTCCTGTGGCTTCCAAAAATGTAAGCTAGTGTTATAAGCATCACAGACTTACTCAGACTCATGAACATGACCAGCAGAGAATCTATACCTTAGAAAAATATTTATATGCCATTTTCCTTGGTATAGTCCCACTTTCTATATCTGTTTCCGACTGAGAACATACAATTTCATTTATACCTTCTTGAAATCATTCAAAAACCTAGATATTGTTGATGCAGCTGTCTATGGACCAATTGAACACAACAGTAGTTATAGTATCTTTTTAGGCTCCATTTTATGACTTATTGCTTCTGAATCAAACAAATATTTCATGTGTCAGGACACCTGGGGAAAACTTGTGTTCTAGGCTGCTCTTGTTACCCTTTTTTCCAGTGAATTTTCTCAAGCCCATAATAATTAAAGTATAATAGAGAACTATAGTATTCATCTTAGTCACTATTCTACTGCTGTGAAGAGACACCATAACCAAGAAAAGTCTTACAAAAGAATTTAATTAGGGGTTTGCTTACAGTTTCAGAGTTCTACAATATCATCGTGGCAGGGAACATAGTCATGGAATAGAGACTGAAAGCTGCAGCATGATCCACAGTCAGACAGGTCATCCCTGTTCCAAAAAGACCATACCTCTTAATCCTTCTAATTTCTCCAAACAATTATATTCCCTCATGTAGAATTCAAAAATATATAAGCCTAATCATTCAAATATACAAGAAAGTAATAATTCAATAGTATACTAGCTCTTGGCATCCTCCACTTGTCAAATATTTTCATCATCCTCTAAAGAAATATGGTATTCTTAACAATATCTTTCAAATCTGCTTTGACCTAATTGATCTATTATCAGGTTGCCACATCCATGACATTTCATATAAATGAAGTATTGTACAGTGTATTATCTTTTATGACTGGCTTCTTACATTGCATAAGCTCAGACATCATTCTTTGTTACTGCTAAATTAATATTTCATGATAAAAAAATACTTCATTTTTATCAATTTATCGGTTGATGGGTGTTTTAACTATTATGAATGAGAGTATGGATCAACCTTGAGGAAACTAAGTAAAATACAATACTCATAGACAAATTATGCACTACTCCCTTTTTTGACACATCTATATACTCATTTTTATTATCCACAAGTTACATAGTAATGTCAAGAGTGAATGTGAAGAAGTCTAGTTTATTATCAGTGGGTATAGTGCTGTAGTTGAGGCACTTTAAGTGAAATGAGCTCAGGGGACCTGAGCACTACCATGCACTGAGTACTTCAAGCTAACACATGTCAATTTATACTGTGTTCTTTCTGAAGTAAATTACGTTAAGATATGAATGCATAAGAATATCCTTGCTTGTATATCAATCATTATTAGTAAGATTTAGTTTGGAAACATGATGGTTTGAATAAGAATGGCCTCCATATACATTACAGAGAGACTGGGCCTGACTTGGATTTAAAACCTCAGCGCTGACCCGACCCCCAGTGACACACTTCCCCCAAGTCCACATTAGAATATTGAATTATATACTTTCAAAAGAACTTTATGATAAAAATTATATTTCAATACTGCTGCTTTTTAATTTTTTATTATTAATTTATTCTTGTTACATCTCAATGGTTATCCCATCCCTTGTAACCTCCCATTCTTCCCTTCCTCCCATTTTCCCCTTACTCCCCTCCCCTATGACTGTTCCTGAGGGGGATTTCCTCCCCCTGTATATGCTCATAGGGTATCAAGTCTCTTCTTGGTAACCTGCTGTCCTTCCTCTGAGTGCCACCAGGTCTCCCCCTCCAGGGGACATGGTAAAATATGAGGCACCACTTATATCTGCATACTAGCCCAAGGGGCATGTCCCATAAAAGTCTTCACTTAACCAGGAAACTGGGACAGAGGGAAGGACATCCTATTGGGACTCTAGATGAGAGAAGCATGGGAGAATAGCAAAGTAGAAGGATCCAGAGGGTCCTAGAAACCTACAAGAAGAACATTATGATAGGCAGATTTTGGCCCAGGGGTCCCTCTCAAACTATGGCACCAGCCAAGGACAATATAGGCCGTAAACTTCAAACCCCTACCCAGATCTAGCCAATGTACAGGACATTCTCCACAGTTGAGTGGAGAGTGGGGTATGACTTTCACAAATACTGCTGCTTTTAAACACTTATTTTGGCAATAGTAGCGAAACCAACCCCTCAGACCATTTTTATTCACTACATATGCCACCAAAATGATTATTTTTACTGTCACAAAAATGTATGACTATTGTGAAGACTGTTGTTTACCTAATTTCTTTCTCAGCCTATTTATTTTATTGTTTGTTTAAAGGAGGGCTACTGATTTTTTTCAAAGTTAATTTTGTATCCAGCCACTTGGCAGAAAGTGTTTATCCCCTGTAGGAGTCCTCTGGTAGAATTTTTGGACTTACTTATGTATACTAAGCCACTAACCAGAGCATGCTTGGGATGGGCCTAGACCCCCTATACCTATGTAACAGCTGTGCAATTTGGTACTCATGTGGGACCCCTAAAGCAGGAGCAGGGGATGCATCTGACTCTGTTGCTTGCCTATGGATCCCAACTGGGCTGCCATGTCTAGCCTCAATAGGAGAGGATGCACCTAGTCCTCATTCAGCTTATTATGCCAAGGAGGGTTGATATCCATGGGAGATCTCTCCTTCTCTGAGAAGAAAGGGAGAGGGGAATGGAAGGGAAGAGGCTGACACTGACAGACTGCCAGAAGAGGAAGAAGGGGATGCAAACAAATTAGGATGTGAATTAATTAATTAGTTAAATAATTAATCAATTAAATAATGTACCGGGAAGAAATATGCACTAGTTATATGGTACCATAAATTTGAAAGATTCTTACATACATCTGCCTGCCCAATCACCTGTGATGACCTCTAATCCTTGGAGGGTGGTCATGTTATAATGGTGGTCAATTTAGTAAGTCTAAGCCCGATACAATCTTATTCTTTGCCTTTAATTGTCATAAACTGTGCAAAAGGCAAAAGAAGCTTCAGCAATGTCACCTCTGATAGGCTGCTGCCCATGTTCATTGTGCACATACCTTTAATACTATATCAACTTGAGTCTGGTTTAAAGAAACATACAAACCTGGAAAGGAGGGAAAAGTCCTGGGACAAAGGGAGAAGTTGGAAGAGAAGAAACAGTGTGGGTTCAGTCCAAATTCATTACATGTATATGTGAAATTATCAAACAATCAATTTTGTATTTTTCTTTTTTAAATAAATTTTATCTAATATATTTTGATAATACAATAAAGTTTTTTTTAAAAAAATCAGGGAAAGACAAAGATTCAAAAAGATCAGATAAGATATTTCTGTGGTCTTTTACATTTGCCTTTATTAACTTGGCCAAGCATTTCTGCCAAAAGTGAGATTAAACTGGTAGAGTGCAAAGCTAAATTTGACATTTTTATTGTTATGTTTTTATTTGTATACATTTCTTTACTTAAAAGATGGGGTGAACTTTTCTAGGGATTAAAGCTAGGACATTATGCATACTAGACAATGTATGAAATGTATGTAATTTATAGCCCTCCTTATTTCTGCATTCTGTTTTGAGGCTGAGTCTCTCTGAATTGCCCATGTTGGCCTTAAACCCCATCTCTAACCCACACCAGTCTTGGATTCCCACTCATTCCACCTCACCCTCCTGAGTAGCTGAGATTTCTGGCTTATGTCACACCTTAAGCATTTTTTTTGATAGAATACATTTTGACTAAAAATTCCTTCATTTTATGGGCTTACTCTTTCAGCAAAGACTCTGTTCCCTATAAGACGGTCCCAATCATCCTCACCTTGATTTTTTTCCCACAACTGGTACATTTTCTATTCACAGATCTAGATGTTTTCCTGCAGAATTCATTTTCATTGGAATAATATGGTATTCATTTTACAAGATGAATGTGTGACACTTCAGTTACATAGTTATGTGTATACTGTAGACATCCACAAACATTTGTTGATTAATTCACACCATAAGTCCATATCAGGAAACTTTTCTTTGCACATAAGACATGAGGATTATTTCTTTAACCCTCACTGTCGCTTCATATAAACCTACTATATAGGTTTTTTAAAAAGAAATAATGATTAATAGCCATATTTACACATTCTCATTGAGACCTAAGATATAAAAGTATTATTTTCACTTAAAAGGAGACAAAACATCATACCTTTAACTTTTAATTATAAAAAAAATCCCTTGAGAAAAATAAAAGCACTCCTCTGCTTATGTTTTGCATTATCGTTCTTGACAGAGAGCACAGAGCTGATTGGGTTCATTTTCAAACTGCAAGCAAAAATAAATATACTCTTGAAGCAAGAGAATAACTGAAAACAAAATCACTAGATTGTACTAGGAACATGCATGTCTCCAGAAAACACTGAGATAAAAGTGAAACTGTTACAAATTATTTTTTTTTAAATTGGTAGCTGTATATCTTCTAGTTAGATGTCAGACAAGACACTTGTGTCCTCTATCAGTTCTGAAGAAGAATTTGAAAATAATTGGGTCCCTGACCCATAACCATTTTCCTTCCCAGTAAACAGGTATGTGTCATAAATCATTGGGACCATTGGACCAAACCTGGAAGTTTCCTAGTTAGAAACAGGAGAACAATGGGGTCATGGCATTAAGAATTCAGACACATTGTCAGAACTACACATATCCTCTTCTGAAAAATAAAACAAAATATCTAATCAGCATGTTACTTCTGCAAGCTAAAAGTGACCAAATCAATGTAACATGAAAAATTTCTTTTCTTTCTACTGTGTTGTTTTGTTTGAGGCAGGGTCCCTCTTCTTAGCCCTTTGTGTCCTGAAATTTGCTACATAGAGAAATGTCTTTTTTGAAATTAATTTTTATAATATATATGCTTATTTCATTCTTTCCCATTCCACAGCTTTCTCTCGAGCCTATCCACCCAACTTTGTGTTACTCCCTGTTGTAGGATGTTTGATCTCAGTGTGATCCATGAGGTTGTGAACTGTAAAAACCTATCTTTTATCCCATTGTGATCCCTGAGATTGTACACTAAATCCCTGTTTGTTGTGGTTAAGCACTAACACTCCTTTAATCTAAGAGCTTTCTGTTTATTGTAAACAGATGATTAATGTGTGGCTTTAATCCAAGAGCTATCTGTACACAGCATTTAATAAAGTTAACCCTGGGTCAAAAGATGCTGAGAAGGATTAAAGAGGAGAAGGGACTTTGAGTTGAGGGGTATTTTATACAGCAGGTAGTAGTAGAAGGGGTCTTTGGCACTTTTAACTCTCGGGCTTTACTATAGGGATTTTAGCTTTAGTTCTTAGCTCTTTGGCTCCTAGCTTTCTATCTCTTGAGCTCCTCAGCTTCTTGACCTTTAGCTTTTGGGGGTCTTGAGCTGGCAAGGCTTTTGGCCTTGGATTTTTTGGCCTTTTCCTCCTGAGTTGTCAGCTGAGCCAGTGAGACTTTTGGGCCTTTTCCATTGGGGCTTGAGCTGAGTAGGAAGGTCAGCTGGGTGCTTTCTCTGCCTCTCTGAGCTAGCAGCTTTTCACCACATCTAGGTTCTGAGTCTTTATTGGTAAAATAGAAAGATCTTCGGTTTTCCATTTAAAATAACAACTCCTTCTCAAAAACAAAACTAAAATACCAAAATAAACTGAAAGATAACCAATACAATTATAATATATTTTATCATGAGATTTATAACTTACCAATGGAAAGAAATTGAGTTAATACATAATGTCCAATAGACAAAGGTAAAGTGTAATTTTGTAATTTTCTTTTCTATTGAGAATAATCTCTAAGTAAACATGTATTATATGGTGGCTACAGGCAAATCAGGGAGGACTAGCATGCACTAATATAGGTGGGTTCTTAATTTAGCAACAGTCCTTGGAAAAGTCCATGACACTGAAAAAAAATCATACACACCTTTACCTTTATTGCCGTGGTTCAGTGATTTGAATGACTGGTTTTACTGATCCAGTTGTCTGAAAAGTATCTTTTAATAAAGATTTATTTCTGGGCCATCAATATGCTCAGCCATGTGACCTGAGATCAATCTCAGACCTACAGAGTGGAAGGAAAGAACCAAGTTTTGCAAGCTGTCGTTTGACTTTGACAAGTGCATCTTGGCATGCCCATATCCCTGCCAAATAAACAAAACTATAGTAACTATATAAAAATTATTTGTTATGTTACTCATCAGCTAAGATGCCTTAATGAGAATTAATGGAATATTACTTTTCTCCTTTTTTATGGCTCTGTAGAGATGATAAGTAGGTTTGGCTACTTTAGTGTAATGATGCTATAATTATCCAGTATTAAAGAAACTTACACAAGTAAAACCTAGTAATTGGAAATTTGGCTTAAAGTGCTTCATTCTGTTTGTGCATATTTTATTTAGATTATTTACTAAAGATACAATTGACAAAAAAGTGAATATATTTAGAGTATCCAGTTTTGTGCTTCGGCATGTATATGCTTTGGAAGTGATCAGTGCATACAATCAAGCTAATTAACATTTCTATCACCTGAAATAGATACCACTTTAATTTTCATGTGTATAAGCAAATATTATGCTACATTACAATTTTTATTTTAATTGAGATTTAATTAGATGGTTTTGATTCTAATATGTGCTACCTATAGAAATGTTAGGTTAAGAAAATTGTTGGTTACTTGATGTTATGGTCACCATTCCTTTGTTTGTTTAAAGATTTGCCGAGCTCTCCCTGCAAGTGCTGTCTCATTATAAATTAGAGAGATTTTCACTGTGTTCAGTGACACTAAAATCTAGGGGAAAAAAAAACAGGAGTGGAATTAACAAGAAGAAAATACCCTGTGATGCTCATTTTTAATGTACTATACAAACTCTTTAAATGTGCTAAGGTAGGCCCTTATCAGTGTATAATGTACAAACATTCTGAATGCTGTCATTTTCCTTTGCATTCTATGTGTGGATATAAATTAAGTCATAAAGATTTTGACTTTGTGGAGCTTTACTTATGTTTAGGTGAAGTATGCAGAAAAGTACAAAATGTATCTAGCTCTCAACCCTTTAGTCTTCTATTATGAAGCAATATTATATAATTTCTAAAAATTTGGTCTAATTATCCTTTTTCTTGTTTTACATGAAAATAATGTTTTTTTCATACAATATATTCTAACCATGGTTTCCCTCCTCCGTCTGCTCCCAGATCTTCCCCACTTCCATATTCACCCAACTCCATTCCATTTTTTTTCTGTATGTAGAAAACAAACAGATAAGTTAAAAAAATTTTAAAGAAAACTAATAGTGTGTTGTCTTACAGAAAATTTACATTTGGGAGGGTGGTCAAGATGGCTTCTTTGTGTAGCCTTTGCTGTCCTGGACTTGCTTTGTAGACCAGGCTGGCCTCAAACTCACAGAGATTTGCCTGTCTCTGCCTCCCTGAGTGCTGTTTAAAGGTGTGTGCGATTGTGCCCAGTTTCAGAGTATTTGCCTTTAATTATAGATATTTTAAGATGTTTTAAAACTTTTAAATATTTAGTCAAGTGTGTGTGTGTGTGTGTGTGTGTGTGTGTGTGTGTGTGTGTGTGTACACTAATGTGATTTTTTTTTTGTAGAATCAAAGGAACATGTGTGGGAATCAATTTTCTCCTTCTACAGTCTAAGGTGATGCTAACTAAAGAATATATAGACATTAAAATTTTTGTTTACACACCACTTAAATCACCACATATCTCCAATAAATCTTTTGATTGTTGTACAAATTATGGTAAGTCCATAATGTAGAAAATAATACTTCTATTTGATGTAGTGAAATTATTCTTTCCTAACAGTGCTGTTGTTAATTTAACAGCAGGGCCTAATAATTGCCCCACATAAAGCACTACTTGTTATTATTTTACCAGTATGGCCTAATAATATTTATTATCAGGCCTATGCTTACTATTACAGAAGTATTTTCTAACCCGCTAGCATTTTCAATCAAGACACAGACACCTGTTATATTTTAAAATAGCCTTCGTTAACCTGGAGCAGGACAGACATTAATCCTTTGAACTACTTCCCATAGCAGGCATCCCATACCAGCCCCAATCCCATGCCATCTGCTTCTAATAATTTCTATCAAGCTACCTCCCATCCATAATCCCATATACTTGCTAATGTTCCTTCTCTGGGCCAAATCCTCCATCCACGCCGGCCATGTGCTTCTCTTCCACCTAACCCATGATGGCAGCACAACCTTCTCCTCTTTTCTCCTCCAGTCTCTCTTCTTCCCACGATTCTCTCTCTGTCTCCCCAAGCCTGGGAACTTTAGACACGCCTATCTCACTTGCCCTCCCCAGGTGTAAGGGCCTTTTATAAATTAGCATCAAAATACATCAGACCAACATAACAGGCTATTGCTATCTGGCAGGTTATATATAAACAGACACTGAGCTTATTGGCATCTCATGTTCAATAAATTTATTCCAAGATAATTCCTTTTGGCTATTTTTTTTTATTCCTCTAAAATAATCAACGCTATTTCCAACTGAAAGGTTGACAGGTTTAGTACAGATCTGACTACTTTGCTGCCACTGATCCCATAGGATCTCATGGGGTTGTGAGACAGAAAAAGCTAATCTTAAAAGTTATAATCCCTTTATAAAAACATCATTAATATCATTGTTTTAAATGGAAAATGGGTTTACTGTGACCAAGTTCAGTTGTGGTTAAGACAAGAGGAACATACTTATTGATACTTATTTTATCATAGGATACACAAAAGACACTTGTGTAAATAAATATTTGACTTGATGACACAGTCATTTAGGTAAGAGCTGTTGAGGATCTGCTGTCAGGTATCCAAGAACAGGAGTTCCTCAGTCCTTAGGCAACATGAGGCCGTTGGCCTAGCTATTCTTGCTAAACATGCCCAGGTGTGTTTCTTGATCCTCATTGAATCCTGTTCTCACACAGAATGGTCTTTCTCAGATGGAGACAAAGGTACTCAGCCTTTCCCAGACGGTGAGGATCTCAAGCAAGGGAAAGAAAGCAAGACTGCCCAGGAGCCAAGGCAGAGATGGGGATGATAGGAACCCTGCTGAGGACACACATAGCATGCGAGTCTGAATCTAAACTTTGGAACATATTTCATAATTTCTCTACCTAGTTTACAAGTTACTTAAATGCCCTTTTGCTTTTTCTATTTATATATTAATGTTCTGTTGAATGGTTTCCACGTTAGTCTTCTAATTTGTCATTCGTCTACTTTCAAAGCTTTTTATTCTTTATTATTTAATTCGTATATCTATTTAAAACATTAAAATTCCAGAGACAGTTTTCCTGGATTATTATTTTTTTATCTAAATGCTTTACTTTAATGGTATTTTCTTATGCAGAGAATATTTAGATGACTGAAAATATTTTCATATGATTCTTCCTCATGTTTTCTTTCTACAGATTAATCTAACATACCTGTGTACTTCATAAATTGGAAAATACTCAGAAAGAGTTTCTGTCCTCAGGCATTACACTCTCACATATTTTTAGTGTCGTTCTGGTGAAGTATATTTTCAGTGGCATGTGTGACCAAGGCTACAAGCTTATTCAACTAAGTCTCTGTTTAATTATTGTGACAGAATGTGCTTCCAAGAAAACTATCATTCAGTTATCAAAATTTTTCAGTAACTTCGTAGCAATGTTTCAGAACAGCACTCAATACAGTGACTGTACAGTAAATAGTATTGTAAATTGTATGTGTTCACTTTCAGTGTTAAAGTAATAATATTCTTAAAAGACTTCTTTTGTTTTCTAATTGTGTGTGTGTGTGTGTGTGTGTGTGTGTGTGTGTGTGTGTGTGTGTTATCCTCGTATATTGTGGATTCTAAGAGCTGCATTCATGTGGACTTTTTAGTTTTTATTCACTTAGCAGTACATGACGACTGTGATATAGTTATAGGTAAATTTTTCAGTGATCAAATAGCAGTAACTCATTAAGCATTTTAAATGTCTAGGCAATATGCAATATGCATGTATCAATTTCTAGCATGTCTATAGTGAAATTTGTATTTCTGGGACACAGTCCTATAAACTCTAGCTATATGATAACCTTCTCGGTCTGAGTTTTGAGGGGATTCTGTGGTGGTTAGGCCTCTTCCTTCTACTTAAACCCCCAAACCAGCTCATTTCTCTACTGCAACAGTTTTGTCTTTCCAAAATAGTATAAAAAAGGTATAACTCTAAAACTTATAAAAATATGATTTCTTGAGAATAAACACACACACACAATGTTTGAAGTATTGGTCAAAGTCCAAATAAAATCCCTTCTTTCTTTGGTTCACATCAATTAATATATCACTTCAATTAATAAAACTCCAGGATTCCAAAATATTCGGTAATTGAGATTATCCCTACTTTGTTGGGCATTTTATTGAAGTGTTCAGAACTGGATCATATGGAAAGCGTTATTAAAGCAGAATTAGTATGAAAATTCCCCTTTCTCTCTGCAGATATAGTCTCTTCCCCTGAATAGTTCCATTCTGTGCAGTAGATCAGGAGCACAGAAGGAACACATTAGCACCGCCCTACTGCCCCCTAGTGCTGGAAATCTGTAGAGCCCAAATTAGTTAAGAAATCTACCTGCCGGGTTTTCCTCTCCTGGGTGTTCAGCCTGGCTCCTTTAATTCACACACAGGATGATTGGTAGTGACATGTGTTCAGTCCCATGTCATGAATATTAAAGCATGTGAAGTGTAATATGTAAATCACTGGTAGAATGCCCAGATTAAAAGGAAATATATACTGCTGATTCCATTGTATTTCCAAAAGAGGAATCAGCATCTAACAACAACAAATAAGTAAGTTGAGACTTCCCAGGTCATGTGTAAAGAGCTACCATCAACCCAAAGCATCTGAAAGTCTTCTAAAACTAATCTTGTCACCCGAGTCTTCCTAGGACCAAATTTTCAGAATGTGTATTAGTTAGGTTCACTTTTATAAGTACATTATCAAACAAGATTAGCAATAAAAGGACACTGCAATAAATAATGTTCAGTGTGACTACACTGGGAACTAATATGTGTTAAGTGTTATCTAATTATTGCCTGTACAGAAATTTTTACTGATGAGCATTTAAGTTGATGACAAGGTTCCTCTACCACAAATAAATCCTCAGACTCGATATATAGAAGACAGCGTGTCTGGTCATATTATAACTCACTTAAACAAATAAAATATAATATATGTGTGTGTTTCAATGACTAGTTTTTTTTGAAATTGCAAGAACATGTGGCTGTACTAGTGATGCTCTGCTGGTAAAGACTGAATGGTGGTAGGTACAGGATTCTTATCTTCATAAAGGCACAAATAGATTTTATTCCATGCTACAAGCAGGCACAGGGTTTTAAAAGCAATTTTTATATGTATACATTAAAACACATACTATTATATATAAAAACACACAACAAAGTTGTGCATAAAAGAAACTGACACTGGTGTCTCTCCATTATTTATCTTCCTTCAAATTTTGTTCTTTTCATACTATATGAAAAGAAAATCTAGAGCTAGCTCTTGTAATCTCAATAACTTGCAGTGGAAAAATTTAAAATATTGACAGGTGCCTATCATTTAACATGACAATTTGCCTACAAATCCTCAAGTGTTTCATTTTGTGTTGAAAACCAAAGTTATAGTAGAAAGGGTTTAGATATCATTTGAAATTAAGTCTCCAACTTTAGCTTTGAATCCTGAAAAAGAGTTATCATTCTCAATGACTTATAAGGGCTAATTAGATCCATAGACCGGTGTGAACCTTTGGAAAGGCCTCACATATTGAAACCCAGAAATGTTTCATATAAGGTCACAGGAATTTCTTTCAAATTTTACATAATTAGTTGGCTCAGCATTTAAAATGAAAGGCTTACCAAAAGGTAAGGTTGAATCATAACTGTACTTTACACATGAGTACCTTATTTTCTCTTTATCATTTTAAAATTGTATTTTAGTTGCTTTTTTGAAAGTTTGGACATATATATTTAGAATGAAATAATATAATGAAATTCAAAATTAAGGTGAAGATATACTGCCACAAAAAGAGTGCATAAATGGATGATCTGAAACCTAAAACACTGAAACGTCTAGAAGAATGTGTTAGGCAGTTCCCTACACAATATATGGGTATGAAAGAACGTCTTGAATAGGACTTAATTTACCCAAGAAATAAGGCCAACAATTGACAAGTAGGTCTTCATGAAACTATAAAAGCTTCTGCACGGCTAAGAAAATAATAATCTTCACGAAGAGGAAGCCCATAGAATAGGAAAGAATCTTTTCGACCTATACATCTGACAGAGGTTTAATATCCAGACTATATAGAGAACTCAAAAGTCAAAGAGTCAATCAAAGCAAATGACTCATACATAAAACAGACTTGGGACTTGAATAAGGAATTCTCAAAAGAAGGAAATATGGCTAAGAAATATCTCAAAAATGTTCAGCATTATCTTTAATTATGTGTAAATGTGTGTGTATGTGTGTGTGTGTGTGTGTGTGTGTGTGTGTGTGTGTGTGTGTGTGTGTGTGTGTGTGATTACAGGTAGCCATGAAGGTCAGAGGTATTGAATTCTCTGGATCTGAAGTTACAGATGGCTGGGAACAACCTGACATGGGGGCTGGAGATTAAACTAGTTCTGCAGGAAGAACATCAGGAACATGACTCCCTGAAACATCTCCCAGCCCGAGAAGCATTTTCTAAAGCTCTATTATCATCATCTTGTATTTGTTGCTTGATGACAACATGTCGAGTGTAATCTTGGTACCCATGGATTTACTCAGCTTCTAAACCTCACACTTGACACGGCAAATGCTTGAATTTACTTTGATAGGACCTTATGTAGGCACAGACATGACCCATGATTCCATTTTTCTCTCTGTGTGTTGCATTTTTGTGGAGACACACTGCTGTTTTCCCCTTACTCAATTGATTGTTGAAGAGATCTTTATTGAAAACCTTAACAGCATAGTTTGCTGAAGAAAAAGGCATTCTAATCTAAAATTTCATGACTGTTATTGTAGAGCTTAATACACTGTTAGAATTCAAAGGCCCATGTATTATGCATTGTTTTTCATGAAATAAAGATGTTAACTCAATAAATTTTAATTCCCAATATATTCATTCTTGAGTCTAATTATGCTGTAATTGTATTTTAATATTGTAGATCATATAATAATTTAATTTTAAATAATTATATCTAATTGTAGCATTACTAAATATAAATATGGTGTGGAATTATAAATCCTTAAAAATACATTCTTATTTGAAGTGTTATAAATTATACTAAGAATATTCATGTTTTGCTGACAATTTAACTGTCAGAAGTGCTTTCATTGATTATATAAACTTTTAATCACTATAATAGCTAAGACAATCAAGTCTTTAATAGGAAATATGTACTATGGCTCACAATTTCATAGATTTTACTTCATAGTCTGTGATCAAAGTCACTTTCTGGCTTGTGGTAAGGCACTGGTACATCCAGAGAATGTGGCAGACTAAGCCAGACTTTGGAGGAGAAGTAGAAAGGAGAGACCAGAATCTTAACATTCCCTAAAAGGCACACCCTAGTGTCTTGGTTTCCTTCCAAAATGTCTACACAACAAAGATTACATCACTTCCTAGTGACATCAAATGCTGGGAACCAAGTGGCTAACACTTGGAAACAGTAAGATCCTGAACATAACGCTGATGTAGTAATTTGTTAAATGTCTACTATACACACACACACACACACACACACACACAATTTGTTACTATAAAGATAGTACAATTATTTCCTTAGTAACAAAATTTAATTTGAACTACCAATCACACCTGATTTTTAAAAATAGCTATACTAGCTATCAAAGGTAGGATTTGTTTATACCCACTTACGAGCTTTTCAGATCTTTTAGTTGTTTAATTTTTCATTTTACCAAAGAAAATATTACATTTCAGAAGAAAATAAATAAGAAATTATTATTTGTTATATTTGTATAAAATCATTAAGAAGTCATGTGGTGGTAGTACACACCTTTAATCCCAGCACTCAAGAGGCAGAGACAAGCTGATCTCTATGACTTTGATTACAGCATGGTCTATAAAGTGAGTTACAGGACAGTCAGAGCTAAAAAAGAGAAACCCTGTCTCTTAAAAACCAAAATAATAATAATAATAATAATTATTATTATTATAATTATTATTATTTATTATGCTGAAAATAATTTATTATTATTATTTTTTTATTATGCTGAAAACATGTTAAATTGTGTTTGCTGATATAAGTACATAAATACTGCTTATTATCAATAATTGTAAAATCATAAAATATCAGCAGGTCTATGGGCTAACAGGAAAATATTTTTCATGATTCTGTTATGTGTATAATCAGTTTAAAAATGAAAGCTAGAGTTTACCTTCAATTGACCACCCAGAGGGTCTATTATGTACAAAAGAAGGAACATATTTGCTGATATCTATAATTATAACAGGTAAGTCTATGGTACCTGGCAATAAAGAGATAATTCTCACCAAGTGAAAAAATAGAGATGCCATTTCAACTATTTTTATTATGTAGTCCAAAGGAAAATAAAAACATTTTGGATGTCTATATCAAGAATTTTGTAGAATACATGTTGAAGTTACTTTTTGGTTTCCACTTATATATTGTTAAAAAGTAGTTGTAGGTCACTTAGGACAGACTTCCATCAGTTATAAGTGTGTGACCATACCTTTGAGTAGATTAGTGTGGCCAGGGACTAGTTCAACAGCAGACACATATTGGCATCCTTTTACTGAGAAAGTACAAGAAAATCCAAAATGGACCAGGAAAGAAACTGTTACTATGGCTCAACATTCCCAGAGTTTCAATAGGAAGGTACAAAATAGACCCAAATGTGTTCTGTCTCCATATATGCTGTTCAATTACCAAGCTTGAGGTAATTCAATTGTCTACCTACTTTATAAGTTTGCAAAGGATTCCCATAGTAGTTACTGATACGTGTCTACATGTTGTGATGGTTGTTGGCATGACCAGAGCAGGCGCATCGACCCCATCTCCTTGTCAAGTATCTGGTTCAAGACCATGTTAAGCTGTGAATGGTGCATCCCCTTGTATTCCCTTGAATTCTTTTACTCAGGCTTCACTTGTTTCTAGCTGGCTTTGCTGTCTATGGAGGGAGCTCAGGGCTGTAACATCATCTCACTGCTGACAAACTTTTTTCTCACTGAAATTCTGTCATCCTATTAATTTTGTCAGTAAACTAGTACAAATATCTGGTAGATGACTGCAATCTTAAATCTCAGAATGCCTCAATAGAAATGCCCAATCAGCTTTGACAGATGGCTTAATTTTTTTTCTAGGAAACCTTTATGGTAGTCATTCTCAATTTGGCTGCATTGTGGAACCATTGGGGCGTATTTCCAAAGCCTAAATGTAGCTATTGCCAGCCCAATCTATTTTATTGTAATTAAAATAAATTTTATAGTAATTAAATCCTACTGTGGTTATTCCTGAGATTTTAGAGAAAAGAAATCTCTTAAAAGAATAATTTAAAAGATTTTCTCAATTTATTTCTCTATTTTTATTCATCAGTCCATTCAAATCCATCTGTTAATATGTATTTAAAGTCTGCTATGAACTAAAGGCTAAACTGAAGTTAGTATTTCTTGTGACCAATAGGGCAAATAGTTCCTTGATTGCCTATCTTAAAGCAGGTCTTGTGGAGACACGTATTTAACAAGTAAATAAACTAATAGCTACAAACTATAAAGAAAGGAAAAAGAGATAAGAAAATATGAAGAATGCTACATTGTGAATGAAAAATAACCTTTCTAGAAAAATCACTAAATTTGGGCATTTTATGGTAACATAAGTCAAACATGGAAAGATGAGAAATGAAAGACTTTGTCCTCTCAGCTCATATGCAGAATATAAGATGTGCACATTTGTGTGTGTGTGTGTGTGCACATGTGTGCATGTATGTGGTGTGTGTGTGTGTGTGTGTGTGTGTGTGTGTATGTGTGTGTATGTGTGTGTAGAAGGTGGTATGAGTTCATGAAGGAAGGGACTATAGGGACGTTAGTGTGTAGAAGATGAGGAGATTGCAATGTGTGAATATGAGCATATATACATGCATAAAAACAATGAATTTTTTTATTTTTAGTGAACATTAAAATGAATTAAGGGGTTTGGGTGTGTTTTACTAAGAATGGGAAACAAAAAAAGATAACAATACCAGTAACTTTAATAATAAAATATATTTAACCATAAAGAAATATAAATATATAAATATTATCTATACCTGCTTATCTGTTAAAAATGTTTATCTATATGTTTATATATGTGTGTATGTATGCATAACTATCCTGACTCTGTATATGTATGAGGACATATGCTTCTATATATTATATTACACACAGATATAGAGTAAAATGTATAGCTAAATGTAGATATATATCTTTTCCATCACATAAGCAGCATAGGAGTAGGCAAGAACAAGGCACATATTTCCATGGACAAAATCCCTTCTTGCTCACTTATTTCTAGGTAGCTTTTCTTGTCCACATTTTCTCTAATTCATTTCCAGCAGGAAGATAGAGCTCATCCAGAAATCACAAGCATCCGTCCTTTTTCAGTTATCTCAAGGCCATACTTAGAAAGTATGAAAAAGATGTGTGGTTTTCTTCCCTTCATTGAAAGGACAGCAGATGTATGTAATGAATGCTAAATGCTAACTCACCATGGTATTGTTTGAAGGCTGCCTGGTACATTAGTAGGTCTGTCTAATGAATTATCAATGATAAAAACAAAAGGATCAGACTCTCAAATTTGAAGATGTAGTAGACAGAAAAACAAAGTGCTAACATTGGAATTGGAAGGCACTGAGACCCAGGAAACTTGAGGAAAGGTAAAATCTTTTGTGACTGTTGTGCTGAAGCAACACACAATAATGAAATGAAAAACTCCCCATGACACACTGCTCTACTCGCAAAGCAGAATGTGGTCTACACTTCATCAGAGCAGCTTCTTTTTGAAATGGATAATAATTAACACAGACACCTACAGTTAAATAGAGAATGAGAGACTTTGGAGCACTCATCCTTAGACTGGGCATCTTCATTGAAGCCTGTGGAGAGCCACAGATAGCAGCACCCCCTGCTGCTTCCCTGGCGCAATGCGCCCCTTATGCGCATGCACAGTGCGCCTTTGAGCAAGCCCCGTATGCGCATGCCTGAAGGCATAGTGTGAGGTGGCGTGATTCGAACAAGGCATAGTGTGAGGTGGCGTGATCCGAACGCACCAACCAAGAGCGACAACATGGCAGTCTCTGATAGGACCAGGCACACTCTAAAGGTTCTGTGGGAGCTTTTCCCAGGGTCACTCCAGTAGTCCAGGTTCCTGAAGAAACTGTGGCAAGAAGAGTTCCCGGTGTTGGTGCCTTTCCTGCTGGTCGGGGGCAGCATTGACAGAAGCCCTCCCCTCAAAGCTCAGGAATCTACATGGAAGAAGAAGAGGAGTTTTTGTAAGAGCCATAGATGGTGAATGTCTCAAGGAAGCATCGTCTTTCAGATACAACAAGACTGACACACTTGTGAACTCACAGAGACTGTTCAAACTCAACAAATACCTTAACACTAGGAAAGGGAAGTGAACACAAAGTTCTACCCTTAGCCAAGAAGCGACTTGCATTTGGCACCTCTTGGGAAAGAGGAAATGAATTTCTTCACATGATCTATAAACTGGGTGTATTGACCTCATTTCAGGGCAGGTCCAATACCCAGAAGTAGTTGGACAACACAAAATGGACTGTATATTTTCTCTTTTCATTTGATTTTTTTTATTACTGGTTTTCTTTCTTCTTTTTATTATGTGTTTCTTTTCTTTTTCTTTTCTGGTAGGGTTTTGTTTTGTTGTTTAGAGAGAAGGAATGTAAAGCTATGTGCTAAGTGTGGTGGGGAGGATCTGGAAGGACCTGTGGGGGGAAAATAATATATTGTATGGAAAATTACCTTTAAAAGAAGCCAAAGTAATAGCATGGTGGTTATGTAAACAGACTATAAATCAAGCTGCACATGAAAGTAAAATGAAGTTACACATAGTTGTGAATGATGCTGGACAGATTCTTAATGTTTTTCTAAATTTTATAAAAATTATTTTAGAGAGGGATAATTTGCATTTTAGGAGTTTTTTTCTTCATTTTTGTTGTACAGAAGCCATAGGAAAAAAACAAGCAAAGAAACATCTAGTTTCATAAAAGGTCCCAAGTTAGTTTATACTCAGTTCACAAAATAAGGAGGCAATAAATAAAAATATTCAAGTACAGTTGTGTGAGAGAATAAGTCTGTTAGGGACTGTAGCTCTGATGTGAGTGCTAGAAGAAACAGTACATGAGGAAGGGACAGTTTCTACAGCAAGACCCTTAATCACTAGCCCCATTCATGGAACTGAGGATACAGGAAGGAGATGTTGATTTGAGAAGAAATGTCAGTGCTATTTAAAGAAATTACATCTCTAAAATCCAATGGATACACAATGTTATATTTTGAAAGAAGAGCCTTAAGTAAGAGGAGCCAGTAAGCTCTGAAAGCACATCTTAACAATGCCTGGGTAGTGAGAAGGCTCTGACAATGCAGGGGAGCACATCCTAAGGATACCTGGATGGTGAGAAGCCTCTGACGATGCAGGGGAGCACATCCTAAGGATGCCTGGGTGGCAGGGGAGTATATCCTAAGGATGTTTGGGTGGTGGGAAGCCTCTGATGATGCAGGGGAGCACATCCTAGGGATGCTTGGGTGGTGGGAAGCCTCTGATGATGCAGGAGAGCACATCCTAAGGATGCCTGAGTGGTGTGAAGCCTCTGATGATGAAGGGGAGCATATCCTAAGGATGCCTGGGTGGTGGGAAGCATCTGATGATGCAGGGGCAAGATTCTGGCAACAGGAAGCATAATGAGAAAAAGCACTAAGAAGGAGATGTTAGAGCTGGCTTCAAGGCCCAGAAACTTATTTTTCTCTTCACTTGTTCTGAGAAACACTTTGTTTTGTATAAGCAGATTCACTAAAATAAAATTGATATACAAATATCTGCACCTATTTAATGTTTAAAATTAAATATTAAGGTTGGATATTTTCAAATGCCCGTTACTATTACCACTAAAAAGGATGGTGAAGAATCTACCCAACCCCTCCTTGCCTTTAGCTCTTTGAGATAAGTGGGCAGGCTTCCATCAATTAGCATGGACTAAACATAGAGAAGCACTCATGTAGTCCCACACTGGTGAAGAAACTGAAGGCACAGCACATGGTCTATGACAAGCTTGAGAAAGAAGCAACTAATAGAGTTAGGTTCCCTAAATAATGGACATGATAATAACAATAATTAATTACAAAATTTACAAAGAACATTTAACAATATATCTGCTCCTTCAAATATTAAATGTGCAGTATCTTACTTTTAGCCACGGGCAGTGTATGGTATGATAAATCTCTATAACATATGTATTTTGTCAAACACTTGATAACTATTGAAAAACTACGTTTTATTTTGTCTCATCCAACTCCTGAATCTTGTACTTTAATTTCTGCTTCTGTGGGTTCAACTGTTAGGGATATTTCACAGAAGTGAACAAACGGTGTTTGTCCTTCTGTGCCTGAGAAACCTATAATGTCCAACAATTAATTGGACATTGTGTCAAAAGTTATTGATTACTTTCCCCCAAAAGGAACTTTGTGGTAACATTTGGAACTGACCAGCATGAAATTGTTAATAGGGAACTTACTTCCCTGTCTGTGAACGTTTGACCATCAGAAGGATCATTGGCAATGCTGGATCAGTTGTCCCATCAGCACGTGCCATTTACGTGCAATAATGCTTATGTTGTGTATGCATGTCCTGTTGAGCTTTTAGTCTTTATGGATGAGAACTCTGACTGTAAGCATTCATGGGTCGTAGTTTTGTTGCAGCACTTCGCTTTGCCAGCAATTACAGTTCTTTGAAGTCTGTGATGTTTGTATTCTATTTATACAATTTACAGTAACTAGCTTGCATCTCCTTTCTTTTCACATAGAAAGTATCCAGCCATAAGTAACCAATGCTGATTCTTTTGGATGACAGGAAACTTTTGTAATCTATCTATTACAGATACTGAATATATTCTTTCTTCTTGTATTCTTTAAACATGTATTTACTTATTGTATATTTAACATAAAAGATAACCATTGATATAAATTATGGATCCATTCTTTCATATCATGGAGTTCAGGTAAGCATACTAGATAAAACAATGACAAATTGTTTTAAAACCACCTTCACGTAATCTGACTATGCTGAGCATTTGAGAATCCTCATCCTTTGGAAGAGGGTTATTACATTTTCTGGTTATTCAGTAAACAAATAAATGGATGAGAATGTGAGTTTCTTTTATTGACCGGACACCAAGAAAGTCTCTCTGTAAATGTGTTAATGTCCTAGTGAGATTCAGGCACAGACAGAGAAAGAGAGAGAGAGAGAGAGAGAGAGAGAGAGAGAGAGAGAGACAGAGACAGAGACAGAGACAGAGACAGAGACAGAGACAGAGACAGAGACAGAGACAGAGACAGAGACAGAGAGACAGAGAGACAGACAGAGAGAGAGAGAGACACAGGGACAGAGACAGAGACAGGGACAGAGACAGAGACACAGAGAGACAGAAAAAGAGAAGAGAGAACCCAGATTTGGGTTTTTGAAACCTCAAAGCCCACCCCCAGTGACACACTTCTTCCAACAAGACCATGCCTCCTAATCCTTCTAAACTCCTCAAGCAGTTCCACTCTCTTAGGAGGTCATTCTCGATCAAACCACAAGATCCCTGTACAACCCTGAACATACCAGCTCTCATCAGAGTTATCTCCACCAGTTCTCTAGTTTTAACAGGCACTTAAGTCAGTCTCTCTGGCGATTATGCATTAGTTAAGCCATCTACATCACACTGAACCTGTATCCTTTCACTCCGTTATAGCACATTCTGAAATAGATTTGGAAGCACTTGGTACTAACATAAAGGATAGCATATCTATTAATAATATACAAATATGTAATTTATCATAAAAAGCTGACATTGCTCTCTAGACTGTCAAGATTATCTTGACTACTATATTATGGTGAAGCTCTTACTGTATGTTATACATCACTGAATATATAAAATTTATCAAATCTTGTTATTTTTCAGCTGGCCCATAACTTCTAGAACTGTTTTGTGATCATTTTCTTGAATTCCATCTTTAAGCCCTCAGACCCCAGCAACACTTTCTTGACAATAATTTTCTCGAAGACCTTGCAAGGAGTTTATTACTTGCAGTGAGAAAAACCCTCTAAATTTTTATATTTAGGTAAAATTTTATTTTTCCTTTGAGTCTCCCTCTGAGAATAACACCTAAAATTTCATGGGTTCCTTCTGAGAGTGGTATTAGGCTGGTCTATGAGAACTACTGAGGTTATAGAGGCATCAGTCCTGCCATTTATTTTCAAAGAGTGTCAGGCATAATCATGTTACTTTAAATTCCTAGTTTATTATGTCTCATCTATCTTCATACAAATGTGCCTTTGACATTCTTCTCACTCATTTCTTCTATTTATTTCAACTACAACTACAGATGGGGTCATAATTTTCCCAAAGGGAAAGAGGCCAAGAGAATAGTAGTTGTCATACTCGTATCTCAATAATCAAAAGACCGGACAGAATAACCTGAGCAAGAAAGCATATATTTTACTTTATGGAGCTGGAACACTCAGTCCATCCCAGCCTGCTTTCTTCTTTGGTTCTATAGATATACACAGCATCATGAGAGCATGTAGCAAGGGCTATTGACCTGTCTTGTCATGACAGACAAGAAGTAGAAGTTGTCAGGATCTGGTATAAATCTCAAAGGCAAACCCACAGTGACAGAATCGTTCTACCCGGGTTGGTTGTCTTCCATGGTGTGGGTCTTGTGTTGAGCCAGGAATGGGTTGTGCATTCTCTCTAACTCGGCTCTATCCATTCTCTCTGTTCTACTTTTATCCCCGCGTGTCTTGTAGACAAGTAAGTTTTGGGTTGAAGTTTTCGTGAGAGGGTCTCTGTTCTTCTCCCTCTACTAGGAGTCTTGTCTAGTTAGAGGATGTCCTCTTCAGTCACTATGACCTTGTAACTAGAAGTCCCAACAGGAGTTGCCCTCATATCCTCCCAAAGCCTCATTCTGACTTTGGTGTCCAGCTTGTCACAGAGATTCCCCACCTACAGTTGATTTTTTCTGTGCAACCCTTCTGTCCTCCTGACCTAGCTCTCCTCGTGTCCTCATTTCTCTCTGATCCTACCTTCTGCTCTCTCTCTTCAACCACTACTTCAGTCTATTTTATTTCCTCCTCTGAGTGATATGTAAACATCCTCCCTTGGGCACTCCTTGTTGTTTGTCTTATTTGGGGCTGTACATTGTTGTATGTTTATTCTGCACTATATGGCTAAAAATCCCCTTATAAGTTAGTAGATGCCATGTATGTCTTTCTGGATCTGGGTTACATAACTCAGTATGATCATTTCTAGTTCTATTCATTTACTTGCAAATTTCATGATTTCCTTGTTTTTAATAGCTGAGTAGTATTCCATCATGTAAGTGTACCACATTTTCTTTATCCTTTCTTCAGTTGAGGCACAGACATCTAGGTTGTTTCCAGATTCTAGCTATTACAATTAAAGCTACTACAAACACATTTGAGCAAATGTCCTTGTTGTATGGTGGAGCATCTTTTGGGTGTATGCTCAAGAGTGCCAAAGATGGGCCTTCAGGTAGATTTATTGTCAATTTTCTGAAAAAAAATCACCAGAAATGAGGGCCAGCCCCTGTCACTGTTCATAATGCTCTGTTATGCTTATAGACATGAGTTTCCTCTGAGAGGCTCCACCTAGAAGCAGTTCAAAAGACATGCTTAGACTCAGCCAAACATTGGGAGATACAAAGGGAATCTAGTGGAAAAGTCGGGGGAAGGATAAAAGGAAGTGATAAGAATGTCACAAGAAACCACAGAGCCAACTAACCAAGGCCCAGAGGTGCCTTTGGAGTGTGAAGCACCAATCAAGGACCATGCATGGACTGGACATTGGTCCTGTACATAAATGCAGACAGTGGGCATCTCAGGCTTCATGTGGTTCCACTAATAAGGGGAGTGGTGGCTTTCTCAGACATGGACTCTGTTGCCTGCTTTTTGATCACTCCCCGTGATGGGACTGCCTTGCCAGGCCATAGGGGAAGAGGATAAACTCAGTCCTCAGGTGCAATTTGATGTGCTGGGGTTGGTGTGAGGGGAGGTTCCCCTTTTCTAAGTAATGGGAGAGGAGAGATGGGAGAAGGATGGGGGGACTTGGCGAAGTGGAGGGAGGGAGCTATAGCCAGGATACAAAGTGAAAAAATAAATTAATTAATTAATTTTAAAAAACTAAAAAGAAAATATTTACCTGCTCCCCCATAGTAATACCAGTTTGCAAGAAAGCATTCAAAGCATGATCCTGCACCTGGGGAACAATGACCTAGTCATTTAACAGCATGGATAAGTGTGAACACCGTGACAAGTAGCAGATTCAGCCATCTGACAGAAAAGCGTCTCTCTTCCTCTGTGATCACTCATCACTCTCATCATGATTTGTTAATTTTTATTCTCTTTATTGCCAACCAGCTACTTTCACAGGGTCCAGAATAGTGGGCTGCTTGATTTTTTTCTTTAAGAAGTAAATATGTATCATATATTAACAAATACAATGTTTAAATGTCACTGTGTCTTTTCCCCTTAGATTAATATCTGGCTGTTTGCCTACACAGTTTCATAAATCAGGTGCCTGCCCATTGAAAGGGCATATTTCTCTGATCTTGTACCAGGGAATTCTGTAGTTGGATTCTAGAAAGACTGAAGTGTAGGAGGAACATGGCAAAACTACCATGTGCTTCCCTGTGTTGTACCCAACTCCTCTGTCTCTCTCTGAGTTAGCTGGATTTGGTATTTACCTCCTGCTTAGCAGGAGCTGTGATTCCAAAGCCATTCTCTACTTTTATTTCCTCATTATAGGCATTCCTTAGGCTCACTGAAATTTTAGCAATAGTGGTAGTTAAAACCCCTGGAGTTTCTGTGAACTTCACTATCTGTCACACATTATTGCATGAATTATCTCTACTTTGAATAAGTTAAGTTTACTGAGGTATATTTCAGTAGGAGCATCCAAGAGGACCTGAGTTTAAATTCTATCATTGGAAAATATAGAAATAAAAATAGTACCCTATGAGCATATACAGGGGGAGGAGGTCCCCCTCAGTCACAGACATAGGGGAGGGGAGTAAGGGGAAAACAGGAGTGAGGGTGGAATGGGAGGATACAAGGGATGGGCTAACAGTTGAGATGGAATATGAATAAATTAATAAAATATTTAAAAAAGGAATGAAAATAGATAGGAATTGCTTGTTTTCTTGAAATATTCTTGTCTGGTTTATCATCAATCTAGTGAAAATGAAAAGACTCGGTGTCCAGGAGAATGCCTTGCAAAAAACTGAAACCAAACCAAACCAATCCAAACAAAACAGAACCCAGAAGTTTTTGGGAGAGAACTAAAAGATCAAAACCTCAAATCTACATGAAGGAAACTATGTATTTCAGCTATTGTGAATAGTAGTTCAAAGAACACAGGAAGGCATATGCTGTCACAAGATTTTGATTTCAATTGTTTTCATAAGAATTCTATTGTAATATTGTTTGATCACATGGTAGATCACATGGTTGCCACAGTGACTGAATTCACGTGTTTCCCTCAATCAGTACACGACTTCCAACTTTTCTACATAATTATCAACACATGTTTATGTTCTGTTTTATATAATGTCCATTCTATTAGATGTTGTTCATTTCCCTAAACACTGGTAGCTTGGAGTAGCTTTGAAACACACATAGTAGCTATTTATGGGAGCTTTCTTGAGAAATGCCCATCAACCATATTTATATGACCAAATAAATAAAACATGGCATTTTCTTTTACAGAATTGTGTTTAATGGAGCAAAGCTCTTGTTTTAGGACAAAACAGATGAGCCATAGATGTGCTTCTAAGTGAATGTATCAATGAAGAACAAATGCTGAGTAAATCGTCTTACATGAGCCATCTCAAATTGTGGGATTTTTCTGGTGAAGCTTCTAGAATTGTAGATCTAGCCAGGAGTGGAAGATATGGAGAAATGTTCCTTAAAAAAAAATAGAAAATTTCAATAACTAAAAATCATTACTTTGTGAATATCTATAGTAAGTATGGTAACATACAACTTAAAATAGAATTGGCAGATGGACGTAGTGTTCTGTTCACATCATCATGTCCATTTATCTAACGTGACACAGGGGCTATTGTTAAGGTAAACCGATGTTCAGCACTGTGTGTGTGGTCACTGTACCATGGATGTACGCATATATCCCATCTCCTCAAGAAAAGCAGGCTAAGATGATGTGAGTAAAATGTTTGCGCTTCAGTTATGTATTTAGAACTTTGAACAATTTCTCCTTTAACTCCCCACCACATTTCTCTCTCACTTCAGATGCTTTGTTTTAAAAGCCAGTCAGTCTACTAAGTGTTGCCTGCATAGACATAGTTGTAGAACCATGTACGTCAGCACATGTGTCCTCGCTGGGAACATATCCTTGAAGAAAACTGATGGTCCGTCAGGGAACAATGGCTCCTCAGCTAGAGGTGGGTCTTCATGAGCCTTCAATGCTCAGAGATTGTCTGATGTGATCTTTCAGCAGTCTCCATCACACAGCCACAGCCACTGTGAGTCAAACTCGGCGAATGCTGCTCTGCTGCCGATGGCCGCACCCTCTGGCTCTTACAACATTTCAAGCTCTCTTTGGGATTGAGTAAAACACACTATATGCATGTGTGAAATTCTCTAACATGGAAAAGAATTCCAATGTAATAATGGAATGAAGTACATACAAATAATAAAAGAACACAAATCAACAAAGGTGTGTACATTTATATATGTTTACATCTGCAAACATGGAATTGACATCATAGTATATATTTGTTTGCCTGTTTGTTTTAAAGTCCTTTCTCTTAGCGTAGTGGTACATATCATTAATCCTAATGCGCAAGAGGCAGAGGAGGAGAAAGGGAAAGTCTGGGCTACGCAAAGAGACCCAATCTCTAGCAGGTAAATTGCTTAATGTTTTTCACTTGGAGATAAGTCAAGTAATATTTATACACTAAATTGTATGACACCCAAGGCTAATATAATAGCCTAGCAGAGTTGGGACATGGGTGGTGACGAGGTGTAACCATTAATTATTGACAATTCAACTAAATACATACTAGGAAGTTCATTACACCACATATTTGAGTGTGATTTAATTACACAGTCTTGCTTTTGAAACTGTTGTGTCTATGTTGTTTATGATAAAAATCACCAAAATATGGAGTCGTTTCTTTCTTTCTTTCTTTCTTTCTTTCTTTCTTTCTTTTTTTTGTCTAAACAGAAAAAGTAATGATCATATGGTTTTTCTTGCATTATTGACCTAAAGAAATACTGTAGCATAATAAAAACAGCGACTTTTAATAGTTACTTAAATTGTCTTTAAAGTGATAGTGTGTTATTCTTAAATGGACTTACAGTATTGCCCAAATATATACCATGCCAGGTATGACTGCTACTTTTTAAACTATTGTTGATTATGTACTGTGTCTTTTACACACTGATATAGTTAAATAAATAAACACGAAAATGTTATCACCAAAAGTAGTACAAAAGAAGACACCTTTTAAGAAGTAGAACAGTCTTGGAAATGGATCAATAAACAAAGCACTTGCCAAGAAAATATGATGACTTAGCTTTGTTCCCTGAACTCAAGCAAAGCCAGACACTGTAGTACACACCTGAAATCACAATGCTCCTAAGAAAAGGTGAGAGGCAGAGACAAGAGAATGCATGGAAGATCACAGGCCAGCTGGCTCAGCACATAGAGTGGTGAACAGGAAACCCTAGCCTTAAAAGGTGGGATGGCAGGCAGAGCTCCGACAATTGTCCTCTAACACATGTGGCCTTTGGCACACATGTGGAAACACACATATACATGTTACACACATGCATACACATACCACCTCCACACACATGCAAAGACAACACACATACTGACATCTAAAAAAAAGTAAATGAGCCAACCCAGCCAGAGAAGGAGATAAATCAATAGAAATGGCAAAATTATGCTGAGTGAGGTATCCTAGACCAACAGGGATGAACATGGTCAGTATCTTACTTTACCGCCATCAGAGAAGCTTCCTCCCTAAGCAGATGGGAAAAAAGCACAGCGACCCACCGCCAGACATTTTTCAGAGAATGAGACCTTACAATAAATGAACAAAACAAAAAGTGAACGTCGTCTACAAATGTTCGGCTAAATGTACCATGGCAGGGAAGCTCACGGAGAACTACATGATCATTCAGTAAACCAAAGAAATAGTTAAGGAAATGAATCCTTCAGTCATACGTAACTTCACAAAATTTAAGAATACAAACAATCCATGAATAAATGTTTGTCTTAAAAAGTCTGATACAGAATCTCGACATTAGACATGTACATAATAAATTTTTAAATGTATGGGAGACTTACTTTCAAATAACATAAAAAATTAATTAACCTGGTAATAAAAGACAACAAATCAGTAACTAACACTAAAAATGTAAAAATTGTTATATTGTGTTAGTTATAACATTTTTGGATGAAAAAATTTTCATTTAACAGATTGACAAAAGGAATGACAGAGGAGAAAGTAATTGTAACATGCCTCATTGAAAAAATGGCTCAAAGCCAGGATAATTAAATGTTTCCAAATAATTAGCCAAATAGGCAATCCAACAGAACAGAAAGTGCATGGTAGACTGATACCTAAGTGATTTTTGTAATGAGTAATAACTACAATGTTACTTAATAAAATATGTAGAAAATATCATTAGTCTTATGTAAAACAATAAAGGTAAAGATTACTATATACATATGAATTTGTTAAAACTGTAGAGTAAAAGGTTTCTGCTACACTGCTTGTGGTTGGGTATTTCCATTTGTTCATTCTCTTTGAATAACTATATTTCAGGAAATGCCTCCTAAAACCGAACATCAATCAAAAATGCAAAACCATGTACATGTATGCACAAAGTATAAAGATCAGGATTCTTAGAACAGAAACATTTTAAACAAACTCTGATCACCCAATGAAAGGCTTACTGTTGAGTATTTATAAGAAAAACATAGGATCACCAGTAGGAAACAAATTAAATCATATCAAATTCTTTAATGAAATGTAATGGCAACAAAGGCTAGATATTTTATGGTTCAATTTGTCTATCAAGTCATCAATATAATGTGTATTATGAAAACAATGAGTTACTTCCTTTGAAAGAATGAAGACTTAATGATGAGAGGTGACACAAGAGAATCAAGGAAAGCTGAAAGCATCACTTCATGATCTGTTCTTGGTAATTAGGTAGTTGACTCTGGTATATTATATTAAAAACATGTTTTTGTCTTTTATTTGAAATATATTTTTTCATATTCATATCCTGATTATCATTTCTTCTCCTATTTCCTCCTCCTATCCCCTCTCCTCCAGATCTACTCCCTTTCTGTCTCTCACTAGAAAAGACAGGCTTGTGAGAGATAACAACCAAACATGACAAAATAAAATCTAATAAAATAAAGCAAAAGCCATTGTGTTGAAGTTGTACAGAGCAACCCAACGGGAGGATAAGAGTCCAAGAGCAGGAATGGGTGTCAGGGACCCACTTGTTTTCACACTCAGCAGTCCCATAAAAATAGTAAGCTAGATTGTTTCCAGGCGTCCTCTGAAAGTCTCCACTCAGCAGACAATCAGGACAGAAATTGGGACTCCCTGCTGGACTTAGGGGAGAGTGGTAAGGAAGAATGGGAAGATGGAAGGAACCAGAGGGCTCAGGAGCCCCACAAAGAGACCATCAAGGCTGGAAGATCTGGACTCAGTGGGCCTTGCCCAAACTGTTGTACCAACTGAAGAAAATGCCTGCAGCAAACCTAGACGCCCCTGTTCATATCTAGACAATGGGCAGCTCATTCTCCATGGTTGTGAGGAGAGCTGGTGCTGCCTCAGACATGAATTCTGGTGGCGCCAATATAATCATATAATCACCTCCCCTTGGTGTGGAGGCCTGGTGGCACAGAGGATGGGGAAACAGGCTATGCTGTGCTCATAAGGTGGGGAAGGAGTCCCCTCTGACAGAAGTCTAGGAAAGGAGAATGGGGTGAAAGTGGGAGGGAGGGTGGGAATCGGGAGATACAAATGAAGGGGTAACTATCAGGATGCAATCTGAATAAATTATAATAAAAAAAGAAAAAGTACTAAGCTGGTAGCAATGACATACACACAGAGGACCTAGGGTAGGCCTGTGTAGTCCCCGTGCTTGCTGCTTCAGCCTTTGTGAGCTCATATACACCTTGCTTAGTTGACTCAGAGAGCCTTGTTCTGGTGTCCTACATGCCCTCTGGCTCTTTCTTCCTTCTCTTCCACAGGATTCTCTGAGCTCTGGGGGTGGGACACTGATGAAGGCATCCAATTTAGACTCTCTACATCATATCTGGCTGTGGGCCTCTGCATCTGCTCCCATCTGCTGCCAGAGGAAGCCTCTCCAATAACGACTGGCTAAGGAACTGATATCCGTGAGTAGAGCAGGATATCATTAGGAGTCATTTCACTAATTTTTCGACCTATAGTGTTTTCCCCCCTAGGCATCTGGACCTTCTAGTTTCTGCTTCTTGGTTACCTAAGCAGTATCATGTTTAGGTTTCTTTTTATGAGTTCATGTTAAATAGGACATTGGCTGGCCACGTTTACTAAATCTGTGCCACCATTGTGCTAGCACAATTTGCAGTCAGGACAGATTGTATGCCACAGGTTTTGTGGCTGGGTTAGTTTCCACATTTCTCTTTCAGTAGCTTTCAGAGCCCCTTCCAATATTAAAAAAAAAAAAAAAGAGCAGAATGTAGGGATAGGGCCTATAGGTAGGCACCAGCTCGACCTCTCTATGGCCAATGAGCTGTGCGGATGTTGTTCTTGGCCATGAGCCATGCAGTCAATTTGTCAAAGATAACTGTCACCTTAGTTATTTGTGGATCTCCACAGGACACTCCTCTGCTCCCCCAACCCCTCTCACCTCCCACTCTAACCTGGCTACAAGAAACACACAGTAGAGACCCCATGTTCTGGTTATAGGAGCCCACACTAAGATTACCTTCATATATTCCAGGAAATTTCCATTGCACTGAATTTCCAAACAACTTCCAAATGTCCCCTCCCAGTTCCTGCCTTCTCTCTCCATACTCTCTCCCTCCTCACAATTCCCCCCACCGGATTCCCCATTTCTGTTTCAGCCCATCCCTAGTCCACCTGTAAAATGTATTCTATATCTCCTTCCCACAAAGATTATTCCCGGGTTCATGGATTGTAGCTTGGTTAAGTACATATATACAGTATTTATCTGTCTGGTCTGGGTAATGGGGTAGATCAATTCCCAACTTTCTGAGGAGCCACTGTATTGATTTCCACAGTGGCCATAGAAGTTTGCACTCCCACCAGCAATAAAGGAATGTTCTCCTTGCTCCACGTTCTTGCCAGCATGACCTGTGACTTGTGTAACATATCAGCCCTTTAGACTGTTGTAAAATGGAATCTCAAAGTAATTTTGGTTTTAATTTCTCTAATTGCTAAGGATGTTGAACATTTTTTAAAGTGTTTCTCAGCCATTAGAGATTCCCTTGTTGAGAAGTCTCTGTTTAGATTTGTACTACTTTGTTATTGTTGTTGTTTGTTTGTTTGTTTTTTGAAACAGGGTTTCTCTGTATAGCCTTGGATGGCCTGGACTTACTCTGTAGCCTAGCCTGGCTTTGAACTCAGAGAGATCCACCTTCCTCTACCTTCTCAAGTGTTGGGATTATAGGTGTGGGCCACCACTCCCAGCTTGTAACCTATTTTTAATTGGACTATTTTACAATACATAATGTCTTGAGATTTTTTTAAATATAATTTACATGTTAATCTTCTGTTGGAAGTGGAGTTGGGAAAATTTTTTTCTCATTCTGCAGGCTGCTCCTTTGTTAAATTGATGATGCCCTTTGCTTTACAAAGGGTTTTCAGTTTCATGAGGTCTCATTTACTAATTGTCGATCTTAGGGCCTGTGCTGTCCATGTTTTGTTCAAAAAGTCATGTCCCATGCCAAGGCACTCAAGGCTATTTCCTACCTTCTCTTCTATAAGGTCCAGGGCATCTGGTTTAGGGCAGGATTTCCTTCCTTCCTTTGTTCCTTCCTTCCTTCCTTCCTTCCTTCCTTTGTTCCTTCCTTCCTTTCTTGATTTTTAAAATCACATTTCAAGTAAATCTGAAAACAAGAATTTGTTGATGGTTTTAAATTTCTCTTTGTAGCCTATATCTTTAATAACTTGATATGCTTAGAGAACATCCAGTGTTCTTTGAGAAATTACTACATAAACAAGGATAGAGGTGAAAATAGGACATCTGATAAATAGGGGCACCCAGAGAAAGACAGACAGGAAGACAGAATGAGTCAACATTTGCCCTTCAGGATAATAGCTGAATAACCTAACATATTTGCAGGGAAAATAACATGTGGAACATGGAAATTACCATGTTAGATGTGCTACTAGCAATAAGAAGAATGAGCACAACAGCAGTTCAGTGCCATGCTTCTCTGCAGTGTATTCAATATGCTACCTTCTGCACTAGCCACTTTGAAGGTTTTTTTTTCTAATGAATGTGAAATTTTCAGGACTTGAATTTATTATTGTTGCTTTTCAGAAGGACACACAGAGGGCATATTAAACTAATCTGTATTTTAATGTTTGCTGAATAGTACCATATAGTAATTTTTTCATATGATGAAAAGTGTTCCAGGACACTGAACCTGTCTTTGTAGCTACCAAGAATGAAGTGGAGTCTGCTTGTCATTCCCTTATTTATTTTTAATTTTTTTGTTGTTGAAAATAGATTTTTCATAAAGTATAATCTGATATGGTTTCAGCTCCTCCCCATGCCCCCACCCACCCAAATCCACAGCCTTCCTTGCTCTTTCTCATTAGAAAACATATATTATAATAATTATAATAATAATAATAATAATAATAATATATTATATTATATATAATATAATAATATATATAATATAATAATAATAATAATAATAATACCCCTGGATAGGACAAAACAAACAAAAAGAAATAAAATGCAAGCAAAGGAAAAGCACAAAAATCATATATAGACAAGGAGAAACATATATTTGTGCATGTTTCTTTTGTATCTTTATGAAATCTCATAAAGATACAAAATTGAAAACCATAATGTATAATAAAAATACATAAAATATGAATGCCTAGACAAAAAATTCTGAGACAAAAACTTCCAAAAATGCCATTAAGTTTGTTTTGTGTTGCATCTACTGCTGGGCATGAGGTCTACACTCAAGTGTTGTTTGTATATTCAATAAGACACCCTTAAAAAGAAATTAACTTTTTATTTTAAAAAATTTTTATTATACAAAAAAATGAAACTATCAGGAATTACATAAATGTTATATTCTTAGTGTTTTGGCTATTTGTATTTGGCAGCCTTGAAGAAAACATCTTTCCTAACTTGGTGTGTCTAAAATTATGAATGTAAATCAATATCTATCATATCTCATCATTACCAACTTAAAACATCCATATAGACCTAAAACACATCTTAACCCCTAAACAACTAAGCTTAACTGTAAAACTAAACTATCTGGCCTTCAACTCCATCAGAGACTTGAGAAGGAATAAAATTAATTACCTGAGTAAACAGAATGTGCAAGTTAGCAGCTTCCAAAGTGAAAAAAAATGAGATCCAGTTTGCTACCTGAATAGTCACCCAAAACACTATAAATTTGGAGCATCATCTTTAGCCTTCTGGCTCTATATATCTGACAGACATATTTGTGAGGCAGGAACTATTGAGGATTTGCTTACCCTGTCTTGGCAGAGTTTGGCTGTCGACTCTGCCTGCATCCAAGCTTGTCCTTTTTTAGGCAGAATTCTGTCTGTGGTAGAAATGAGCAAATTTTGCCCAGTGACTTGTTTGCCACATTTAAAGCCATCTCCATAAGGAGTTTATTTGATGCTCATCATCCTCTTTGAGGTATACTTAGGCTTTCCGGGAGTTAACCTGTCTTATTGTCAGTGAATCTTTAAAATAATAAAAACATTTTAAAATGCCATATTCTGCATGTCTCTGACGTTTTTTGAAGACCTTATCTATTTTACCTTATCTTTCTATAGAATCATATCTAACTGTTGCACCTAGGATGTATATTCTTGTGATAAAAGTAGACTAGTAATTGACATGACCATGATTTGATCAACTAACAAATAATTTGTATAACTTATTTATCCTAAACAGCCTGCAATAGCACTTTCAAAGTTTTGGAAATACATACAGAGACACACACACATATACATACATACATAGGTATATATATATATATATATATATATATATATATATATAGAGAGAGAGAGAGAGAGAGAGAGTAAAGAATAATCTTACATTTGAATTCTATACCACTCTATCTAAAATTAAACTTGTTTTGCATCTATATACAAATGAGCCTTGACAGGTTGAGGTCAGATGTCAGGGGAGGAGGGCTCCCCTTTCTGAGGACTAAGGGAGAGAAGGAGAGGGAATGATGACAGAGGGAGGGCGGATCAGGAGGGAATGAGGGAAGGAGATACAATCATGATGTGGAGAATTTCAACTGCAGGACAAGCAGGTAATTTATATTGCTAATCCCAACAAATGACAATAGCTCTGAGACTGGCTGAGACATGAATGTGTAGAGATAGACAATGTTTCTTTTTGGCTACAGAAACCCTATGAATTATTATTAGATGCCCTTCTTCATATGGCATGAATGAAGATGTACAGATGACCTTTTTCCTGTCCATATAAAGAGCAGAAAAACAGCCTTAATTGTTATGTGCATCATGCACACTGTATACACTTATAATTTTAGGACTGTATAATACTTGTGAGAAAGTATATGCTTTCAGAACAAAAGAACCTGACATTGACATTGGATCAGACCTGACAGGATTCATTCCTCTCAGCATGCTGGACACTGACATCCTGTTTCCTTCATGTTCTAACACCTAGTGCTTCAGTTGCTGTGCCTCATCAGAACAAAACAGCTCCCACGACACTTTCAAAGAAAGCCTCAGTCCCCACTGGTCCAGAATTTCAGACTCTCCCACATAGGACTCTAATTATTAATTTTTTTTCTTTACAAGAAGTTACCAACTGGAGATAGCTTCTCAGTTGGGAATTAGTGCTTTTTCCCACTTGTCTTTAAATATAGGGCCTTACCTTTGGCTTATGGAAAGTAACTAACAACTCTGGCAATACTTGTGTTGTTTGGAGGTTTCCATGGGACCCTTTCAGCTACCAACACAATTGGATGTAACCCATTCCTTGCACTGAAGGTTTTATTTGGTGACAAGAAATGTTCAATTTTTAAATCACAATTAAAATTTCAGTATGTTTTCTTTATTAGATACACATTTTTCCTTTTCCTCATAGCTTATAATTAAATAATAAAAAGTTTCTGAGTCAAAATGATGTTTGGACAGTCATTGAGGCAGCTGTTGGCTAAGCACACTAACTTCCATTGCTAGCTTTGACCTTTGCAATGATCTCACGAACTTTGATGCTATTTAGATGTAATTTTGCACATAGCTGTGAAAACTCAGGTGCCCGACCCCTTATTGTCTTTCTGTAGTCCACTAAATAGTCTTATGGAAATTTCCTTTTGGCATTAATAAATGGTAAATTTACATGTATACTATGTAGCTGACTTAAAATAAATTTATTGATGATGTATTTTCACTAAGAGATGTATATAAATATTTTATAACATATAGGAGGTCACAGGAATATTTATGAAGCAGAAAGGGACTGCAAGTAGAAAATGTGTTGCTTTAACTTCTCCTCTACATTCTCTACCATGTGGTAAAGACTCTTATTCTACAAGGGCAAGAAAGGACCTCCTGATCAGATGCAGACCCTTGGCCCCATCTCTGTGTAGTACCATGCACTCTATGAACTGCTTCTACACTTTAGCAGACCGTGGGGGAAAAACTTAGTTTGTTGGTGTGTTATGAGTAAGCACTCACTCTTGTATGCAGTTATGTAGCAGCTCACTGACTGAGGTATGTCCAGCTCTCTGCAGTCCTTTGTCACTTTTGCTAGTGTCTTTTTACACCCTGGAGTGGATTTCTTTCTTGTTGAGCTACAAAACTACCTGTGTTGTAGACACTTTGGGATATTTGGTCCTGTGGAGCGTTTGTGCGACTGAGTCACCCTCTCATGCACTGTTCTCCAAGGGCTTTAAGTTGGAAGGCTCTTGTCTGTCAGTCTGCACAGGGGGAGGCCTGGGTGCAGGTTCTTTATCAACTCTCAAAAGAACTGTCCCTTGAGCATCCTTTCTGTGGGAGTCATGTTCTCCTGTGACATCACTCTTCTCCATCAACCTCACACTCTTCTGCACTCAGCACAGATGGCTCCATTTTAGATGCAGTCCTTCAACCTGGCAAGTGTTTGTGGCCTGAAACTTCATTTGACATTAGTGTCATGTGGCCTTCTTTCTTTTACTCTATGTAACCAAATGGAACCATCATAAGGTCTTTAAACTTTCAAGCCATTTCTGTCATCATTGCTTTAGAAATTTGGGGAGCGTTTTTGTTTGCTTGTTTGTTTCTTCTGTTTTGTTGGTCTTATCTACTAGGGCCCTGTGTGTTTTTGTTTGCTTGTTTGTTTCTTCTGTTTTGTTGGTCTTATCTACTAGGGCCCTGTGTGTTTTATAACCATCATTACATTGGCTCACCTGATTCCTCTTGAATGCAAGTTACTACTGCATGTATTTATATAAACTCCATTGATTTTTAACCGTTTTCTTGTTTAGTAAGCATTTATTTTTTATTTTACATGTATGAGTGTTTGCCTGAAGGTATGTGTACATATGTATGCAGTACCCTCAGATGAAAAGAAGAAGATGGTTGAGCCATGTAAACAGCAGTTACAGCCATTGTGAGGCACCATGTAGGTTCTAGAAACAGACCCTGGGTCCTTCTGCTGAAGCAGCAAATGCTCTTATCTGCTGATTCATCTCTCTCGCCATCCCCATTCCACTTCCTCTTCTTCACTTGAACAGATTTTATTTGTTAAATTTCAACTCACATTTAAAATATTATGTTTAGTGAAATCTAAAACCAAGCAAAATCTATATGTTGTCTTAAGTAAAAAAAGAAACTTAGAAAATTTTACTGTCCCTCCAGTTTTCAATCTTATTGTATTCCATTCATATCTTATGGCATTATATAATTAAAATTATTTAGTAATTACAACTTTTCATTCTTAATTCTATCACAGATATTTGTATCTGATTTTCAGACAAATATCTCTTATCAATAGAGACATGCAGCTACAAATGAAAGCCTCATAGTATTTAATAATCCGCTTTGTTGCCCCACAAATCTAATGAACATCCCACTGGTTCCACCCTCTTCTCTTACAGGAAGCCTGGATCTCTTCATTCTCATGTGCTTGATGTTTCCATTCTCAGTTTGTTGTTAGCCATGTTTTAAATTTGAACATGTTTATTTGTTTCTATTTCAAAATGCTGTTCTTTACAAGAACTAAACCTTTTCTGTTGTTTCTCAAAGCATTAATTTTAATTCTTTGAGATTGGTTATGCATAGTCCTTTGTCAGTAATTACCAATTGGTTACAGCTGATGCCTCTTCAGACAATCAGTGAGTCTTTTGCTGTTAATTTATACCAGCGTTCACTGGCCTATGGGCACATATGTAGCTGAGGGTGGCTATGGTTTGTTTGGGAGAATTGGATCTCTGATCTTTGTTCTTCCTTTAGACTTCAATCTAATTGAACGCATTACTGTTTTTCTGATCCACAACCTGGGTCTACACCCATCACCTGCAGCTATGCTTCATAAGAAAATGTTCCTGTTGGCTACAGCTTCTGCTGCCAGTGGTGGAATTAGGGCAAGGCTACACCAACCTGCTCCACCCAAGTTTTCTCTCCACACAGTGAAAGGTTGTGCCATCCTCCTGGTTTTTAAATTACACAGTTATAGATTATTTTTTTTCTGTACTATTACATGACAGAAGACTCAAGATATCTTTCTTTTTTCTTTTTTTGGGGTGGAGGGCATGGGTTTCTACACAGCATTTCTCTATGTAGCCTATGCTGCCCTGCACTCACATTGTAGATTGAGCTGGTCTCAAACTCACAGCGATCTGCCTGCCTCCCAGGTGCTCGTTAAGATATCTATCTAAGGTGGTGTTGGTGAGGGAGGGGGAAATAATTTCGCTAGAGATTTAACTCATAACCTTGCCTGGACTAGGCAGATACCCTACTTTACCTGAGCTATGTCTGCAGCCAACTCCACTATGGCTTTTCTTAAACCATCAATCCATGTATAAAGGCTTCATCAATAGCTTGAAAGCCTCCCAATGCCCCACCTACTCTTACTCTTACCTCGCGGGTCAGGATTCCAATAAGTTAACATCAGAAGGCATGATCCTCTCATCATTTCAAAGCGAACAAAACATTCCTGTCCACAGCTCCTTTCGGAGCCTTTCTATATGAAGGGCTTTTATTGCAGAAATAGAATTACTACAAGTATATGAAAAGCCTTCAGTCCACACACACTGTGAAAAGATTTCACAAAGAAATCTCTAGAAAACCTCTCATTGCTGTGGGGTTTTTTAAATCATTTTTTAAAGTTTATAGTTTTTGAGAGTTTTACTCATGTGTTTAATGAATTTTGATTAAACCCACCCTCATTACCTCCTTTCTGTTCCTCCCCTAAACACCCACTAATAAATACTTTTCCCTCAAATTTTCATATTCTCTTGTTCTTTTTCTTTGGTTTTGTCTTTCTTGCACACTAGACCCATTCAGCACTTCCTGGATATGCATAGGTACAGAACATCTACCAGGACATGGGTAGCCTCGAACGGCACATATTCCTGAGGAAAACTGAGTCCCACACAACAGCCATCAGCTACAGATGTGGCTGAGCCTTTATGATCCCCTCTCTTGTCCATGCTGGGGTGTTGCTAGCTTGATCTGCTCTAGGTCTTGAACATGTTGTCATAAACACTGTGATTTTGTGTGTGCAATGACCCCCTTTCATGTCCAGCAAATATTGCTGTACCATCTTTGCTCATTCATCTAAGATGGCCACTGATACTTGGGGGTAAAGTCTGAAATATAGCTGTCATATTTGTAGCTTAGCTCCCTACACTCTTAGTTTTTGCTAGGAAGATATCAGTTACACATGATGGATAGAGATAGTATCCCCAGCAGAGGATGCACGTGGGTCTAGTTCTCACTGAGGGACCCTGTTGGCTCTGTTTCTTAACAATTAAACTTTATTATACAACCCAACTATCTTACTCAAGAGGGAAAAAAGGTTAACGGGAAACAAGAGTGAACCTTCCGGTAACCATTCCATGGGATGGTGTCTCTGGCCTGCGCACTGGTACTGCGCACTGGTACTACCTGTTCGCTGATCTTTTTTTGATCCACATGTGCTTGAGGTCATTCCAAACCTGTTACTCCTCTAGACCTCTCCACCTGTCTGTCTCTCACATGCAAGGGGCGGTCTCCTCCTCCCATCAATGGTCGATTAGAAACACACAATAATCCAGGTGGAGTCCCTCAATAGGCTTCCTGAATTCCAGGCCCAGGATGGCTCCACCCAGTCTATCTCAAGGTTAATCTCAGGGAGTATCGATGGTGTGTCCAAGAGCAAAGCCCACCAAGACTGCTTTCACCTGTGACAAAGCTTACAAACCTTCCCACAGGAGCCTCTGTGCAGTATGTAACACCATCTTTTTAAGCAGTGTTTCAGTCACTGTTCCAATATGCAATTTGAGTTAATGAATAATATTGATTTGTTTTAAAGTCATCTAGTGAGGCGTTCATTCACACAGAATATTATATATATAATATATATAATAAATTAATATATATCAATATACATACCAAACAAATGACATAATCTAGATCATAGTTTAATGCTTCCATACTAATTTTCCAAAATAGTCATTATTTATAGATGAAAAGATTAAGGTTTGAGAAATTAAATAAATTTCCCAGTAACATATTATTGATTAATGTCAATATTAGAATTTCATATTTTACCCTGATGCCCTTTTTGACTTAAATTTAAAATTAATTATTTGAACAAAAAATCATTTTATCATATTTTCTTTGTGATTAAATTTTGATTATTATGCATATAATACATTGTGATGGGTTCACTTTCAATGATAACAGTCACATCAACAGTGTTCCTCAGAGGCAGTGAATTGGCTAGGTTTTTTTTTTCAGACACCCTGTGGTCTGTTATATGACTGCACTAAATGTATTAGCCAAACAACAACAACAAAAAATGAACCAATGAAAATGTTTGCCAGTGTTTGGTATCCTGAAAACACTGTACTTTTATTCTGCTATTTCTTTGTGGTTTTATCAGTGTTGCCACACAACAGTTTTTCAGAAACAGTTCAATGAAAAAACAATAAAAACAAAATGAAATGTGTTGTGTGTATCAAGAAGCTATAAAGGAAAAGAATGTGCTTTAAATATTCCTTAGGTGTATTCTAAAATATGTTCACAGATATCAGACCTATAACTACACTTTGCAGATTATAGGCGGCAGGGCAGCAATGCCTTACAGGGAACATGATGAGGCTTATTTGTAGTCATCTGGGTAACAACAGCAAACATAGGCTCATGTACTTGGTCCCTAGTCAGTGAACCTGGCTGGCTGAGCTGTATCACTGGGGTGGGCTTTGATTCAAATGCTTGAGTCAGAAGATTCAAGCACTCTTCCCACTTGGGTCTTTCTGCCTCAGTTGTGTCTCAAGACATGAGCTCTCAGCTAACGCCCCAGTGCGTGCCTCTTGCCTGCTGCCATATTCCTTGTCATTGTGGTCATAGACTCACACCCTCTGAAACAGGAAACTTCAAAGAAATTCTTTTTTTTTTATAAGTTGCATTGGTCATGTTGTCTTATCACAGGAACAAAAGGTAAAAAAAAAAAAAAGTATTGTTGCTCATGAGCCTGAAAATAAGGCAACATTGATAACAACAATGATGATGTTGCAAATTTTGTAGTTGTTCATTACAAAAATATCTTGTTGGGACAAACAACAAAACAAAACCAGACACACAAAGATTTGTACTTCAACACAAACTCTGGTCAAGCCTTGTTATTTTATAGATTAGAGAATGACCACTCAATAGATGGGAGATGTGCTGAAATAGATAGTTGGTACCGTATGTTTTTTGAATGTCAGTTATATGTTTCTTTGCCAGAGGAGACAAAGCATTTACATCATTTAGTGCTTTGATTCCTCATATCATAAGTTCTGTGAAATTAGAGTGTTGTAGAGTCCAGAGCACATGACACATTGTTTACTTGTTGCCTCTTTTTTATTCGCTAGTGACATAATGTGATATTATGCCACAGCATTAATTAGAAGGTACTTGGTTTTTATAAAATGTGGTGTTGATTACTGGAGGAATGGAGGAATTGTTTTAAAGCTGTGAGAATATTTAAAATAGACCTCTCTCTCCTCTCTCTCTCTCTCTCTCTCTCTCTCTCTCTCTCTCTCTCTCTCCCTCTCTCTGTCTCTCTCTGTCTCTCTCTGTCTCTCTCTGTCTCTCTCTGTCTCTCTCTCTCTCTCTCTCTCTCTCTCTCTCTCTCTCTCTCTCTCTCACACACACACACACACACACACACACACACACACACACATGCGTGCTTGGCACATCACATGCAATAGAGTTTGTGGGTAGTGTATAGGCAGACCTATCATCAAGATAAGGAATTTTTAGATTCATACAAGTATTAATGCTGGCCCTAGATTTCTCCAAAGTAGTTTTTCCAACTTAAAAAAAAAACCACATTGTCTAGAAATGTCTAAGAAAATTTAACCATAGTTGCTATTTATACTATTAGCCTTTAAATACAAAATGTAATCACGTCCCTTGTATCAAGTTTTTAAGATTTAAAAGTACATTTGACAGTGAATAATGAATGTGAAAATATAATTACATGACTAATTAAAATGTCACATACTTTCTTATAGAGAAAGGGAACTAATTATATGTATATATTAAATATAAGCATTATTATATATGAAAGTGCAGCTTTTGTTTCTTTAATGTCTTTTTCATGGCACTCTGGATTAAGCAGAGAGCCCCCAATCACTCCCAAGGTACCCTGACACTGACATACAATCAGAACTCATATTTTTGTCGTGTGTGTCAAGATCGCACTTGTTTGTCCAGGCTACATTTCAATCTGCAGTCTCAAGTAATTAAATTGCCTAAGTCTCCCAAGTAGACAGGACCATGGGGCATGTGCCACAGCTTTTGGCTAAAGTTGCAATTTTGAAATAAGGAAAGGGTGAAATAAATATGGATTAAAATATGTATTGATTTAATTATGCAGGGAGCTCTTCATTAAACAGTACCCAACTCTTACTAAACTTCTATTTAATTCATCAATACAGCAGGTTACATGAACTTCTACTTGGAACAAAAAATGTCCTAGTCATGATTAAAACCTCAGTAGGAAAAATATCACCTACAAAACTACATTGCAGCCTCTCCAGTAATTGGAAGGGGTCTTTGTGTCTTGTGAGCACCAAGCAATAAAAGAAGACATTACCATTGCTGCCAGAGTTGAGTCTCCCCATCTGGACGACATATTGCCACTATAGTGGAGTAGGGACAGAGAGGCCTGGGTTTAATAAGAAGTCAACCTTGTGGGCCTCTGTTACTGTCCTCACCCCTATTGAAGGCAAACGGCCAGAACAACACCTATGGCTGAGTTGGCGCAATGATTAATCTTGGCTGTCAACTGAATTGGATCAGGCATCAACTGAAACACAAACATTTGGACACATCTCTTAGGGTGCTACCTGGAGGGATTAAACAAGGAGAAAGCCTGTCTGCAGAGTGGGCAAAACTCTGTCAGTGATACAGTCAGCAAGAGGTCAGAGGGAGAGCACTGATCTTTACTTGCCAAACTTTGATCTTTCCTGGTTGACACAACCATATATTCACTCTTATTATTATCCTTTGCTTTCATGAGAGCCCAGCCTTTCTGGACTGTGAGTACAAGCCGAAGACCAGGAGTTCTGCAGAAACCCTCAGGCCTTTGGTACATTCTGAGATTCTGGAACTAGAGTTTCTAGAGCTCTGGAGCTAGCAGGTTCTCAGCCTCTGTAGTGTGAGGACAGCATTGTTGGACCAACTATGGGTAGTTTTGTAAGCTAGTTTTCAACAAACCGTTCTGTTACACAGATCGTTTTCTCTGGCTTTGTTTCGGCACAGAACTCTGAGTAAAAAGGTTGGAGACCAGGCAGTCGACCTTGTCAGACATGAGGGTCTGTTTGAACACTGGATAATCATGTGGGGACAAGAGAATTCTAGCTGAGGCTGAGAAGAGTAAAATAGCTGGCAAGAGAATACCAGATGGATCAACTCCCAGGATGAGCTGCAGGCTTATCCCTCCTATACAGTTCATAGAGGCCTTTGTTATAACTTCTTAATTCATAATACTGTTCTTTACCCAAGACACCTTTTAAACTTTTGAAACAACAAATGGTGTCACCAATCCTGGAAGTATTAGCTTAAGTTCAAGATTCAAACTAGGAGTACTGTATGTGGTTTAGTAATTTGTATAAATCTCCCATGGAGAAGCTTTCTGGGACTGTGGAAAGACTTTTCCAGAACTACAAAAGAAAGTGGGGCCTGCAGAGTCTGCAGGGGGCTTGAATTTTGCAACATGAAGATCTCTTTCATTACTTAGGGATCTTTCTCTGCTGCTGTGAAAACCACAACAAATATCAATCAAACATATTTTGTTGTTGTTGTTGTTTCTGGAGGTTTTTTTTTTTTTGGTTCCTTTTTAGAAATTACCTTGACCAAAGAAAGCAGTTTATTCAAGGTCACACCTATTTGTAAGAAAAGTCCATGGCAGTGGCTGATGGATGGGTAGGTTATAAAAGCCTGAACATTTTGTCAAATGGAGTAAATGCTGCCCAAGCTTCAGAGCTCCTCATAAAGTAAGCCAAAGGCTCAAGGAAACACTGCATCAGAACCCAAATGGCCCTTTGCCCTTTGTGGCTGCCTTCCACAGATGCTGTCCAAAATAATTTCAAAATAAGCCTGCAAACATGAGTCTCCAGCTCAGCATTACTCCCTGGGAAACCTGCGTGCAACACAAATCACCTTCCTTAGCGTTGCTTTCATTCACTCTGCTGTTGGCCGTGACAAAACTCTGCCGTTACTCAAACTTGAAGCCTTCACACTGGCAGCAGTAGCTACCATTTGTCCTTCCTGTTCTGCTGGCTGATGCCTGTGTGCAGCCTATGTTGTGTCAACTAAATGTAACTTTAAAGATATGTTTCATTTCTTGAAAGATACACAGCTATACAAATCACATTGATCACACCTATCTTCCACTTCCTCCCTCCAACTAGTGACCCCAACCCTTTCTCCCTCCTAACTCCATGTCTTCTTTCTTTAAATTAATAACCTCTGAACCCAATCAGTACTGCATTTATATGTGTGACAACATACTAGGGCACTGCTTCTCAACCTTCCTAATGCTGTGACCCTTTAATTCAGTTCCTCATATTGTGGTGACACCCAACCATAAAATTATCTTTGTTGCTACTTAATACCCGTATTACAATATTGTTATGAATCATAATGTAAAACTCTGATACCCAGGATATCTGACTTGTGACCCCTGTGGGGGTCATGACCCACAGAATGGGAACCACTATCCTGGATGGTGCTGTGTGGTCATGTTGCCAAAGATGAATAGCTATCCAAGTCTTACAATCATAGACTGACAATGGCTTCCCCATAAGGGGTGGAGCCTTCAGGAAGCCTCCCCTATCCAGGCTAGAATTTGACTGGCTTTATCTTTTCAGGTTGTTCAGGTACCCACATCTGGTATGAGTTGGTGAATGCATCAGTCTTGTTATGTCCAGGAGTCATCATTTTACAGCTGTACTCTGCATCTTTTGCTCTTTCTGAACCTTAGTAGTTGGAGGTTTGTCTGGATGACCTTCCTACAGCTGAGCACTCACTTATTTACACTCAGAACTTGGAGTCCTTATGAGTCTTTGAATTAACCACCACCCACTGCATTTTAAACCAAAGTTGAAAACAGCACAAGTTTATGGGCATAAACACACAAATTTTGAATATGTTTTCACAATGTGATTATCAAAATTGCAAGGGTAGCTTCTCCCAAGACTTCAGGGACTATCATCTCCACAAGCATGGCTTTTTATCAAGTTTCTAGTACTAAGCCTAAATCCTCCCTGTAGAACTGACTTGATATCCAACCAGAAAGTACTTGGTTACCCCTGTAACCTTCCTGTCATTACTGTACCAGTGGGCATGCCTTACTTGGTCACTTGTAATAGCATCCAGGCTACAGCACTGGGTAAAATCACTGTAGTACTTTCTCCATCAAAAGCCTACATATACCCTTTGACACTTTGTAAGCTAGCTAGCAGTGAGTGAATTTCTTGGCCGTTTTGAGGTTGATATTTTTTATAGCCTCTATCTGAAGTGAATTTCTTCAAAAGACAGTTTTATCATTTAATAATGATGGGGAGCAAAGAGAAAAGAAAATATCTTGTGTTGTTTTAGGCCTCTGGGGCCTCCTTTACCAATAACTTGTTGGGAGGTAACCTGTGACGGGCACTGAAAATTTAATTTAATAATCCATGTCTCCTAAGAGTAACATTGTCCCCCCCCCATGCAAAGGTATTCTCTTCAAATTCATATATAAACATATATATATATATATATATGAGTATATATGAATTCACACACACATATATATACATATACATATACATACATACATACATAAACACACACACACACATAAGGTTCCTTCATGTGCTGTAAATTTAGGCTTACCTACTCTGTGTACTCTGATCTCTCCAGTCTCTATTACCACTTAAATCTTTAATGCCAAGTGTATGCCCCACATGCCTTTTATATCATGTGTATTTTGATGTATTCTCTTGCTGAGTTTTTCCCCTGGGTTAGGAGACTGTAAACCCTAGAGCTTTTACAAGCAGCTTTCACTGTGCTGAAGTAACAACATCCCAATGACTGATAGAAGGACCAAAAGCCCGACAGTAGCATACGAGAATAGAGAGTGAGTCAATTCCCTCCTATGCAGGTTGGTTGTGAGATTAAGTGAGTGTTTTCCGAAGCACCACATTGTTCTTTCATGTATTGAGAGTCAGAGAACTATCACAATGATGATTCTGCACTCTGGGAGGTAGTCTTGTGTAGTGACTACTTTTGTTGTTGTTGTTTTGTTTTGTTCTTGCTTTTGTCAATGTCACACACAGCAGTCTAAGAATTGGGAATGTCAATTGAGAAAATGCCTCCATCAAACTGGCCTGTAGCCAAGTCTATAGGGCCTTTTTTTTTTTTTTTTTTGATTAGCTATTGATGTGGGAGGGCCCAGGCCACAGTGTTATTCTTGGAGATGTCCTATATTATATGAAAATGCAAGCATAGCCAACTATGGGCATTAACACTGTAAGTGGCATTCCATGGTCTCTGCTTCAGTTCCTGCCTTGAGTTCCCTTCATGATGGACTGTAAGTAATAACAAGCAATAAACCCCCCCTTTTTTTTCAAGTTACTTTCAGTCATGTCAATCATATCAATAGAAAGCAAACTAGGTCACATCGTGTGGTACAGATTCTGGAGTGAGCACTCAAATTGTGGTTTGGCCACTAAGTCAGTACCTTCTCTGCTATCTCCTGGTCTCTCTAAAATGAGGACTATGGTCTGCTTCTCATAGGGCAGACTAGGATTAAGTAGTCAAGATAAGAGGACTTCAAGCCACATGAGGTAAAAGACAACCAAGACCAAGTAAGAACAAAGGCTCTAAGTGATCACAGGTCTAGTGGAAGCATGCTGTCATCATTAAGTCCAGCTCAAAATAACTAGGTTCATATTCTTGAAAACTGGTTGGTGAACTTCATATGGAAGTCTACTATTATTTTCTAATAATCACTCAAGTAAATATAAGTTAGTTTCTCATTCATGGAAAACTAAGACAAAAGCATTGAGAAACATTAATGATTACTAGATTATTTAATGATGTCTAGAACAACAAAATAGAAATTGTTTTCTCTTAGAATAAATTAAACTAAGTAAGTTATGTACACAAATACACACAGAAAGCACAAGTAATTGTATTTCTTAATAATTATAGCTATCTGTAACAACATACTAAGCAATTTAAAGAAAATAGCTTGTATGGAGGTAAAAATCACTTGATACAGGATTTCAAACATTTATTTAAATTGCAAATATATTTCTATATACACAAATGACTTTATTGGTTCAATGTAACATGAAAACAGTGAATTAAGAGTTTCCTAATATCACAATTTAACATTTTTCAAGACTTACACAAGAGGGAATAGTGATGATGCCATTTCTATTATCAATCGTGAGGAGAAAAATGAAATTTCTGACAATTATTCTAACATGGTCTGAGATAATAGAGATTATAATGAGGGTAACATTGTGACATGAGGATTGGGGGCATGGAATTGCTAAGATTATGGGCTCATCTGTGAGGGAATTGAGAAGGATTTGGGTAGACTCAGAAAAGGAAGAATAAAGCTACTGGACTAGAAATTTTTATTAATGAGGTGATAATTTACCACACACATCCCAACCTTGACAGGAAACTTTTACACTCAAGCCAATACAGCCAATTCGCCATCACACCTTCGCTGTGGTTCCCTCAGCACCACCCCCCCTCTTTCTCAAGAAGCTCTGTTCACTGTGATTGATTTCTTCGGGGAGTTTGTAATTCCATAGGAAACAGGAGCATTGGCAAATTCACACTGGTCTTTCCCTACAGAAGTAAATAATTCAGCTCCCAACAAGCACAACAAAAAAATCACATAAACAGCATGTTTTAGGAAAAGATTACTTAAGTCATAAAATCCAGGAATAAATCCTATTATTTCAGGTTGAAGTAGGTCATTATAAAAACAAATAGAGTTTAACTTTACTTTTATCAGAAGAGCAAGTCAAGTGAGATGCAAGAGTCGAAAAAGATTTGAATTATTAGGAGAAATCATTAGAACTCAGTAAAAGGAGCATTAATCTCACTTAAGCCTCATTTATACATCTTCTCATTTAATACTGGAAGTCCATTTAAGAAGTAAAGTTTACTTAATTTCGGAAGCAGAAAGCCAGTGAGAAAACTTTGGTAAAAGTGTGTGTGGCTAAGCACAAAGATAGGAGTTTGGTCCCAGAAACCACATAGTGCAAAGGAAAACTTATCCCAATAAGTTGTCTCCTTACCCCCCACACATGTGTTAGGTCACACATTGTGTGTGCATACACAAATACACATACACACAAAATAAATACAATTAAGAAAAAGTATACAGAACTGTCTCATAACAACTCATGTAGCATTCTAATATGCACAATAATGTTGAAACCAATAAAGAAAAATGAGCCAAGAATGTGCTATTTGATAAAACCTAAATGATTGCCATCCTAAATACTACTTCATGAGTTAATTATTTTCATTTACAAATCCAAGGGATGAAAAGCGAAGATATCCCGTGCCTGAACAGAGTCTGTGTATGTGAGATATGTCTAGCATCTGGGAAGAACATTAGAGCTGTCTGGTAGGTAGAATATCAGCCATCCTGATTTTCACTGGAGATAACACTTCATTTTATTTGGAGAAAAACGTATTTCCATGAGCAGTAAAGGCTTTTTAAAATCATATTCAAAATATGAGTCTGACTTAAGGGATAAGGAAAATAGCTGTTGCTATGGTTTGGTTTGCATATTATTATACGGTTAATGTGCCATTGGATTACTCTTCCAAGGTTCAATGTTAAGGAAAGTTACCTTCAAGATCCATTCTAGTTTGGTCTTTTATTGCCCTAATAAACACCAGGGCACAAAGCAAGTTTGGGGATGAAAGATTTATTTGGCTTCCTCCACCAGTTTTCAGTCCAGAGTTGAGGGCAGTCAGGGCAGGAACTCAAGCAGAGACCTTGTAGGAGTGCTGCTTACTGGCTTGCTTCCTGGGGCTTGCTTAACATCATTGTATGCAGCCCAGTTTACCTACGTAGGGATGTATCACCCACTATGGAGTGGATCCTCCTACAGTGGTGATCAAGAAAATGCCCCCACAGATTTTCCCCCAGGCCAATCTGGTGGGAGCAGTTCTTCAATTAAAAGTCCCCTTTCCCAGGTGTGTCAAGGTAACCACCAAATTAGATGTTACAAAAGACGAGTGGGTTGTGATCAGCTTCTACTTATTGAGTTAATGTCAGTATCATGATGCAGGTTAACTATTGCAAGAGCAGGTTTAAACCAAAGTCCTCTCCATCTCTCTTTATCTTCCATCTCTGCCCTCTCTCCCAGGTCTTTTCATACATATATGGGGACCTTGACATGGGGCTTCCACTCTACAAAACAATGAGAAGTAGATGCATTATTTGTCCTGACTTAGTAAACTCATTTTCTGATATTCTACTATATTGTGGTGCAGTATGAGTCGACAATTTCTTCCTGATATTCTAAGCATTTGAATACTTAATTCTCAGATAATATATAATGCTGTTGCAATTTTGTAGTCTACATGGAAGGATGCCTGTGGCCTAGAAAATTTTACACTGATAAAGAATAAAGCAAAGCAGTCAAGTCATGTCAGCTTTGTAAGCACGCCAGGTTTTCATGCGATTTTTTTTAGAGGAGTGAAGAAAGTTGAGATTTAAATGCACAAAAGGTTTTCTGATTATCTTACTTAGAAGTTCATTGTTCAGGTCAATTTTGGTAAACAAGTTAATGAGAAAGTATAGGTTTCCAAATGATTTTAATAATTTTGTATTCTAAAAATGAATTTGGGTGTATAAAAATACATACAGGTACAAATAGATAGGTAGATAGATAGACAGATAGATAGATAGATAGATAGATAGATAGATAGATAGATAGATAGATATTTGACCAGAACATCAGAATAGGCTTTGAGCACTCAATGACTTTTCCTCCCTAAAGTTCCAAACACTTTCACAAACCTCCCCAAAACAACATGGTCAAGTCTGTCACAGAAGTACCCCACAGTGTTAGTATCAACTTTTCCCCCATGTCTTCCCCCTCTGTTTCTGTAATGAATACCAATGACCTCACTGACTGGGAGAAGAAAGAGTTTACTTCAGCTCACAGGGGTAGTCCATCATGAAGGGAAGAGACCAGGAACTCAAACAGGAAGCAGGAGACAGGAACTGCAGCAGAGCCTACGGGAAGTGCTGCTTCCAGGTTTCGCTCACCCTTCTTTCTTATGAAATCCAAGACCACCTGCTTAGGTGAGAAATGACACACGGCAGGATGACCCTCCCACGTTCAAAAATGTACTGAGAAAAAAAAACCCTCCACACACTTTCCCACACGTGACTCTCTCTTGATTTTCCTCTCTTCCGTGATGGCTCTAGCCTTTTCAAGTTATCAAAAAGTTACTCAGAGAGCAGACTCCCTGAGGTAGAGGTAGAAAGTCATTTACCAGAGACCTTGACCTACATATGGGCTAGCACATGTTTAATTGACCATTACATCCCAAAGTGGCATTGTACCTTCTCTTAAAGGACAAGGAGTACAGTCTTTGTACAGTGTTGTATATATTTCAGTTGAATAAGTAGATTTAAATTATGCCAGTTGCCCTGAACTCTTGTACTTTCAAATAAATGATTACAGATTTATTAGTTCCCCTCTGTTCTGCCCTCAAAGCCCATAATTAAAACCTATGACCTAGAGTATCCTCAATAAATATTTATTAAATGAATAGAATCCAAGAGCACTCCAATCCTGTACATCAGAGCACACATTTGTTTATGTACTTTTAGTTCTAGGAAGGGTTTCCAATAGGAATTCATCACTGAATCATATTATTAAGCACCCAGGTGTGTAACACAGTGTTGGATACCAAGTGGAAGATGATGAAATCAGTTTGAAATCATTTAAGGGCTGTCCTATGATGAAAGTTCTACCTTTGTTATAGTTACAGATATAAAATTCTTACGGATTACTGGGCACATTCCTTACTTTCTGCACGGACAACACCAAGCACCTCAAGGAATGATTTTACAGCGTCTAACGTGTCAGCTGTTCAGCCTGGGGAACTGAGTTTACCACCGCCTGTCCTGGTTAAACACATTGACTCAGATTACTTTTGGAAGCGGCACTTAGTTTACTTGCTTAAGGCTCCTTCAGATTGGTGGCGGTGATCCTCACTTCACTGTGCTTGTGCACACTTTCTCTGGTACAGAAGACATTACCTTTGCTAGTGAAGAAAACATTCTTAGCCCTGTTAGTAAAGAGAAAATTTAAAATGTAGGAAAGGTTTTTGAGTAAAGCCACACCCGGTCATGATGACTGTGACAATGATCCAATTAGAAAGAGGAGTCTAAACACCTTCGCTTAGAACCTAGGTCATCACAGAAGCACTCTGTGATTCTGAGGACAGCCAAAAAACTGCTGTAGTTTATTGCTAACTTCAGTGGGATGGTTACACTGAGACCTCTTCAGCCAACTTTAGGATGCCTAAGCAACCTGAAGTGGACATCCTTTGGATGATCCCTTTGCTAACAACAACAGCAAAGCTAAATTTCCCAGCCCCAGCCAGACGCATCTGGTTGATACAGATTTCCCAGTTAGAACCATGAAGTCCTGTTATAGCCACGCATAGGCCACAATCAGGGCTTTGTTGCTGAGTTGTGGCCAAACTGACCATTATTGTTGTATAAGAAGAAGCTGATATCTTTTACCATCCATTATTTCTATTGCCAGTTTCGAAATTGTGATCCACACGCAGGTCATAGAGCTCACTCTGTCTGTCTGTCTGTCTGTCTGTCTGTCTGTCTGTCTGTCTGTCTGTCTCTCTCTCTCTCTCTCTCTCTCTCTCTCTCTCTCTCTCTCTCTGTGTGTGTGTGTGTGTGTGTGTGTGTGTGTGTGTGTGTCTGTCTCTCTGTCTCTCTGTCCCTGTCTCTGTCTCTGTCTCTCTGTCTCTGTCTCTGTCTCTGCCTCTGTCTCTGTCTCTGTCTCTCTCTCTCTCTCTCTCTCTCTCTCTCTCTCTCTCTCTCTCTCTTTCTCTCTCTCTCTCCCTCCCTCACTTCTTCCCACCCTTCCTTTGTGTCTGCCTCTCCCCCTTTCTCTCTGAATTTCTTTCACTTCCTTCATTTTATTAGGTTTGGATAACCTATCAGCAGCTTACTCCTGGAGGAAACTGACTTCCCCTCTCTCAGAAGTCATTGATTACCCACAGTGCTTTATCTAACATTAAACATTATAAACATTTTCCCATCTGCATTTGGTATGTGGACTGGTACTTTCTTCACACAGGTCTTTTTTTAAGGAATCAACCAGTCTGTATTTTATGGGTTCAACTTTCCTGTTATCACCAGAAGACTCTCTCTCACAGCACATGTCCTGGCCCTCTAATTCTAAGGTGTAGTTATTATTACATACATAAAACCAAAACTCAATATTTGCCATAAAATTTGAAAAGCATAAAACTTTTAAAATTCCATTATTGTTATAAGTTAAATATTCCAGTTTCTACTTTTATTGAAGTTTCACTACCATCTTTAAAATGTTTTATAGTTTAAGAATATTATGCAGTTGAAAACTTTTACTTTGACATAAAAGTCAAATAGTTTGCATTGTGGTGTTTGGGTAGACTCAATGGCCAGTATGATCTGAAACATAATATTTTTCTTTTACAAAGTACACAATATTACCTAGAAATTAATGTTATTATATCTCATTTCCCTCTCTCTGAAATGCTTCAGTGGGTTATAAACCAGACACTTAAGCTTATTAAATGGTGGCCATGATTATGTTGGAAGGATTATCCGCTTGTCTACCTTATGTATATTATAACTGGCTAAAATGTTGAACAAGTAGATGTGGTAGTAAACAAAAAAAAGTAAAGAATATACACGTCTTATTTGGGTAGGAAAGGAGTTTTGAAATAACCTGTTAATCCAAAAGAACCTGTCAGCAAGATCATGCAATCATTGAGCAGACAGAACAAGCCCAGGGCCGATGGGATGTCTGCAGTGCGCTGCGGTGATGTCTTCACTGCCTCCACTGGCCCTCACCTAGGTGAGGATCTTTTTGCTCCCAAAATTTCCTCCATAAGTACAATTAAATAATAGAATATTTTAATGAGCGCAGAATGAGACAAGGAACATCTTAGCTCTCTCCAAAGCAGTTTTCATACATCAGAAATGTGCACATATCTTGAAGGTAACTTACTTATTTTTCAAAAGAAAATAATACAGGGTCACTATAAAGTGCGATAGATTATTAGTCTAATGTCTTATGGAAACCACAGTTTTAGTCTAAACTTGGCTATAAAAACTAGATTACTTTAATTAAAACAAAGCCAACACATTAACTGTGTGTTTCTTTAATCTATACTCTACAGAGTATCTCACTGTATTCTGCTTAAAACTGCTGTCTTATTTCACTTGCATGAAAATATGAAAATTGCAGTAAGAATAAGAATGATTACAAATAGGCCAGTGAGATGGTCAGTTGGGTGAAGGCAATTGCCATTCAGTTAAAGAATCTGAGTTCAATAGCTAGACATGGTAGAAAAAGAGACTCAACTCCTCTGATGTTCTCTGACTTACACATACACACACACACACACACACACACACACACACACACACACACACACTCACCAAATGAATAAGTAAATGTAAGACAAAGAAATAATATGTTTTTGTAAAATATTTTATCACATTTATTACTGTTAAGATATTAGGTTCTTCCTTAATATTCTAGATAGTACATAAAACAGTACTTTGTGTGGTGACAGGTGCATGACAGTGGTAGCATCCACCACCAATGTAATATAGTTGTGAAAGTGTTGTTTCATTACTGCAGTTCCTCCAAGTGTCTCTTAGTCCATGGTTTCTGATTGATGAGTAGCATCAGAGGGTATTGTCTGTGACTGTATGTTGGATGGGCACGTGGGACTGTTTGTCAGAAGCTGATCACAGTACCAGGCTTCAGGAGTACTACTAACAAAAACTAGATGGGAAAACAGGTTTCTATTCTCATACTCTGCTGTAGCTGCATCTGAGACTGCTGACAGATGAGGCACCTTGCTATTATAGAAGGAGCCGCCGGCAGATTCCTTCCTTTAAAACACACTAAGCTTGATGAGGAAAGGCTGTTGTGAGAAGATGGGGCTGTTTGTTTCTATTTTCCTCAGACCAAGGTAATGCACAGTCATTGTATAAGCACAATATGAAACATATAAACAAAACCAAAGTAAAAAAAAAAAAAAAAAAAAAAAAAAAAGAACATGTGATCCTCTTGCTCAGAACTCGTAATTGCTACCCTTCAAGATCACATGTGTTCTGAGCCAAAACATACACAATGAGATCAGGACAACACTTCTGCTCTCCTTCCAGGCTCGATCCTTTCAAATAACTCAGATCTAAAACATTGTTAAGTGCTATGTAATATTTATTTGAGTGAAATTATCTTAGAATAATGCCATCCCTCCAATGTTGTTATTGCCAACCTGGTTGAACTGGGCCTGGCTTCAGACTCTTTTAAAAGGATTCAAGGAAATTTTAGGGTTGTATACTGAGTGTGTAGGTTGAGTAAAAATAAAGTAAACTAAAATGCATTGTACAGTCTATGGTTATGGTAGCCAGTAAACAAAATAAAACAAAAACAAACAAAAAAAACCCCACAGGACATATTCACAATCTATAATCTAGAACTATGCAATTTCTCTGTCTATAATACCTATAAATCCTTGGTGGTTCTCTTGTTTTCCAAGTTGGTTTCAGTCACTACATGTTAGCTTTTTCTTTATGTCACAGATGCTTCTGTTATCAATCCTTGATATAAATGTTATGTTGAAGTTACTCTATGTTTTTGTTTAGAAATGTTGCTACAAGAGCTCTTCTATACAACATTCACCAAATAAGGCAGTTGATGAGATGGTTTGATCCAAACTCAAATTAAACTAAAGTCCATGATCCTTTCTCTAGATAATATTAGTTTCTATTAGTGTCATATTGATGATATATTACCTATATGAATACAATTTATGATATGAACTCCCTAGATTGCTTTAGTTTCAAGGCCAGGTCCATAAGGGTAAAGTATAAGAATTCATTTTGACTGTAGTAGGTTTTATAGAATACACTTTACTTTGTGGTCAACACCAAAAACATGGCCTGTCCTTACAGTTTCAATATGACCCAGGTATATTCATTGCATATTTTTAGGCTCTTATAAATAACTTTACGACCAAAAAACTACATTCCATTGTTTTATTTTTCTAACAAAAATCATGTATATTTTAGAGTATAATTTTAGATATACATATCTTGTGAAGTGATTATGGTTGTGAAGCTAATTAACATGTCTTACTCTCATAGTCACCATCTCGAATAGGTATTAGCACAAGATTCTCCTAATTAATTAAAATTATACAATGTATGATTATCAGCTTTACTTACCAAGCTATACATTACACATCTGCAACTAAATCAATCTATTTAATCATCACTGAACTTTGAGCAGCACCTCCCTCCTGTCCCCTTTCCCTTGACTGACCTTCTCCTTCTTCTAAGATTGAAGTGTTCTTCGTTCTGCAAATAAGTGATATCATGCGACGGTTTTTCTATGTCATACTCTAATGCATTGTATGTCTAATGCAATGCTTAATGTCCTCCAGTTTCATCTGTGTTGTCACAAAGATCATGATTTCCTTTATTTTTTTAGGCTGAGCAATCATTAATGGTGTGTATATACTAATTTTTATCTCTTTACCTGTCAATAAACATGCTGTTGGTATACTTTGATTAGTGAGAACAATGGTGCAGTTATTAGGAATTTTACATATGCTTTAAGTATTATTGTTTCATATCCAGTTATAAACACACAGAACAGTAGCTAAGTTATTATGGTTCTGGTTTGAAATTTTCAAGGATCTTCCTTCTATACACTCTCCATACTGACTGAGCCAATTTTTGGTTCCACTGAGTGTATTCATTTCCTTTTACCCACCTTTATGTTGGTATTTACTGTAGTTCATTTTTCTATAATTGTCATTTGAACAGGTGTTAAATGGCTTTTGCCTTCTGGTTCTATTGTATATTTCCTTTGGACTAGTGATGCTAAGCACTTTCTGTGTACATGTTGGCCATCTGTTTGTCTTCTTAGTGGCAATGACTATCTGTTACTTTACCCATTTAAAAATAGTCAATTAGATTTTGTGTACTAAATACTTATCACATACTTGGTTTCCACATAATTTCTCCAAATACGTAGGTTGCAATTTGCATGTTTTCCCTTGCTGAATTGAAACTTTCTGTATTGGTATGCTCCCATTCATTTTACTGTCATTCCCTGTGAGTTGTGGGTTATACCAAAATGACACAGCAAAAATGGGGGACAATGAGTTCCTGCCTTTGTTTCTACTTAAAACTTTCAGGAAGTCTTAAGACTTTCATACACTTTGTGATGAATTTACAACCAGTATAAAATAAGAATCTCAACTCATTTTTGTGCCCTTGTATACCCAATTTTCCATAGCATCATTTGTTGTGTCTATTTCATCATTATTTTACCTTTGTTCTTTTGTAAAAAAAAAAATTTCAATGACTGTGCTCAGCAAGAAGTCTAACCAAAACAAAGGGTATTTGAGAAAACATTTTGCAAGCCAATTAATATATAAAAGTGAAATAGGTAAAGGAGATGCTGTTTGTGATTGGATAATGTTCTTCCTAAAAAGTAATGCATTATTGAAAAAAAGCCCATTGAATAGATTTGGCTTCTTTGTCAAAAATCAAGTGACCATATGTGTGTGGATTCATTTCTGGATCTTTGATTCAATTCCATTGATCAACCAGCCTATTGCTGTGCCAGTACCATGCTGTTTTAATTACTGTTACTCTATAGTACAGCTTGAGATCAAGTATGGAGCTTCCTCCACAGGATCTTTTATTGTATGGGATTGTTTTAGCTATTCTGGGTTTTTTGTTTCTCCATATAAAGTTGATAATTTATCTTTCAATTTTTTTTAAAAGTTGTGTAGGTATTTTGCTAGAGATTGAACTGAATTTGTAAATTGCCTTTGGCAAGATGGCCATTTCTACTATTTTAATTCTCCTGAACCATGAACAAGGGAGATCTTTTCATCTTCTGATGTCATCTTCAATCTCTTTCTTCAGAGTTTTGAAGGTTTTTTTTCAAACAAGTCTTTCACCTGCTTGGTTAGAGTTACTCATAGATATTTTATATTGATTGTGGCTATTGTGAAGGGTCTACTTTTCCTACTTTCTTCTTCTGCATGGTTGTCATTTGTATATAGGAAGCTATTGACTTTTTTGAGTTAATTTTGTATCCAGCCATTTTGCTAAAGGTGTTTATCAGCTTTAGGAGTTTTCTGGTGAAATTTGGGGGGTCATTTATATACACTATCATATCATCTGCAAATAGGGATCATTTGACTTCCTCCTTTCCCATTTGGATCCCCTTGATCTCCTTCTGTTGTCTTATCGCTTTGTCTAGAACTTCAAGAACTATATTGAATAGACACAGAGAAAATGGGCAGCCTTGCCTGGTCCCAATTTTAGAGGAATTTCTTTGAATATCTCCCCATTTAATTTATTGTTGGCTATTGGCCTGCTGTATCTAGCCTTTATTATGTTGAGGTATGTGTCTTTTATTCCTGATCTCTCCAAAACTTTAAACATGAATGGGTATTGGATTTTGTCAAATATTTTTCTACATCTAAGGAGATGAACATGTCTTTTTTTTTCAGTTTGTTTATATGGTAGATTATATTGATGGATTTCTGTATATTAAACCATCCCTGCATACCTGGAATGAAGCCTACCTGGTCATGGTGAATGATATCTTTGATATGTTCTTGTATTCGGTTTGTGAGTATTTTATTCAGTATTTTTGCATCAATATTCATAAGAGGAATTGGTCTGATATTCTCTTTTTTTGTTGGGTCTTTGTGTGGTTTAGGTATCAAAGCTACTATGGCCTCATAGAATGAATTTGGTAATGCTCCATTCATTTCTATTTTTTGGAGTAGGTTGAAGAGTATCAGTATTAGCTCGCCCTTGAAGGTCTGGTAGAATTCTGCCCTGAAACCACCTGGCCCTGAGCTCTTTTTGGTTGAGAAACTATTAAAGATTTCTTCTATTTCTTCAGGAGAAACAGGACTATTTAACTTGTTTATATGAATTGGTGCTGGTCTAACTGGATGTCTACATGTAGAAAAATGCAATTAGACCCATATTTATCACCATGCACAAAACTCAAGTCCAAGTGGATTAAAGATCACATGCTGGCAAGGATGTATAGAAAGGGGAACACTCCTTCATTGTTGGTGGGAATGCAAACTTGTACAACCACTTTTGAAATCTATCGGGTCCTTTCTCAGAAAACTTGGAATAGGGCTTCCTCAATACCCACCTATTCCACTCCTTGTAGTACACCCAAAAGAAGCTCCTCCACACAACAAGGACATATGCCAAACCATGTTCATAGCAGCTTTATTCATAAGGATTTAGGATTTCCTCATTGATTATCTTTTTTGTAGTAAATGATGGAATTTTATAGTCTGAAACCCAAAACACATTCTTATATTCATTGATACATCTCCAAAATCATTTGAAAACTTTAACTTTTAATTACGAATTTTATTTGCTTCCTCCATTATCATCATCATTACTAAGGATTTGAGGTCATTTTCTTGTATTTCCGTTGTATTTGAGTTCTCTGGGTTGTTTTCTTTGGACTAGCTGGAAACTGGAGGCACCATGTTGTTTTGGGGATTTTTGTGTATGCTTTTACACTGTCCTTTAGACATCTTGCCTTCTCTGTTTTTGTTGGGTAGCTTCCAGAGTTGGGTGGAGGGAGTCTGATGATAGATTCACTTGTTTTCTCATGATTTCCCTAGGCTGGAAGCTCTGATGCTTCACTGGTGTGGATGGCAGGTGGCTAGCCCTGTCATTTTGGACTCTCACAGCCAGTGATCCTCAGCTCCCCTGTACTGTGGGTCTTGCAATTGTTCTGGGTCTCTGTATGAGCGTTGGGTCAGGCCAAGGTATCCACAGCCTTCTGGGTCCCCTGCCAAGTCCAGCCAGGGACACTGGGCCCAAACCATGCTCCAAGCTCAGCTAGATTTTCAGTGCCTGAACCGTCTGCCGAGCTCCCCTAGGGACTCTGGCCCCAAACTGCATGCAGAGTCCAGCCAGAATTTTTGGACTGGGACTGCGCACCAAGCTCAGCTAGGGGCTTTTGGCCCAAAGGGCGTGCTGTGGTCAATTATAGACTCAGGGCCTGAACTGTCCATCAAGCTCAGCCAGGAATTCTGGATTCAAACTGCGCACTATGTCCAATCAGACATATTTACCATAACATGGACAGATTTTATTCCAAGAATACAGGATTATGTTGCAAGCTTGCTCCCATAGAGAAAATATGAAGACTTTCTTTTTCTTCAGCAGCTAATACTGAAGCTCTCAGTTTTACTAGAATAACCAAGAGCTTTTTTTTTTTTTTTTTTTTTTTTTTTTACAACTTTCTAGTGCAATCAGAAGGGCAGAATTATTCACTCTCTTGGAACCACTATAAATGATCGGAACCAGACGGTACAAGAAGAAAAGAAATTGAGCTTGTTCTGATTCACCGCCATTCCTTAGTATGAGTGGGTTAACCTTATGCAGGTATTCCATGATTGCTTTTACTTTTTCATGCCTTTTCTTTTCTTTTTTCTTTCTTTCTTTTTCTTTTTCTTTTTTTCTTTTTTTCTTTTTTTTTTTTATGTAATACTCAAAGAAACCATTGGCACTGCATTTGGGTGAATGAGGTACACCTTTATCCGTCCAGTCTAGGGATCACTCGTTAGGATGTGAGCTCGGCATGACTGAGACACTCAGATATGAGATGGATGAATGAACTACAAGAGCAGGGCAGGAAATGTTTTCTCAATATACTGCAGAAAAGCAATTAAGATTCAATTAATTCCTTATGGAGTGCTTTGTCCTTTCCTTGGGAGTCAGGTTATTATTGTGCCAGGTTTTTCTGTGAAAGGAAATAACACCCAGGAAATATTGAACACTGAAACTTATTAAGTATATGTTATATGTTTAGCTGCTTCTTAATCAGCATTTCTAATTGTTATAGAAGTTGTCCATGTGGGAAGGGCTTCACCGATCAATGAAGGTTACATATAATTAAGGATCTGCTATTTTACTGTCTCAGGAGGTAGAACCGTGGCTATGGAGGTGTTTATGTGTGACACATGGGACATGCATATCAGGTCACTTAAATGGATCTTCCAACTTAAAAAGAACTTTGCCCAAGGTGGATGATGGTGAGAGAGAGAGAGAGAGAGAGAGAGAGAGAGAGAGAGAGAGAGAGAGAGAGAGAGATTGTTTTTCCTTAAGGTCAGAAATGAGAGTCTTTTCCCAGGAGACAAATTCAAAAGGGATTGTCATTGGTGAATACAAGATTTTTTTCTAAGTTAACTGAGTGGATTTTTTCCAACTAATCCAAAAAAGAAATACTTTGAAATGCTAAAATATATGCCAAAGCAAGGTGTGAATTGAATTCATGTACCTCAGCACAAGAAGCACATACCAAGAACCTTAGAGAATATTACCCATTGGATATAGATAGAAAGTAAGATCAAAAGCAAAAAGACAGTAGCATAGAAATCTATGACCAGATGAAATGAAGTCAATTGAGGATGCTCATTAAAGCCAGGTTGTATTATAAGTGTGAACTATTGTAGGAGGTTTTAATGAGTGACAGAGAGAACCTCAGGGACCATTGATGCAGATTTCACCTGGACCAAGAGAAGCATCAGGAGTATGTGTTGCCCTGAACTTGAGGGAAGCATACAGTCTAATGATAAATGAGTTCTTCAAGCACAAGCTATGAATGCATCTGCCAATTATGTGTTGATCCCTGACACAAAACAGAAGATAACAAAAGCCTTGTAGTCTCACTTGGAAGGAGTGTATATTCCAGTGTGTGTAGATGGGTATTCACCAAATTATCAAGTTCAGACATAATGTACATAGAATTATTACTTTTTTATATTCAAAATGTGAGTTTTAGGGTTGGTATCTCAGAGACTTGCCAGAAAAGTTGTTCCTTTTGAGGTTAATTTTGGCAGAAACTTAAACAGCTTCCATAGGAGGAATAAGCCTCAAAAGTTTTTCTGTTTTCTCTTGAGCAATAGAAAAAGGTAGCTGTTGCCTTATTTCTGTTTTGTTGCTGTTGTTGTTGTTGCTATTGTTGTTGTTGTTACACTGAGGGAGCTGTAGTTCTCAGCTTAAGCGCACCTCATCTGTGTTTTAAACTGGATATGAAGTCTTCAACCTTTGTGTTATGGTTTACTATACTACATGAAATCTTCTGGCTCTGGCTCCATCATTAGAATTATACCCTCAACCACCTTAGATTCCTCAACTGAAAAAAAAAAAAACTACATCTTACTCCTTACAGTGGCAAGCAGACAGGCACATAATAATTACACCGAATGCTTATAACTGCCTCGTTTTGCCTGAATGATACAGCAAACAAGATGACAGCTTCATTAAGGTGAATTAGTTACTTTTCCAGTGGTGTGACAGACAACTGACAGAGGCAACCAAACATGAGAGTTACATTTTTTTGGGTTACAGTTTCATGGTGGACTGTGTGGCAGAGCAGTTCTCAGCTAAGTAGACAGAGACAAAAGTTCTGAAATATAACATTTGATCAACACTATCAGTGACCTATTTTCTCCTTGTTGGCACACCTCCTTAAAGTTTCTATAGACGCTCAAAATAGTACCACAAGCTGGAGGTCAGAATTTAAAATGTGAGCTGGTGAAGGATATATCACATTCAAACCATAATAAATGGTGAAGAAAAATTATTTAAAATCAGTAGGAAATTGTTGGATACTCTAACTTCCATATTATTATTTGTTTGCAACATTGTTTTTTTTTATTTTAAAGTTGCATTATTCATTTGCATGTGTGCACACGTGCATGTGTGCCTGCGTGTGTCTGTAAATTTCATAGCACGTATGTGTAAGTCATATAATAACATACAGGGAAAGGTTTTCTCCTTCTACTGTGTGGGTGCCGGGGGTCAAACTCTGACCTGGCCAGCAGGTCAGTCAACAGGAGTACCTGGAAGGGGGAGGGGGAATGGACTGAACAAGAGACGCGAGAAATGGAGACAAGACGGAAGTCCGATCAAATCTCCGTTTATTGTGCGGCAGAGCAACAGTATACATAGTCAGCGGAAGGAGGGGCGGAAGGCAGGGGGGTGGAGCGAGGGAAGCCGGTGTTCGGGTTCCGCAAAAACATTTGGTATATCTAAAGAGGATATAGGAAAAAACACCATATGTAACCAGCGGAAAGGTACGCTGAGTGCACGGCCTTAAGCGATCTTACGAAAAAACAACATGTCGGAGCAGGGTCCCTACAGAACTCCAGTCTTCAGTGTGGACATCAAATACCTTCCCTGGATGAGTGATCTTGATATCTCATATCTGAAACTATTTTTTTTGTTTCAGCTTAAGCTACGTCTCTCAACTCACTGTGTACATTCTAGAACTTTCAGTTTTCTCTCTGGGCACTGTGTTTCCCTTCCAGACATTAATCTGATGTCTCGTGGCGAGCGCAGAGGCATGTTCCTTTTTTTTTTTTTTTAACATCTGGTGGTTATTCCAAAATAAATATAGATTTAGTAAAAGTACTTTTATTAATAAGAATAAGTATAAACATTTCCATAGCCACAATTAACTCGTTTTTCATATTTCATATATGAAATATATATGAAATATAAAACATATTTCATAACGTTTTTCAACGTTAATAGTTTAAGGCTAAAATCCCCCCCAGAAATTTTTAATGATTTCATATTTATCGTGAAGCATGTTTCTTTTCTCCGAGAGTCGAGTTAAGCATTATCAGTGAGATGCACCTACTTGTGGTGTTCACCATTTAAAGCAGTTCAAAATTATGTGTGACAAGCACAGAGCTGAAAGAAACCTTGAACAAGCAGTCTGTTTGTGCGCAGCGATAGAACCGTATGGCATCCACGGCGGTACTAAACGTCCTTGCAGAAAGGTGATTGTTTTCAATGTTCCTGCCAAAATATGGCCTTAATTTAATGAGAGTGGCAGTCTCTTTTTCAAGTATAATATCTACATTCCTATTACAATGAGTACTTCTATGTTATAGCTATTACATTATTATGATCATCTGAATTCACTGTAGGCTCAGAATCATATTACTTAGCACATTGTAAATATAAAACAGAATGAAAATATGTTTTGTCTTCACTAAAAAGAAAACAAAATGTATTCTGTAAGCTTTTAAATACATATAGCTTCCTGATGAAAGGAGATGGATATGTTTTTGTGAAATTGGAACTTTGTAGTAGAACAGAGAAAACAAGGCTTCAAACCTGTCATAAGCGTTTTAGTTTTGTGGAGGGAAGTTGAAGGAGTTCGTTGTTTGCTCCTTTGCAGTTTCGAAGTGTTTCTCCTGGTGAACTCCTTATGCTAAAGAAAGACTGTGTGAGCCGGGCGTGGTGGCGCCCGCCTTTAATCCCAGCACTTGGGAGGCAGAGGCAGGCGGATCGCTGTGAGTTCGAGGCCAGCCTGGTCTACAAAGCGAGTCCAGGACAGCCAAGGCTACACAGAGAAACCCTGTCTCAAAAAACAAAAACAAACAAACAAACAAAAACCAAAACAAAACAAAAAAAGACGGTGTGAAGGGAAGGAAGAGCAAAGAAAGTGACTGCACTGGACATTGAAGTTGTTATAAGTCAATCAAGTCTGGCATCAAAGGGACCCTTGTAACAGCATGTGTTACAAATTGTTTACACTCAGGGAGGCTACTAAATTTCTATTCCACACCCCCAAAATTGTCATGTCTTCCTTGTTCATATTTTCTGCCACTGGCACAACCATATGCGTTAAGAGTTCTTATTTGAACATTGTCACCAATAACTCATGCTAGGGTTGAGGTTCTAGGCCAGTGTATCTTCAGTTTCCCTCATCTTTCCCTGAGAGGTTCCCCCTCCCCTAGGGGAAATTTGAGCTAGATGAACACAAGTTGTGTTGATATAACACCAGTATGAAATTTTAATTTCTCACTAACAATTGGCAAATTAGCATTATCAAGTACTGCAAGCTTTTATTGTCGAGAGTTTTGTTCTGTCACAACTAAAAGCAGGACATCCTAGACCAAAATCCTTCTAAATTGAAAGAACAAACTAGACATTTCAACCTGAAGATCTTAATTTATAAGCAAGGAACTAGGAAGGAACAGAACAGAACTTCATGATGTATTCTTTCCTCAAATGCACTTCTACCCTCCACTAGTTGTGGGAAAGATTAAGCTTTGTCACAGGTGGAAGCAATCTTGGCGGGCTTTACCCTTGGGGCACACCATGAATACCTTGTGACAGACTGTTTGGAGCCTTCCTGGGCTTGGAATTCAGGAAGCCTACCAGGGAACCCCACCGTGGCTATTGTTTTCCTAATTGACCCTGAAGGGAGAAGGAGACCACCCTTTGCATGTGACTGGGAGGTGAGGGAAGACAAAACAACAGGTTGAGGTGAAGAGAGCGCATGGGGAGAGCAACCAGACCGGACCAGCTCGAGGGACAGATAGACACCTAAGGACCTGTCCTGTGGAACGGATACCGGAAGGTTCACTCTTCTGTCCCTTTAACCTTTTTTTCCTTCTTGTGTATGCTAGTTGGGTTGTATAATAAAGTTTAATTGTTAATAAACAGAGCCAACAACTAGTGTTACGTCATAGGCTCCTTTTAAAGCCCACTTAGCTTGACCCCCTGTAGGATAATATACTTGACTATGGTTATCCTATTCAGAGTCAAATGTGAAGAGAACCTGACTCCCTTTTCCAAAGTAGCCTTCAATTGCCAATAATCCTCAATGAGGGGTAGAACCAGATGAGTATCTTCCTATCAGGTAACTGCCTTGATCTTATGCAGGACTTGCACATGCAGCTCTAATTGTTGTGAGTTCATGTGTGCAATGGTAACTGTCATATCTGACAACTGTTGTTTTGGTACAAATGTGCACTAGAATTATTCTACCCCCTATTCCACAGAGACCCCAAGCCTTGGGTGTAGCTATTCCATTTAGAGCTAAGCACCACACAGCCTCTTACTCTCTGTACATTGACCAGCTGTGGGTCTCTATATCAAGCACCCTGCTCTATGGGGGAAAAAAGAGCATCTATGAGGATTAAGAGGTGCACTGGTCTATTGAGAAGCTGCCTCATGCTGGTCTATGGGTGAAATACAAGAACTTAGGCACAGTGTATTATTATTTCCATTTAGCATATAACACTGTATTGTTCTCCCCTAGGGCCCAAGAACTAGCTAGGTTTGTGGTTTAAGATCAACGGTGATATCCTGTAATTTGAGTCAAGTCAACTTCAATCTTTATTTTCTACTTATTTGGCTAGGGTTATTTGAGAAATATTTTATTTCATGTTATTTTGGGGTTTGAGTAGATATCAATATTAGATTTCCTGGCAGTACATTTATGCCACCAATCTGGGTGCTTAGTATATATAAACAGATACTGTGTTTACTCTTGATTGCTAAATTAATGCCAACTATAGCTTCTTTAAAACATTAAGGAGCTACAAAGTTTTCACAACTGTAATCTCTCCAAGAAAATGTGAATTTAGTGATACTTTTCTTGAAGAAGGACACACTGATAATAGTAATAGATGGTGATGTTTAAGTTGTCTTCTGTGTATTGAGAAGCTGCCTCATACTAGGAAAACTTGACATGCAAACAGACAGACCACACTCATTGAACATTTGATTATAATTATTTCCTGAGTGCTAACCCAAAGCATTGAGCAAGTCTTAAGCCTTTCCTTTCTGTATTACATTGTCCAAAGAAGTTTCAAATTTAGCTTTCAATATTGCTTTATTTTATTTTCCTTATATTGTTACTAAGAAGTTAGTTAATTGTTTTTTCCAAACTGAAGATCAATAAAACCAGCTCTGTGATATCTGACATTTTGAATTTTTAGATAGTTTTCTTCAAAATGATTCCCAGATTTTCTAAAGTGTATTTGAACATATAGGCATAAAATTGATGATGAAATAATAATTTGAAATTTAGGGTCACAAAGGACAACATATTATGAAGCTTGGGAGTGAAGTGACTTCAAGATGACAAACTTCAGTCTTTTCCCTATGCTTCTGAAGTTTTCTATATATCATTTCCTTAATATGTAAAGTTATTATTAACTTATTTAATGCGTGGTAAATTCAGCAGCAGAAAATTCATACTATACTGTCACTAGCCTATTATATATCCATGTACAGTGGTGAAATGGAACAATACACCATTTATTATCACAGTATATGTACTTTGTGCTGAAGTCACCATATTTTCAAGATATGAAGACCATTTCACATGCAGTGTAGGTAGTCTGTCATGGACCTTGAGTTGAGATACTATGTGCTTCCTCATTAGCCAAGGTTGCCTGCTATAAAGCATTATCTATTTGTCCAAGAGGTTGGTCCTTCAAACTGAGGTCTTGCAAGAGTAAGGATACCTGTGCCACCATCTGTAGGTACAGAAACTAAGTTAATAGATAATGGCTGTGTTAGCTATCATATAAAGTGAAATAGCATAGTGATGAAGTCTCTGAGGGTCTTAAAGAATAATTTCTAGCTATTCTCTTAGTTGCCCAGTGTCTGCCATTTATATCTTTGATAATTGTTCTTTTGAATCCATTTTTTATTTTAAGAAATATAAAATTCTTAAATAAAAATAATAATACCACTTAGGAGAATTATTTTCTAAGTTCAGTAGAAAATTATGTTAAAACTGATTGGTAATAATTATGGATTTTTCGTTGTTGTTAAAAATGAGTGATATTTGTCCCCATGATAGGGAGGCCTGGTGGCACTCAGAGGAAGGATAGCAGGCTACCAAGAAGAGACTTGATATCCTATGGGCATATAAAGGGGGAGGTAATCCCCCTCAGGAACAGTCATAGGGGAGGGAAGTAAGGGGAAAGCAGGAGAGAGGGAGGAATGGAAGGATACAAGGGATGGGGTAACAATTAAGATGTAATATGAATATTATCAATAAAAAATCAGAGGAAAAAATTTTAAATATGAGTGATATTATCTCAAAAGTGTTTCATTTCCATACATGTTTGATTTTAAATAAAATATGTTTTTCAAAAAAGTTGACTCATATGATATGAGGTTTCTATGAATTTTTAGCCAGTATTAATAATTCGAATCTTAGTCGTTTCTTTAAATTTCCCTAGAGGTCTACTGACTTTGTTCCTCATGATCAATTTTCCAAACATAGTTCCATATTCTCATCTTTTTCTCTTGGGTCTGGCTACATTATTCATTTGTTTAACAAGTCATTGTTGAATGCTATGGGACCTATATTCTCATATATTGTCTTTTTAAAAACATATTTTATTAATTTATCCATATTACATCTCAATTGTTATCCCATCCCTTGTATCCTCCCATTCCTCCCTCCCTCCCATTTTCCCCTTATTCCCCTCCCCTATGACTGTGACTGAAGGGGACCTCCTCCCCCTGTATATGCTCATAGGGTATCAAGTCTCTTCTTGGTAGCCTACTATCCTTCCTCTGAGTGCCACCAGGCCTCCCCATCCAGGGGACATGGTCAAATATTTTCTGGTGACCATATCTAGTCAAAACTCTTAAGCCCTGACCTCCCAATTAGTGTCTGTTTTACTTTCTTGTCTCCAAGAGGCTGCTGTAACCTGATCTGAATAACAGCACTGAAACCCCAGATTCAAGACAAACAAAAACTAATCCTATGTTCCTCCAAGCCAGTGGCAGGATAACATTCCTTCATCCTAGGGCCAATCATCCCTTTATCCACTTCTCTATATTGAACATTTCACTCTCAGAGAACACACAAATCATTCCTACACTCTAATTTTACCTGGGAAGTTGTTCAACTACAGGCCTCTAAAACCCTGACTTCGACGCAAAAATACAAAATACAGGGACCGTTTACCTGGGAACACCTGTCTTTTCCACAGATCCATGTCATGACTCATATATCCCATCCATTGAAATTCCTTTGTGAATGGATTTTATTTTCAATGGTTTACTTATCCTTTATCTTCAGATTAAGGATGTTTTTATACATCCCCTGGCGAAGAGACAGAACTTAGTGTCAGAGTCAAAATTCTTTCTCTTCATTTACATTGTTAATTATCTATTAATTCAAATAGTTAATTGTTGGTTTATAACCTCCCATGTTGGATTATAAAATGTTTGAATTTATATGTGAATTCCTCATAGAACCTAAACTTCTTGTAAATAGCAGAGCATCTTGCAAATACTCAAATATTTATTTGTTGAGCAAATGAATAATGCAACAGTACATAAAAAGTGAAGACGGCATCGAGAGCTTCACAAATGCATTAACCATCAAAAAACTGGAGGCTTCCAAACTCATACATTCTTGAATATATTTTTCAGCTATAGGATTCTGAAATCATTTGTGAATTCTATTTCTAGTTCATATCATTACAATAATTCATTAGTCCAGAGGCACTGGGTGAACTTTTCTTTTATAACTGCCCAACATCCAATCTGCCTTCATCAGGAGTCTGCATCAACCATGCTGCTGGGTGAGGCATGGTGTTCCTCCCATCTCTTCTCTAGGCTTCCCAAACTCTACTTGCTTTGACCAGTGTCATGAGCTGACCAGAGTGTATGTTCTCCAGGTGACACACAACACATGGAACTATTCGTTGGTCAAAGGATCAATAATTTCGCCCTTGTTCTAACGCTTGGACCTGGAACTCTATCCAGGCACACAGCACATGTGGTAAAAACACAGCAAGAGAACCACTTCCCTTAGCTCCTCCCCACTGTACTTCCTTACGATATCCTCAGACGTCCATGCATCAAGATCATAAACCTGTTCCCTTAAGTCCACTCTGCAATGACTCTCCAAATCTTCCGTGACTAGGGTCTCTCTTTAGCTACTCAATACCCCTGGCAAGAGACTAGCTCTCATGGGCTCTGTCACCTTAGAATTCTCCTAAACAACTCAGCCTGTCATCCTGCCTCAGAATACCATCATGTCTAAAACCTTACGTTAAAAGGCACAACAAACCACCTAACTCCAGAGACATAGGTCCTGTAGCAAGAACTTGTGCAACATGAAAGCCCAAGAAAATGCATACTACGATTAATCATGATCATTTTTGTGGCTGGATCTAGATCAACTGTAATTCTACTGAGCAGTTCTGTGGAGGAATTTATTGACTGGATTATTTAAAACAGGAATACTCACCCTGAACGTGGACAGCATCTAGTGGGAGAGGGTCAGGTAGAAGGACATGGTAGATGGAAACTTAGTTTTAATCTGTTTGCCTTCACTCTTCCTGGTAAGCTCATCTATTCTGCTGCTATATTCCTATACTCATATAAGAACAAGCTGCACTGGAGTGCCTTTGTAGACTGTAGAACAGCAACTAACTATGAATCCAGGCCTTCAGGACAGCTTGGGATTATTGCCAAGAAAAGGAATCACACACACACACACACACACACACACACACACACACACACACACACACACACTACTAGAAAGGACGCAGGGTATGAGAAACCCTAATTTACTGTTGGAGAGAGTACAAACAGGTACGGTAACTATAGAAATCATCCCAGTGACTAGACATAGATCCACCATGAGCTATTCTGCATTCCATTTCAAGACATTTATCCAAAGGAGTTCATATCTTACTATAAAGATATTTGCTTGTCTATGTTTATTGCTCCTTTATTTACAGCTGAGAAATGGAATGAGCCTAAATGTCCATCAACTGATGAAATAACAAAGAAAATGTGGTATATACAAACAATGGTATTTTATTTGGGTGTAAGGAAAATGGAAATGATAAAATCTGCAGTCATGAATGAATGATGAAACTGAGGAAAGTTTTTTGAGTGAGGTAACCCAGGCAAAGTAAAACAAATACCATATTATATCTCCTGTGTGGAACCCACCGTTCAATGTCAATTTTGGTTTGTTTATTGTGAAGAATCTGTATAATCCCAGGACTATTATGACGTCATTAGGAAATGGATGTGTCAGGGCAGAGGAAGATAGTAGAATGTAGGTAATATGAAAGGAGAGAACAGGAATACTGTGTGTGGAGAGATTTAAATACAGAGGGACAAGGTGGAGACAAAGGGGGGGGGGGAGTAGGGAATGCTTGTTAACTAAAACAAAAGGGACATAAAAATCCACATGGAAGCTTAATATGTAACCATTTTTTTAAAAAAAATTATCATTTGTGGGGAAAAACTGCTCTTTGGGGCAGGAGGGATGATGGCTCTAAGATTAAGAACACTGGCTTCTTTCCAAGAGGATGTGAGTTCAATTCCAGAGCCTACACTGAGGCTTCAAACTACCTATAGTTACAGTCCTGGGGAATCCAGTGGCCTCTGCTGACCCTGTATGTGCATTCTGCGCATTCGTACATGCACACATGCAGGCAAACTATCCATATACATAAAACAAAAATAAAGGTTACATTATTTTAGAGACTCCTAGAAGCAATGTGTCATCAAGCAATCCAAGAGCAGTAAAATCAGTGACAAAGGTCTGGTGGAACACATCCACGAGTTGTTGGTTACAGAGGACCTTGAAGCTATGCAGGCTTCTTCCATTCTTCAAGATTGCCCACCAATACAAAGGATAAGATACTGTTGTGGAGACATTACACCTTGATTAAATGATATAAAGAAATCAACCTGAAAATTAACTGGACCTTTTCTCCTTGTAGGGTACTGGGGGAAATGTTTCAATTGGCCTTACCCAGCTGTAAACCCTATGAACTACAAGACCAGCCTATCAAGTAAGATGCACCTACTTACATAATAGTGGCACTACTGGTATGGGGCAACCAATTGCCTTTTAATTGGATTAGGTTCCTGTCCCACAGAATAAAATCTCTTAGATGTACTCTAAACCTGGCTAAAAATTCATACCAAGGGAATATTGAATAATGCTTTTAAATTAAATTATCAAGCACCAACCTGCCTTCTGACTTTTTATACTTGTATACAAATGCTACTCTTGTATACAAGTTGATGAATTTTGATTTCTCAGTGAGTGGCAGTAAAATCAGAGACTTGTGGCTATACACAATATTGAAAACAAGTTCTGTATGAATGCTAAACCATAAGCAAAACATTCATAGCATCCTCTTCTCTAAAGCTCAGTGAACATTGCAGAACAACCCAAGAGCAAGGAAATAAGGAGAAGAGCTACAAAATACTGTCTTCAGAGCAAGACAAAGATACTGTAATTATGAACCCATGTCACCTACAGGGACCTACACTGAGCATTCACAAGAATGGGACAGACAATAGTCAGGACATTTGTGGAACTGTGGCTTGGAAAATGGCCTGCTGGACTATTAACTAAAAATAGATTTAGGAACTGAAGCAATCATTTCTTCCAGTTTTGTTCCCAATGGTGACTGCACCAGGCTTCAACTGATAAGTTCAATTTAAAGCTCATACTTATGGCCCTTGTTAAATGAAATGGGTCACAAAACACAACTAAAAGCCAAGAATCTGGGGAAAAGATTGGTAATTACTGGGAAGCCATATGGCTAGGGATGGAAGGAAGATGATAGAAAGAGCAGAAAAAGTAATCAGAATATATTATATCCATGTGTGAAATTCACAAAGATTAACATTAATAAGAAAGATAATAATTCATTTTAATATGAACAAATCAAAAGGAAACAAAATAATGTGAAATTCTATGTACTTTCCTGTAACACAGGTGGAAGCTTAGATTTCTGTCTAATATTGTCTTTGTTCAGTATTTTAAAACACATGATTTTGTATGCTATTTTTCCTATTTTAGTATACTAATTACTCTTTGAGTTTATCTTTTTTAAATATTGCATGATAGTTCATTTATACAAGACTAATATATCAACAGACTCAGAGGATTTATTTTATACTTTATTGTTACGTAAAATGCTACAAATAATGAATGATTTTTGTACATAAATCTTTGCACATGCCTATAAGGAAATGGAAGATTAACCCTTTAAATTGGAATCACTAGATAAATTGTTAGTATTTGTTTTTACGAGAATCATTAGTTCCCCCTTTGTGGCTACTATGGTTTTTTGTTTGTTTGTTTGTTTTTGTCTGTTTGCATCTTAAACTATCACCCACTTGCAATCTAAAATAAATGTGGTTTATTATTTTCGTACAGTAGTGTAAGCATGACTTAGCTAGATTGTCTACGGCAAGGCAGGCAGAGAGGCACTAAGCCTTGGATTCCAATGCTTTCTGGATGTCCAGCAGGAGAGATTTCTGTAAGGTCACTCAGGCCATTGAAAGGGTTTTTGAGGCTGAGCAGTGAAGTCCACAATGTGCTACAACCTGTTGGCTGAACTCCACCTCAGCTCCAGGAGGCTAAAGTCAGGTCTTTGTAAGGTAGGCCTATGACATGGAGACCACGGGCACAAAACTTTGCCAGTAATAGAATCTCTCAACAAAAGAGGTCGTATCATTTATAGAATGTGGTCATTCACATCTCTCAAATATGTACTACAGCCACTTTTGTTGTATTCTCCCAGTCAGAATAAAGCTGCATGTTGTACTATAGAATGGCTGTAGGACCTGACTGCCTGGGAGGAAAGAACGTTAGGCTCACCACAGAGTATCAGCTCCAGGCGACACGGCCTGAAATCCGTGCACAGCCTGACACTGCAACCCTCCCTGAGAGAGTGCTGGGGTTCAGTGCTGTCAGTCTAAAAGCCAAGGGTACGTGGAATGTCTCTTAAGAAAGCAATGGTTTTTGTTCATATTAAATAAAGTCAGGGATGGAAAGATCACTCGGCAGTTAGGAATGCCAGCTGTTCATCCAGGAGACATTGGTTACAGCAACCTGTAACTCCGGCACCAAGAACCTAACTCCTATTTCTGGCCCCTATCAGCATACACACATACATTCACAATTTTAAATTAAGTAAATACGGCCCTCTTTCTGGATCATCTAATCACTGAAGCCTACTTTGCTTTGTCGCATATCACTTGCATTTGTTTGTGTACATTGCTCTTATTTGCATGTCACCTGTATTAATTTGAGGAAATCTCAGAATGATTTAAGCTACTTATCTCCAATGATGTCAAAAAGATCATTTTTATTTTATCAACTATGTTTTCCATTGTATTTTAAAAAATGATTTGTGTTCATTTTTGTATAGTTCTTATGTAAAACTAAGTTGCATATAAAAATGTAAATATAAATTAAAGAAATTAATGTGAGCACACTATAAGGTGAAATTGATAACTTACAATGTAAAAGGAAGAGATTCTTGGCGAGAATTCTGCATTGTGTGCAGCACAGACTGAACTCAAGTGACCAGTGGTTACTAAGCATGGCCAAAGAAGAATGTTCACTGAGATCAATCAATACTTGAGATTCATTTTCCCAGACAGGACAACTTCAATTAAGCTGAATCCCCCAGGGAAAAAAGAAATACTATTTGCTATGTGCAGTCCTCCAGCCCAAGTGGAGATAAATGAGTCTAAATTCAAAGCCCTGTGTTAAATAATGTTTTTCCTTGGTACTATTCTGAAATATTTTAATACATTCATATAATCTTTACATCTTACTTTATTCCCTTTTCTCCTTTGGTATTTTTACTCTCTAAGACAGTATGTATCTAATTTTTTCTGGTCTCTGCCTCCCTAGGAGCACTGAAGTTCTGTGGCAACCAGGATCTTCTTTGCTGGAGTCCACACTGATTCTCTGTGCTCTCCACTGAACATAGCGCAGGGCACACAGCATGGTGTGTGACCAGTTCAGGGAACCAAAACTATACATATTTTCCACAGTGGAACATAGAATATAAATGTCTGTTAAGAAAACCAGAGTGAAGGAAACAGAACAAACCTTCTTTTTTAATTAAATATTTTTCTTTTTTTACATATACATTAATATATTACACATATATACAATAAACTACCTATAGCAAGACGAAACATGACACAATAAAAAATTATATAAATGTTACATTCTTAGTGTTTTTGGCTATTTGTATTTGGCAGCCTTGACGAAAACAACTTTCCTATCTTGGTGTGGCTAAAATGCTGACTGTAAATCAATATCTTCCCTATCTTGTCTTTATCAATGTAAAACAACTATGTAGACCTAAAAACATCTTAAGCCCTAAACAAAAGGGTAAGTAAGTCCTTAATAGTTCCTGCCTCACAAATATGTCTGTCAGATATATTGGACCAGAAGGCTGAAGATGATGCTCCAACATTATTGCGCGACTGTTCAGGTAGCAAACTATTTCTGTCATCTTCTCATTTGGAGAGCTGCTAACCTGCACTCCTGGTATACTCAGGTAATCAAATTTACTCCTTCTCAAGTCTCTGATGGAGTTGAAGACCAGGTAGCTTAGAATAAACGTTCTTTAAAGAGCAAACCTTGCCTATATGGAGAATTAGATCAATACATTAAGAGCAAAGCAAGAAAGTGAAAGAAGCTGTGAGTGAAAGAAAGCTGTTTGCTAAGAAAAAGGAAGCTGATTTACATTAAAAATATGTAATGTAAATGAGGAGCAGTAAAGAACAGAACATACCAATTTGAAAGAAACTTGAGTTGAAGTAATATAAAAATTACTTTGAATTCATTTGACAGGTCTCCAATATGTTGTTGGCAGCCGGGGGTAATTTCTGCATGGAATTGACAGACGTTAGAAAAAGATGTGGCCAATAGAAAACTTAATTCCTACGTGATTAGAAAAGAGAAAACTTTCCTCTGAGTGCCACCAGGTCTCCCCCTCCAGGGGACATGGTCAAAGGTGAGGCACCAGAGTATGTGAGAAAGTAATATCCCACTCTCCACTCTACTGTGGAGAGTGTTCTGTCCATTGGCTAGTCAGAGGAAAGACAGCAGGTTACCAAGAAGAGACTTGATACCCTATGAACATATACAGGGGGAGGTAATCCCCCTCAGGAACAGTCATAGGGGAGAGGAATAAGGGGAAAATGGGAGGGAGGGAAGAATGGGAGGATACAAGGGATGGGATAACCATTGAGATGTAACAAGAATAAATTAATAAAGAAAAAAAAAAGACCTTAAAAAAAAAAGAGAAAACCAACCTGAATTCAGGACCCTTCTCCTTCACCTAGATTCTGTTGACCTAGAGACATCTCATTTGCAGTATCCAAGGTGGCCCACTCATAAACAGGTAAGTGAAAGTCCTTTTCGAAACTCAATATTATTTTTAATCAGACTCTTTAACTTCACCTTCAATCAGAAGCCTTGTGGTACAATGTGTAAAATGCCCACTACTAAATATTCCTTTGCTAATATCTGAACGCTTTTAGGTTTATTTAAGCTTAATACTAACATTTTGTTACTTATAACATGAAGTCAATCATTGCAAAGAACAAAGAAGAAGTAGATAATTTTAACTTTTTTTAAAGTTTTATTTTTATTTATAAGTATCGATGTGTATGTCTGTTTGTGTATTTATGGCACTTGTGGGCAGATACCCGCAAAAGCTAGAAGACGTCATAGGACCTCCTGAGACCAGAGTTTAGTTGTTTCTGAGCTGTACTCACGGATGCTAAGAACTGCACTCAGGCCCTTGAAGAACAAGGGCTCTTAGCCTCTGCATCCCCTCGGCAGCCACTGAAGCAGTAAATTTGAACTGAATAAACTGTAACAGAAGATATAGTATTTGAAACAAAGGTAAAGCTACAGTGACGCAAGGGTTTTCGGGTACATGAAGAGCTAGGGGGAGTGTGCCTTAAAGCATGGTGCTTAGTTGAAAATGCCACTGCTGTAAGGAAAGTTTGGCCAGGCTCAAGCCAGCTCTTCACAGAGGAAAGGGGCCGGGGATGGGGGTGGGCAGTGCGTATTTACAATGTTACACGGCTTCTCTAGAAGGAACAGTCTCGGTGTTAGGAACTAGCCTCCTAGGAAACTTTGGGCTAAATACGTGTTCCTTGTCAGTTGCCAACACAAGACGCTGTACAAGTAATAAGGAAGGTTTCCTGATCAGGTTGCAGGAACAGACCTAGGGATTTCCTATTTATCCCAACACTAGGACAAAGAGTAACGGTTCCTACAGCAGTTATTGAGTGTACCTATGTTAATATTTTTAATGCTGCTATCTCAAAACGTGAAAGGATGTCCTCATAAAACCAATGCTGATTATGTCTGCTGGGATGATGAAGGGAAATGTTGTATGGGTAGCAGATGGGGATTTTTACATCGCCATTTTAATCTTGAAAAGCATAAATTTTTATAATTTAATTTTGAAATTGAAGTTCATCCTACTTGGTAATAAAAAAAATAATCTTTTCAGTTCCAGGAAAATTTCCATCAATTCATATGAAGACGGTTGAAATGAAAACTCAATGCCACTAGCACCACATTTCTCTGCGTCTCTCTTGAGTTCCTGCCAAAATTTAACACCACTGGCTCAACTTTTCCTATCATGCCTCACTTGGGTTTTTTAGACGCTGCACTATACCTTGGTGCAGGGTGAAAAATTCCACTTCTGGGAGATGTCCATGTTTGCCTCTCGATCACAGCTGTGGAACAGAGGCTTAGAAGCCACTCCTCCACTTCCTCCAGAATCACAGATGCTCTCTTCTTGTGCCACACCTCATCAAACTTTGTTCTGTGGGACTGATCACTTTTCAGAAATTTGTGATTAAGTCGGCTTCCTTTTTATTTCACTTTCCTTAAGGGGTTTAAAGTGTTCTCAGTTTAAAGTCCTTCAGTTTACCACTGTTGTTCAAAGAACACCTTTGCTGCAAGTCTCTAAAGCAGAAGGCACTGGGATGCACCGAAATGATACAAATTATTAATTCTTTCCCCTTCCTTTATTTTTGTTGTGCGAAATGTTTAATGTATGTGTATATTATATTATTTATATTATATTATATTGATAGAAAAACACAAAGTCTCTTTTGCAAACTTCAAACCTCTCTCAGGCATAGAAATTCTCTTTATTTAAGGCCACTGTTTACTCTGTAAATTTTAATGGCTTATTTTGCAAGTCAAGGGTTATAATTATTTTTTTATCTCTGTATTTTGTCAGATGGAATTATAATATTTCTACAAACTGTTTTATCATTACTTAAATTAGATACTTTATAAGAAAATTATGTCAGCAGTGTTGTGTATAATGCTGAACTTGGGGAGGAATATTTTACTATATTTACAATTTTAGAAAATTTCATCATACTAAGTGTACATAATACTGCAAGAAACATTTAGTTAGCTTCACAGAGTTTGTAAGACTGTTATACTTTTGTTCCTTGTTCTTCTTTGCTCTATCTTTTCTTCACTCACAGTTTTGACATTGTAATGACAGATCTGACAACCTAATGCATTAGTCATAATAATATCACTAAATATTTTAAACTCATTTTAAATAAGGACAGTCTATTATATTAATAAGTCCCTAATATGACATGAAATGAAATTAATGCTGATGAATTCTCAATAAAGAGCTCTATACAGTTTTATAACAAACATCCTCATAATTAAATTCTTCATCTCAAGACATGAGTATCACCTTGTGTACATTTGACTCAGTCCTACAATTAATGAACCTTAAAGGATAATTAAACATTTTGATCACAGGAACAAAACAAACTACTTATTTTGTTTCATCTTATATTAGCTACTCTTCCCTTCCTGTGATGAAACAGCACAATCAAGGAAACCTATCGTTTAAAAAAAAATAAACAGAAAACCAAGAGTTAAGCATCAAAGACAGCAGACGAAAGGCATTGTAACAGGAACAGAAAGTTAGGGAATTACATATTGAACTTCAAGCACCAAACAGAAATCACACTGGGAATGGCTTGGGCTTTGAGACTCTCTCTCTCTCTCTCTCTCTCTCTCTCTCTCTCTCTCTCTCTCTCTCTCTCTCTCTCTCTCTCTCTCTGTGTGTGTGTGTGTGTGTGTGTGTGTGTCTCCCTCACTCCCTCCTTAAACCAGAGCATCACCTCCTTCTCCTCTTCAGTACACTTGAGTATCTGATTCTTCATGCTCAGGCCGGGATGTGTCATAAGGTTCAAATCATCCCTTCTCAGACCTCTGTAACAGAAAGTTTCAGGGGGCAAGTCATGGACTTCTCAGTTCCCTCAACCTCATGATTCAATTCCTCATAGAATGATTAAACTCAGGAGGTTACAAAAAGACACAAAATGAAATAGAAGGAAACGAAATGAAACTCTAAGACTCAGAGGCAGAAAGGTTGTAAAAGCCGGCAGTACTGGACATCTGTAGTGAACTACTGTTTACCAGACATGAAAGGGTCGTTGCACACATGAATTCACTGAGTGCAATGAATGGCAGTGAGACCTAGAATTTATTGATGGTGGTGTTCATACCCTGGCAGAGGCACTGTATTGTAGCTGATGGTTGCTGAGGAGAGTCAGGTTTATTCCTGGATGCAGTCACTGAGAGCTTATTCATGCTTGGTGGTCCAACATGCTTGCACACACAGCGAGCACTAAGTGGAGTTAGTGGTGTGAAGAAAAGAGTACAGGAAGTTGTTAGAGAGAAGTCATCGAGGGCATAGCAGGGGAACCGATGGTAGATTCTACCAAAAACCATAATATGCACGTTAAAAAATACTCAAACAATAAGAAAAATTTATTGTAATAATTCTACAAATTGTTCCTTCATTAATGTTGCATACTGATGGCTATTCATATTTATATTTGCACTATAAAAATTTTAGGCAAGCTATAAGATGAAGGTAAAACAACATGAGATGACTTCTGAGTCATGTGAATACTGGCAGCTCTTCTATAAGTTTGCTTAATGCAATCGTGGTCAGAGAGTATAAAACCCAAGGAAATGGAATATATGTTTTCTTACCCCCAAAGTAAAATATATGAAATTTATGAACTAGCTGAAAATGGAAGGGGTTAAGTAAAGGGAGAGGGTGAGAAGAAAGATTAGCATGTGTGTATCTTCAAAATGCATCATACATGCATGATCAAATAATAAATAATTAAGCCGTTCTTTTTCTGTCTCGCTACACTTTACTCTTTCTGTTTCCTTGTAGAGTTCTAAGTGAATGTTATAGAGAGCTAAAGTGTTTAACACCTGCCCATTCCTCTCTATATAAACCTTCAGGGGTGGTTTTTTCAGCCTCTGGGCATTTGATTTGGCAAATTTCTTGTCAGGTCTTTCTATGTCTCTTTGAAATGTAAATTACTTTCAAAACCTCCTGCCAGTTATAATCCTACACTGTCATTTTCAGAACCCAGAGCCCTGTATTTTAAAGGGAACAATCAAGGCAGGCAGAAGCCCTTCTCATAGGCCCTGTTCAAGGGCAGGACTAATCTCAGTTTTTTCTATGGTGTAGAAAAACCTGGGGGGATCTCCAAGACCTTCCCTATCCAGGCCTGATGGAGCCAGGTTTCAACAGTTTATCCATGTTCTCCTTGTCTCTGGAAATAGTATGAGCATAAAGTCATTTTCTACGTCTTCATATTTTCTGATTAGTTGTATATAAATGGCAGTACAATTTCCTAATTTATGTGAATTTAGGTTTATTTTATATTCTGCTTATAAACTTAAGTAAAAAGTCAAGACTTCATGAAATGGCATATTGAGGTGGCTCTGGGCCTCTCTACCACAGAAACAAGGCCTCCAGCCTGTCTTTGTGTTTCCCTGCTTTCTGTCTTATTCTTGTATGTTTGTTTGTTTGTTTGAGATGGGGTTTCTTTGTTTAGCCTTGGTTGTGCTAGACTCTCTTTGTAGATCTGTAGACCAGGCTGGCCTTAGATTCATAGAGATCTGCCTGCCTTTGCCTCCCTGAGTGCTGGGATTACAGGCATGGGCCATAACACCCAGCTTCTGGTGTTTTAAATTAGAGTGGTCCCCGTAAGCTCATACATTTGGTCCTCAGTTAATGGAACTGTGTAGCAATCATTAGGGGGTGTGGCTTTGTTGGAGAAGGCATGTCACCAAAGGTGGGCTTTGAAGTTTCAAAAGCTCAGACCATGCTGACCAGGTCGCCTCCACCCTCTCTCTGCTCTAACACCATGCCTGTCTGCTTTCCACCATGATTATTATGGACTAACACTCTGAAATTGTAAGCAAGTTCCCAATTAAAAGTGGTTGAAGAGAAAGATGAGGACTGGAGCCCACCATCAACATCCTCTGAAAGACTCCACCCAGCAGGGGATTAAAGCAGATGCCGAGACTCACAGCCAAACTTTCTGGTGGAGTGCATGGAGCCTTCTGGAAGAGTTGGAGGACAGAAGGACCTGGAGGGGACAGGAGCTCCACAAGGTGACCAATGGAGCCAACAATTCTGGAGCAGGGAGGTAGGAGGATTGCTGCAGAGACTGGAGCATCAACCAAGGACCTTGCATAGTGAGGGCCTAACCCCCCCAACCCCCCCACCCCCCCCACCCCCCCCACCCCCACCCCCAATTCAGATGTATTAGATAAACATCACAGTGTCCTGTGGGTTCAATACTATGGGGGGTAGGGACGACTTCTAACATGGACTCTGGTGCCCACAAATTCATCACTTCCCCCTAATTGGGTTGTCTTACCAGGCCAAGAGGAAGAAGAAACAAGCAGTCCAGATGAGACTTGATAGGCTGGGGTCAGATGATAGGGGAGGAGGGCTCCCGCTTTCTGAAGACTGGAGGAGGGTATGAGGGTGATGAGGGAGGGTGGGTGGGACTGAGGGGAGATGAGGGAGGGAGCTATGATCAGGATGTAAAGTGAATAAAAGGCAAGGTTTATTTCCGTGGAGATCATTAGTGTAACTATATTAATACATACACCTTTATACATACAATACAGTATTTTTAATATATTTTATTAATTTATTCATATTATATCTAAATTGATATCACATCCCTTGTGTCTTCCCATTCTTCCCTCCCTCTCATTTTCCCCTTACTCCCTTCCCCTATAACTGTGATTGAGGAGGACCTCCTCCCCTGTATATGTCTTATATTTGTTATTAAAAAAGGATTTAGAACTAGAGATACAGCTAAGTAGTAAAATGAAGAATCGTCAAGTTTATTAAGACTCTATTTCTAAAAAGGTTTTATTTTGTGCATGTGAACCTGTATATGCACTATGTGTGTCTAAGCACCCACAAAGGCCAAGAGATGGCAAAGGACCCCTTATAATTGGAATTTGGTGAGTCACCAGGTATATGCTAAAAACGAAACCGAAGTCCTCTCCAAGAACAATACATTCTCTTGAGCTCAGAACCATCTCTGCAGCCTTTCATGCAGATAGCTTGCACAATTATCTCAGGATTCAGGAGACTGAGGTGGAAGACCATGAAACAGAGGCTGGCTTTGGCTACAGTGAGTTACACCCAAACCATGGTTAAAAGTAGGACCCATTCTTAGGAAGCAATAGATAGATACATGATAGATAGATACATGATAGATAGATATATGATAGGTAGATAGATAGATAGATAGATAGATAGATAGATAGATAGACAGATAGACAGACAGACAGATAGACAGAATAGTTACAAATAACGGTTCTAATACTAAACATATTTACATTCTTGAACTAATCCCGTTTTTTCTATATGTGTGGTCTTTTTAATTTCTAGTATGTCATTTCATCTACTTTTTTACATATAAGGTTTACATATAAGGAACATTTTGAGGTTCACATATAAGAGTGAACTACATTAGGGAGTCCTCCACTGAGAATTCTCTTTATCTCATTTTTAATTGGGTTATTTGGATAGTTGATGTTTAATTTCTGGAGATCTTTATATGTCTTTGGATATCAGTTTCTGTCAGATATGGGGTTGGTGAAGATCTTTGCCCATTCTGTAGGCTGCCATTTTATCCTATTGACAGTGTTCTTTGCCTTACTTTTCAATTCCAGGAGGTCCCATTTATTTATTTATTTATTTATTTTTATGTGTAAACATTCAAAGATATGTATTCAAGTTGGATAGAAGAAATAATGCATGTTAGAGAAATCAGTAAGACACATTTAAACTAATATTTAACTCCAAAAACTATGACAATTTTATATATTCTGACATTGTACCAGAGCAAAATATAATCAACAAGATTTCTGAATATTTTCACACTTCCATCCATTGCTATCCAGTGATTACTTTTCAGCTTTTTTATTTTTTGCCCAAAGCTTCATCGGCGTCTACTCTCTTCTTTCTGTTGCTAGTTTTTTTCCTCATATTTCCGAGGAGCACGTATGATTAATTGGCCTTCGCTGTAGCTATCTTTGTATTAACAGCTTCAGAGAATTCTCAGCAGAGGACTCTCTAATGACTGAGAGGCATCATCGCTGTTAGTCATCATGGAAATGGAAATCGAAATGACTCTGAGATTCCATCTCATACCTGTCAGGAGTTACTTTCTATAGGACGCCATAGTTCTGTACATCAGAATCAAATATGTCTTCTCATCTATAATGAAAGAGGGTGTCCCAGATACTTAAAAAGCCATGAGAGGAACCTCCTTGTAGAAGGAGCTCTTGACATTTGGAAGCATCAAACACTGGAGTCTAGAAAATGAGACCCACAGTTGTCTTTCTTTCTACAGGGAGTGTCAGCCTCAACTTCAGATCTCACCATTCTCTTGTTCTGTCTTCAACTTGTCATCCTCTGGTTCCTCACAAAAGGAAAACAAATTATTTTCTGATTTGAGTCTTTGCTAAGGTCTCTGTTATCTGTCTTAACAAAGGAGATTTGATCGCAGTCCCTGAGATCTCTGAAGAGGGACAATCTGAATTTACAGTCAGACAAAAGGAGAAAAGAAACCAGTAGCTTATCTATCAATATTGGTTTTATTGAAGGTTTTATTGAAATCTTTTTTCCAATTTCAGTTGACGTTCTTTTTTATTGCTGAGTTTTATATGATAATTGTATATTTTAGTACCAGTGTACTTTCATATAAATGCTTTTCTCCAAGTCTGTGTCCATCCTTTAATAGCTCAACTACCATTTGCAATTAATTGCTTTTAATATTAATGATCCTCAACAAAGTTCATAAATTATGTATTTTTTATTTCTGTTTTTGGGTTTTTCAAGACAGGATTTCTCTGTATAACCTTGGCTGTCCTGGACTCATTTTGTAGACCAGGCTGGCCTTGAACTCACAGCGATCCACCAGCCTCTGCCTCGCAAGCCCTGGGATTAAAGGCGTGTGCCACCACACCTGGCCTATAAATTATGTATTCGTTATACCAGAAATATTTTCTAAACTCAAAATCATCTAGATAATTATATATGCTGTTTTCTAAAAACTTTTATAGTTTATTCATTTTTATTTAAGTCCATCATCTATTTGAGGATTTTTTTGTAAAATACATAATGTCAATATCTAAAAAAAAGGAGTGAACTACAGTTTTTTAAAATTTTTTTCATCAAATGTTGATATCAATGAAATATTTTTAAACAAATTTTCGAATGTTTCACTTCTCCATATTTGTAATGATGCAATTCACAACACACAGGGATTTTCCTGGGATTTAAGAGGTGAGAATTCTGCTAGGTAGGAGGCAGAGGCAGGCAAATCTCAATGAGTTTGGGACCAGCTGGATCTACAGAGTGAGTGAATTTCAGGAGAGCCAGGGCTGTTACAGAGAAGCCCTATCTCAAACAAACAAAAAGCATAACAAACCGAACAAAACCAAACCAAACAAAACAAAAACAAGAGTTGAGGATGCCTTACATCAGACATTTTTTATTTGAACTTTGTTCTTAATTTTATTACATTAAAGTGAAAATTTGGTTGTATTTTATTAATCTCACTTTTGATGAAATGTATTTATCAATTTTCCAAAAAGTGATTACTAATTCTCTTCAAACATGTTTTTGAAATAGTTTAAAATTAATTTCCTCAATGTGGCTCTTTTACTCCAATAATTTTCTTAAATTGATTATTATACATAATTTTTATTGAGTAGACTAGTCAATGGTTTAAGTTTTGTTATTAGGAATTACAAATAATAGTTTAATTATAAACACTATTTATTGTGTGATATTTCCTAAGGTATTGTCTTTCTCATTTCATTTCTGGAATTTCCTTGCCCCTTAAGTTTTACAGTTTTACATATTTTAATATCACTTCAACAACTTTCCCTAAGTCTTTCATTATTATCAAAGTATATGTTTCTTTGTAGTGCTCAGAGCTAAATAAACTGCATTATGAAAAATAGTGCTATATATTTTAATTTTGTGACATAAATTTGTATGATGAATGTTACTCTTTCTACCTGAAAATAAGTCCAATAATTTGGAGGTGTGGTATTTTCATATTTAGTGTTTGGAAATAATTTTAAATGTTATACCCATATTCTCTTAAAGTTTATTAATGTATTATAATTTTCAGATGTATTTTCTAGTAACTTCACTGTTTTATGAGAACATTTTATGTCAGTATTGTGTTTATTGATTTTGTGTTAAGTGTTATTTTGTAACATTTAAGTAAGTTATTTTACTTAAGATTATGTATAAAAATTATGTATACCTAAGATTATGTACATAGAGGTATGAAGTATCACATAAATTAAATATAATTTGTGTGTACTTATATAGAAAAGGCATATAAAATATATCATAGGATATATTACAGTGTTTTCACAATCCTGTGTTGGCCCTTGTCCTAACATATTTAGATATCAATCATTTTAAAGGATGTTTTTATCAAAGCTTTCAGCATAAATGGTACCCCACTAATTTCCTTTTTGTCTGATTTTTTAATATTTTACTGAGAGCTATAATTTGCTTTTGAACTATTATTATTTTTGTCAAATACTTTTCTCTCTATTCATTTTATACTTTATGATTTATTATTATTTTGCCTTTGTTGAATTTATTTCTCACACTTACCTCCTTTTTTTCCATTCTATTTTGTTTGGCTTTCTTTGAGTCATGTGTGTGTTAGGTGGATTTTCTTTTGGGGTATTTTATGTGACGTATTTGGTCTTCCCCTTCCCCAAGGGAATTGGTTTTGTTTTTACAATTAGGGAATACTTTGATCACAGCTCCAAATACTCATTCAAAAGTATCTGTTTGCTTCAGGAATTGTTAAATTTCTTTTCATGAGTGAAGTATTTTGAACATTTTTATCATTGAAAATAGGTTAACTCTCAGATCCTGCTCTCTCCTTACACTGAATAACCATTGTTTTCTATTTGCATTGAGAGAACATTGTCCTGGATCAAATGCGGTGAACTTTACAGGAACTGTCAAGCTGCACTATCCAAGACAAGCCACCGGAGGCACGGGCTCTCGTCAGTTATGAAAAGCTTCCTGTAACGTAAATGAGTCTCATACAGTACAATACTGTGTTTCAGTTTACTCAGCTATGACCATTACAGAGTAAACAAGAATACACACATCCATATGTCACTCCATAAAGCTTTGCACGTCACCAGCTCTTAAGTTTTGAGCTTCACTCACTACCACCACAGGCAGCCTCTGCGCCCCCAAACGATACTTTCAAGATATTCGTCCATTACCTTGGTCTAATTATTCCAGTTTTATGTTTAGGTATAATGCGAGCCAGTCAGTAAACTCTTCTATGTCAGCCAAATAAACTCAGGAGGAAGGATGGGTTGTAAAGCAAACTGTACCACAGGTCTGGTATCACTGTTTACAGCAGCCTACCTCTCTATAACCTAGATATGACTGTGGAAGATATGGAGTCACAGATTAATAGCTGGAATGTGAAACTATTGTGGCCATTAAACCTGACTGTCTACTTGATGGGATTGAGAGGCACATGGATTATTAAGCCACACCTGTAAGGATGTCTATGGGAGCCTTTATAGGGCGGATTAATAAAGAGGAAGGACTGACCCTCTTTCTTTACCTCATTTTTACCTGTTTACTTGAGTGGTAGCTCTACTACACATGAAGCCCGGCCGTTACATCATGAAAAATAAAAATACAGATATTTAGCAAAATAATCAAAATCTGTGGGTTTGGTCATGGTAGAAATGTTGTCACAATATTCTGAAGTCTGATCAAGACAGCATTGAACATTGCTTTATAATACCATTGAGCAATATCTATTGGTTTGTTTTAATGGAACTTTTAAAAATGACTAATAATATATTATTAGTTAGAATGACATTACTAACAAATGTGTTGCATACATATGTCATGCCATTACTGTTTACTTCCTATAACATTAGGTATTTTAGAACATTTAAAAATTTCCCTTAAGCATGTTAGTCAAATAATTTAACAGATAATCAAAGAAAGGCTGTTTAGAACATCTAATACAATATCTGTGTATCTAGAAAAATCAACTCTTTGAAGAAAAAGTTTTCACCTCACATGTCTTGCAATAAATTATAATTAGACAAAAATGGCCAAAGGGTTGTAGACACAGCACACTAATGCTGTTTGGATGGCTGAGTGAATTTAAAACAATCTCCAGCTGTAGATTAATGATATTTTTGTTTTATATCTCCTTGGACTGTTTTGACCTGGTCTATAGCTGTATATAATAGTTGCATTGACTTTGTAGCTGCTTGGCATGGTGGTGTTTATAGTTCTAATTTGAAGGGTGTTTAACATCATGGTTGTACATATCATAAGATAAAAAGCTGAAAAAAGTTCAACTAGATTTGATAAGAACCAAGAAAGTCACGAGTCATACAATGGGAAAGGCAGCACTCACAACCAAAAGCTAAGTAAATACAAAATAATGCAGATGTGAAATAGTGGTTGATAAAAAATCACCTGAAAGATGTGCAATGGAAAGCGTAGCACAGATTACAAAATGTCTGCATTAAGAATCTAAGGAAATGATTCTGAAATGTGATCTAAGGTATCATTGATATGGATGTTGCACATGAAGATTCAGAATCCTTCCAGCTAAAAACTACACAGAAAGCAAAATGCAATTCAATGGCCCCACTCACAACACCCAGGGCTGGCATTGGGTGTAGCTGAAAATGCCACAGGAGCAAATCTCCTTTCAGGAGATTGTCCCCAGAGGGGAAATAACAGCTGCAGTCAAGCATGCCTTGTACTGTGATCTTTGTTATAAGCGTGGATGGCTTACACTTGGTGACACAAATCGGTTACATCTCAAAAGCCAAGAAAACCGATAGCTCCTGAGAAAGATAATTCAGCCAAGAAATTCATTTTTCCTTCACAGCAAGTCGAAATGCTCTCACAAACAGGATCTCAAATTTGTAATGCCCTTTGTGAATTGTCACATTTGAGAGAGTGGCTTTTGTTACGCTGAATATGTGTCACATGCAGAAAGGAGCTGTGAAAATATCTTCCTAAGCTGAAAGTTGGGAAATTTAATAATAACCTGAACATTGTGTCATAGTATTTATTCCCTGATATTATCAAGTATTAAGATGTTTTTAATCTTCAACTACACCCAAAGTATCAGTTCAGTGGGCAGGTTACCAAGTTGTTTAAATGAAAGAAAAACTTCACAGTATATGTCTGATTTAGTTTTTGGTGGTTTGCCACTTGCCTTTTTTCAAACATCTTTGGCACCATGAAAGTTTCAAGAAACATAAACTCACTGATCTAAGTCTCTCTGTGAGGCAGAGGATTATCTCAGTTGGAGAAGTCCTGGGTTAGCACACACAAAGCCTTGAGTTTGACCTCCTGGTCCTAGACAACTGAAATGGAAGTACATGACCATAACCTCTCATGGATGAAGTGGAGCCAGGGAGATTAGAAATTTGAGTACATTCTGAACCTATATAGAAAGTTTTTGGCAAGAGGGGTACATTAGTGTCTAAATAATGAATAAATAGCATAATATGTATACATACATATATATAAGCAGGCATACAGACATACATGGTTACATACATATACATATACACACATATGTGTCTGTGTGGGCATGTGTGTGTATATATGTACATCCACAAACTACCCGTCACATATAATCTACCATCTATTAATCATCATATATAAATATCTGCTTAGCTTTTTGCTTTTCTTATCTTCTATAAGAATCAAAGGCTGGAAATCACATTGGCTGAAAAAAAAATCTTTCCAGTTTGAGGTATGCCCTCTGATCATTTATATGTTTTCCTACCATATTTCCCCACCTGCAGTCCTAAGTCCCCATGTTGCACATCAATGTTAATTTGTAGCATCATTTCCTGACCTTTAGTTTTGGGCCCCTTTGGGAATCAGTGATCCTTTGATAGGGATCACATATTAAATATCCTGAATATCAAATATTTACATTTCAATTTGCAACAGTAGTAAAATTATAATTTATTTTCCTTAACATTTTCTATATTTTATTCCAGAACCTACAGATCAGCCACCAATGTTACTAATTACAAGTCCTGAAACAATTGACGTCTTCTACCTTAATGGAAGTAAAATAACAACCATAATCTCAGTGAAAAGACATGAGATCCATACTTTAGACTTTATTTATAATGAAGAAATTATTTTCTGGATTGAACCAAGAGAGTCTTCTAATCAACTCACATGTGGCCAGATGACAAAATCAAGAAGATTAACAGATCAAAGGATAACTAACATTCTTTAATTCTTCCACAGTAAGCATTTCAATTTTCCTCATTGTCCTTCAAGAATTTTCTTTACAGACAAGCACATTGGATTCCTTTTTTTAATTTAAAATATATATATTTATTTATTTTTACATATGCATTTATATTATTAGACCTATATAAAATAAACTACATATAACAAGAACTAAGAACCAAACAGAAATTATATAAATGTTACATTTATAATGTTTTGACTATTTGTATTTGGCAAACTTGAAGAAAACATATTTCTTATTTTGGTGTGTCTAAAATTCTAAATATAAATCAATATCTATCAGTGAACCTCTTTCTGGAGATGGCTTCAAATGTGGCAAAGCAGCCACTGGGCAAAATGTTCTCATTTCTGCCAGAGACAGAATTCTGTCTAAAAAGGGGAAAGCTTGGATGCAGGCAGAGTCGATGGCAAAACTCTGAGAAGACAAGGTAAGCAAGTCCTCAGTAGTTCCTGACTCACAAATATGTCTGTCAGATATATAGGGCCAGAAGGCTGAAGAAGATGCTCCAATATTATATAGAATTTTGGATGACTGTTCAGGCAGCAAACTGTCTCTGCCATTTTTTCACTTTGGAAACTGCTAACCTGTACTTCCTGTTTACTCGTGTAATTATTTCTTCTCAAGTCTCTGATAGGGTGTAAGACCAGATAATTTAGTTTTACAATTAAGCTTAGTTGTTTAGGGGTTAAGATGTTTTTAGGTCTAGATAGATGTTTTAAGTTGATAGAGATGAGATATGATAGATATTGAATTACATGCAAAGTTATAATTTTGAAGTAGCAACAAATACAATCTTATGGTTGAGGGTCACCACAATATCAGGAGCTACATTAGGAAGGTTGAGAACCACTCTACAGGAACACGGGCCTGGAAAAAAAGATCTCTATTAGCCACAGAAGTCTCAGCAAGAATATGGGGTTACAGGCATGAGACCAGGGCCTCCCCCTGCATCTCTCAGTTGGCATGATTAATTATATGCTGAAAAAGTGCAATATGCAGGATGTCACATGAGACCATGGGGAGAAAGGAGAACCCACTTTACAAAGGATCCAAAAGCTTGACTCCAGAGTTAGGTCACCATATCGAGAGATTGCCTGTCTCTGCAGACTTTTTTTGTTGACATGAACATGGCCTTGTTAAAGACTTCAATGCCTCACACCCACGGGAAGGCCAAGTCCTTCCCTTGATTTCAGTAAGGATGTAGACAATACCAGTATGTGCTGAACCTGAGCTGCAGCTTCCTCCTTACAGTGACTGCAGCCTGAGACTGCTCCTCTACAGAGACACCTTATCTAATCAGTTAACCTGCCTCTTTCAGCTGTATAGAATAAGCACACTGAGTTTCCAGGCCAACCCCCCAAAAGAATATAAAACACCTCTTTTTAAAATTTCTAATCAAAGGAAAATTTACCAAATTAAAATCATGACTATTTCAGGATCTTAGTTGAATACTGAAAAAACAAACAAACAGATGAACAAAGATCGATCTTTGGCATATATAATTGACCCTTAACATAAAATTTACTAGCCATAATTCAAATAGAATTGTACTTTCTTCAAAATCTACTCCCTCATAGGAAAACAATAATATGTAAATATAGTTCCTTTAAATAAGCTGTCGCTGAGTATATAGGCCAATTACCCAGAATTATATTTCTCAGATTAATAGACACTTTAAGGATGTCATCATCTATTCTTGATAACTTTATAGAGAAATGAGATTTTTTTCCATTGCTTTGATAACATATCCTGGCAATAGCAACTTAAAGTGGGGAGGGTGGGATGGGAGCATTCACTTATAGTTAGTTCCAAGGTGCAATCCACCATGGCAAGGAAGTTACAGAAGAGAAACCTGAGACAGCTGGTCAAATTGCATCCACAGTCAGGGAAGAGTATGGGCAATGAACAATGGCGTGTGTCTGGATTTTTCTTCCTTGTTCTGTCCAGGACACTAGCCATTATGTAGGTGGCAATCACAGTAAAGTTGGATCTTCCCAGCTTAATGAATAAATTCTAAATAACCCCTCGGAGGCAGGACAGAGGTTTATCTCCTCAGTGATTCTAGATCCTGCCTGGTTAGTAAGACATTCCAACTCTAGCTGACTCTTAACTTGACATCCAAATATATTACTTCCGAGCCATAATAGTTCATGTCTTGTCCTTCTAGTCCTACAGCCTCATACAGTGCCACAATCCCCCACAGTGAGCCAGAACTATGGCCTTAGTGCATAAATTGCTTGCTGAGAAGGGATAAGGTCCTGTATTATTTTTTTTCTTCTGCTGTTCTAAAACACCATGGCCAAGACTTATAGAGGGAAGGTTTTGGGGGGGCTTACAGTTGCAAAGGGAAATGAGTCTATTACCATCAGGTAGACATGGCAGAAGACAGTCATGAAGGCTGGAGAAGCTGAAGGCTCATATCTCCAAACATAAGCACAAAGAACAGAGGGCGCACTGAAAATAGTGAAAGACTTTGAGAACCCAAAACCACCTGCCAGTCACGTACTTCTTCCAGCAAGACCAAACCTCCTAAACCTCATTAAACAGTGCCACCATTTAGAGACAGAGTATCCAAATCCATGAGACCATCAATAACATTTCTTTGAAATCATCATAGACCCTGAATTTGGATCCCCAGAACACACGTAAATGCAAGTGGACAGAGCATTCCACATGTCCTTCTAGCTTTGAAAGTTGAGATGAGCTCGCCAGAGCAAGGTGACTAGGAAGACAAACTATGTTGGCAAGCTCTGTCTTGAAATGTTCACAGTTAAAGTAATTTATCCATCACTTGTTTCTCCTTTAACATTATGCAAGTTCTTAGTACACATAAAACAGATTATTTAACAGAATATACCACAAATGACACACAGATCAGTCTTTGAAAGTGTCCTTGAGTCTCTTTGGGCATCTTCATTTTTTTTTTTCTGTCACTCTGATAAAGTACCATGATAAAAGCAAGTTAAGAAAGAAATACTGTTTTGTGGCTTCTTGTTTTAAATGGAGAATTCATAATGATGGTTGAGGCATGACAGCTGGTAGCTGAAACAGGATTCTTAGAGATGATATCTTTAACCTCAAGTACAGAGCATAGAGAGCAAACTGCATGTAGGGCAAGGGTAGGAACCCTCAAATCCCATTGCCAGTTACTTCCTGTTTCAGATGGTGGAACAGGAATCTTAGAGATGATATCTTTAACCTCAAGTACAGAACATAAAGAGCAAACTTCATGTAGGGCAAGGCTAGGAACCCTCAAATTCCATTGCCAGTGACTTCCTGTTTCAGACAAGTAAGCACCACCTCCCCACATAACACATCCAAATAAAACTAAGCATTTAATCATTGTAAATAATGAGGGACATTTCTCATTCAAACCACCACATCCACTGTTCTTGTTTCCCTCAACTGTCTTTACCCTCCAGCTCCCACTAGAAAGGGCCCCTAAGCTCTGTCTAAAGTATTCAAGAAGTTTTCTACTCAAGTTCCAAACTCACAGAGGTCATGGATGCAGAAGGTGGAGGCTACAGGTCTCTGCATCCATGCTGAGGAAATAGAAATAAATGCTAAACCCAGGATACTTCCTGTTTGGGTTTAGCCCAGGGTTCCAGACAATGGAATGGTGTTACCTGTGATTAGGCTATTTCCCCTACAATTAACATAATCTAGATGGTATTTTAGAGATGAGCTCAGAGACTTGTCCCCTAGGTAATTGTAGATCCTGTCACACTGGCAATGAAGATGATTCTTCACAGAAGAGTCTGACTTTCATCACTTTACTGAAAGGATTCTAGAAATTTAAGTGAATTCCCCAATGGTACATCTGTCATGCTCAAATCTGATATAACTACTTGGCTATACACACAAGATGTTAACATAGTCTTAACACACAATAAGAAAGGAAACAAAATCATCGTATGACACCTACAGAAGCCAGCAAATACACACTTTCCAATTCTCTAACATACCAATCAAAACCCCGATTTATCTTTTCTTGGGTTATATTTTTATAAAATTGAATATTCTTGTTTTATAATAGAGTAAAATTGCCACTTGTAGTTCCTTTTAACAAAAATAACACAAACAAAATATATAAATCAAACTCACAAGTCATGATAAGGTTATATTGATATTTTAAAATTGGACATCTTAGCATAAATATATATTTATATAGAAATTAACAGGAGGGTGGAGTAGACACAATAAACAATTTCTCTTCATTTATTCTATTTTTTCTCCTCTATGCTGGCTGCCTGTGTATATGTGTCAAATTTGAGTGGGAAAATGCATTCCTCAGCATATATTTATAAAGGCTTCAATGCATCTTTTTGCAAAATATTCTCCAAATAACAAAAAAATGAAGTACATTTTAAACTAATTTATTTTGTTTACAATGAAAAATTATTTTTTAGTTCCTTAGAACATTTTGTGAAATATCACTTCTGGACTGAGGTGTCAATTTCTTCAAAGAAAAAGAATCTGAAGATAAAATGGGAAATGCTGTCTCAGTAGTTTTGTGCAGAGTTCAGCAAGTCAGGAGGATATTTACAAGTTTAGTATAAACCAAACAAACAGAATCAGAGGTATCACAAAAGACTCTACGATGACCACACTGTGTCGGGGTGCAGGTCAACAGGAGAAAGAAATGAGTCTGCAAGTATCTGACCACACTAGAAGTGCAAACTCTGTCAGCGAACATCAGCGGAATAATTAAAATATGTTTTCAAAGTGACTCTGGAAACCAGAACAGTTGAAGTATGCAATTGTTATTTGTTTCCTTTGTTTGAAATGCCTGAGTGACAGACATATAGTTCAAGATGCCTAAAGATTAGGTTGCCATATTAGGCAAACCAACCATCAAGCACAAATCCAGAGAAAGTCAGCGCAAATGGATGGGTTAAAAAAAAAAAGATTGATTTATTTATCATATATACAGTGCTCTGCCTGCATGTATGCATGCAGGCCAAAAGAAGACATCAGATCACATTAAATATGGGTGTGAGTCACTATGTGGTTGTTGGGAATTGAACACTCTTAACCTCTGAGCCATCTCACCAGCCCCTGAGTAGTTGGGTTTTTTTAGGTTTTCTGGGTTTTTGTTATTGTTGTTGTTGTTTGTTTGTTTGTTTGTATCCCATTCCACAGGTGCTGACTACCTGAGTCTTAAATTTGTTGACTAGTTTTTGCCAAAAACAGACATGTTCTCTCACATAGGCAAAGCTATGTTTCATTGCCAAGGCTTGAGTCCAGATGGTTAGACTGGCAAGAAGGAAGAATGCACAAGAGGATGGAAAGCACAAATAACAGATAAAAACATGCTGGGTGGCTAGAGAGATGGCTCAGGGTGTAAGAGAGTGTACTACTGTTACCGAGGCAGCGGTTTGTTATCCAGAACCACCAATGTAAAGTATCTCACAACCATCTGTAATTCAACATCAAGGGTAACAAGAATGTGGGGACCTGCATTTACATGCACAACCTCTTCTCTCCTGACATGCGTGCATGCTGTCACCACAGGGCTTCCTTATGTCCTGGATCATTGTCATGTGAGGTTTTACCATGACCCCTTACATCAGCCTTTATCTATGGCACTCTGACTGTCCCCATCCCCATACCACTCCCTTTGTCACCTTGAAGCACTTAGATAATTTTGTGCTTTACATACCTGAGAAGTTAAGGTGACCTCTGAGAGGGATAGATGAAGGACTGAGAGTTGGGTCCACAAGTAAGAAAAAGAAACCTGACTAGGTAATAAAGAGCCTAAATCTCAACATGGCTGGCTGGCTTCCTCCTTGTCTTTTGTCATGGAGGCAAACGCCTGGCAGCTTATAACAAAGGGGCAGGCTTTTTTCTCAGGCCAGTAGAACTGCCCCCCCCCCTCCCAGAAGATGAATGAGTCAGATGATTTCAAGAACAGATCAGGATAGGTTTACCCCAAATTTGTGGAAGTATCAGCCTGTCTTTCTGCAATCTGACAACCTCGAAAATGGGGGTGGAAGAAGCCCTCAAAGAGCCTTAAAATTCCCTGCCCTCAATGAGAGATCAGCCTTCTGAGTAAGGAGCCTCCCTCTGCTCTGTGAGTGTGCACGCATGTGTAGAGACTAAGTGTGAGCCCTGGGAGTCTTTCACTGTTGCTCTTCATCTCAGTTTGGATTGTTTCACTGTCTGAGCCCGAATGGCTAGGCAGCCAGCCCCTGAAATGTTGCACTCCCTCAGCAATGAGGTTCAAGGCACAGCACATCTCCTTTAACTTTTATATAAATTCTATAGGTTTGTGTCCAGACCCTCATGGGTGAGCCACAAGCACTTTACTCACTGAACCATCTCCTCAGCCCGACTCACTGAGATCTAGTTTGACATATTTCAAAAGGAAATTGTGCATATTGCATAAAGCTGAGCTGCAACCAAGGGGAAAACTTTATGTACAATTGAAACCAAGTTTATCAGTGCACAAGTTTATCACGTGAACAATGGCAATCAAGACAAACTGACAGCCACAACAATAAGAACCCATGAGCACAAATACTAAAAGGTTTCCTAAAGTAGCTGAAAAATTAGAATGCATATAACCTCATTGCAATATATATGCACGGGGAGCCCTAAGGAGTCGAGAATGCCTAAGAGGTCTCGCTCACCATGATTGTACAAAAGTGGTGCTGTTCAATCACCAAGTAAGACACCAGGGCACCAAAGTTACTAAAATGGTTAACAGAAGCAAGCGGTGCTGAGTATGTAAATCAGTAAAAACTGCCTTATAAGATACATAATAAAATAGTCTGAGAAAGGCATGGGAAGTAAGCCAAGTGCCAGTGTCCTTCCATGGTCTCTAGTTCAGTTCCTGACTCCAGGTTCCTGCCTTGAACTCTTTCCTGACGTCCCTACGTCCCTTCCTGATGAACTATGACACAATGTAAGCAAAATCAACTTACCTCCCCAAGTAGCTTTTTAAAAATGATTTAAAAAGTTTTGCTCGCTTTACATCCCGACTGGACCCAAGTCCCTCATCGCCTTTTGGTCCTATCCTTCCCTCCCTCAACCTCCTCCCCATCCTCTAGTTTTCAGAAATGGGGAGCCCTCCTCCCCTAACACCTGACCTCAGCCTATCAAGTCTCATCTGGAGTGCATGTATCCTCTTCCTCGGTGTCCTGACAAGGCTGCCCCGGCCAACCAGGGGGGAAGTGATCAACACATGGTGGCCAGAGTGCATGTCAGTAGTAGTCTCTACTCCTCATATTATGGGACCCACAAGGAAACTGTACTGCCTATGTACTACATCAGGGCAGAGGATCTGGGTCCTCATTATGCATAGTCCTTGGTTGGTGTATCTGTCTCTGCAGCACCACCCCCCTCTGCCCAGATTCTAATGGACCAAAGTAGCCTTTAGCCATAGTGTTTCATCACAGCAATAGAAACCTAATTAAGAGAGTATATAGAAATATAATCTTTGTTTAGGAAAGTTTAGCAAAGCATACTAGACACATACGTATTTCCTTAAAACTATGATTCAATTTTAAAATATTTAAATAATTTATTCTAATTGTCACAAATATGGTTTATATTATATGTACACAAAAGACTCTCTTGAAAGCTGGTAATAGTATATACTGGCTTAATTAGATAGATCCTTTACTGTATATTTGATTAGTTACACTGGATGGCTTTTATCATGCTGCTGGCTGAGTTAAACAAAGTTGCTATTATTTTATGGTTGATATAGGAAAAAAAATTGAGAACTTATTGGAATGTGTCTTTTGAATACTGCTTGAGGAAAATCATAAAACCATAAATGTGTAGATAGATAAATCTCAGAAATTGTATATTTAAAAGTAAAAACTAAGTACTACATGTATAATAGAAAGAGTGAGATGCCAAATTCAATCTAGGAATATAAACAAAGTTGTTTACTATATTTACTAGTAAAGTATATTTGTTGATTGTTATGGAAACAAGAACATCATATATGAAAGTGCCAATATAGCTAACTAGATTCTATGGAAAAATTATCTATGATTTCACCCTCCACACCAAAATAGCAACTTAGAGGGAGCCGAAGCATACCAGCTAAGTTAGGAATCACTCTACTGTACTTCAATGATTTCTAATTCCACATTAAGTGATACAAAGGAAACTGTCCACAGGCTTTTCAGGCTGCTTCCCCACTTTGATGTAATGCATAATGTTTGCTTCTCTGCACTCTAGTTTCCTGTAGAAACAGTACTTTTTCCTCTCTCTCAGGCTGACCTATATAGTTCAGTCTGTGGAATGAAAAAAAATATGAAATGTGAAGATATATCATTCTTATAATACTATCTCTAAAATATCTTCCTAAGGGAAAGCACTTTCATAGATACATACTGTAATATAATTGACAACAATGAAAAAATGAAAATAACTGAAACATTTAAGAGCTAGGATCTGGTACAGAATTACAGGATTTCTTTTCAATAGAAAGACAGACATACTTGTAGTAACAGTAAATTATGCCTTTAGGAAAATATTTAAATGATGAAATATATTTAAAAATAAATGTTTGTGTATGTATTACTTAGAAGACAAAATAATAAAAAGCTAATATATATATATATATATATATATATATATATATATGTATATATATTGTGGGGCTGTATTTATACATTACACATACAACCTTTAAAGTCTGAGGGCTGTAACCACCTCTAAGAGAAAACTTCAGAGCCAATGATAAGGGATTTTTAAGTTTGGAAAAATATTGTAAAGCTTATTGATTAAAAAATGTTGCTCATTATTCTGTTAACAAAACCGAAGTTGTTGTGTTAAAACTTTAAAGCTAGATACAGATATTTAAGTGTATAATTCAAATACTTGAGAGGCATAGCCAAGAGGCTATTCACACATTGGAGCAAATTTGGTCCTTGTAGTGAGTGCTAGGGCTTCATAGTAAGACCATGTCTCAAATAAATAAACAAGTTTCTAAAATATTTTTTATTATAGTTTATTCAGATTACTTCCCAATTGTTGTACCCTCATTTGTATCTTCCTCTTCTCATCCTCCCTCTTTCACGCTACTCCCCTCCCCTAGGCCTATGACAGAAGGGGATCCCCTCTGCCACCGTATCACCACAGCCTACCAGTCTCATATGGATAGCCTGCTTCCTCTTCCTCTATGTGTTGCTTGGCCTCCCACCAAGGGCCAGTGGTCATATTGGGAGGACCTAATTTGATCTTTTTATATAAAATATAACTTGTCAAATATTCTCACCTTCTTCTTAGCAAAATGATCCTACTCTGCCCATTTTCCAAGTATTTAACACTAATACAGGAATCTGCTTTCCTTGTTGTATAATGATTTAGCATATCTTATTTTTCAAAAAAAAAAAAAAAGACTTCAGAGCTAATGACAGAGTTTACTTATCTTGGTTTCTCAAATGATTTCACAATTAATAAGTAATGATAAGAACAGAGCAATGAAGAAATATTAGTCTACACATGGCCATACTAGTGGAAACTTATAAAAAATTCTTCCTCCCCATCTCTAAAGAATGTTGAAGATCACTGCATGAATTGCTTATTTAAAATTTAAGAGTTCTATTTTCTTATGTATTCTGGGATACCATTCTGTCCTGACTACTGTGCTATTTATTGATAACACTCTTCATGGCTTGACTAGAAATAATGACTCTACTTAGAGGAGTGTTACAAAAACTGCCTATGGGAAGAAGGAATGGGGGCATTAGTTGATGCTATCAGTTACTCATACATCAGCACCTACTTGAGACCAGTTCTAGGACAAGCCATTTAGACTTAAACATTACAGTCTCTGACCAAGTGGTCTTGGCCTTGGAGGAACCTGCAAAGGGGTCACGGTTGTCAATGGTGAGTCCCAGCAGCTTCCAGGAGGAACAAAAAAAGCAACTCAATTACTAGTAGGAGAACTAGTGTTAATTAAAAGCCTACTTTTCTGCTTCAATTCTGTTTTCTATTCACAAAAGCAGGTTTAAATCAAAGGAGACATAAATAAAGGACAGGCAGTCTTTATTTTTAACTTTTAATATATTTTATTAATTTATTCATATTACATCTAAATTGTTATCCCATCCCTTGTATCCTCCCATTCCTCCCCCCCTCCTATTTTCCCCTTACTCCCCTCCCCTATGACTGTGACTGAGGGGGGCCTCTTCCTCCTGTATATGCTCATAGGGTATCAAGTCTCTTCTTGGTGGCCTGCTATTCTTCCTCTGAGTGCCACCAGGTCTCCTATCCAGGAGACGTGGTCAAATATGGAGCACCAGAGTTCGTGTGAAAGTGACTTTCACAGAACAGGCAGTCTTAAACAAAAGTGTATCTGATTAGAATTCAATACTCTTCCATGATGGGTATAAACTTGGCTGTGAACATGACAGTATGTGGAATTACCAAGGTAGCCCTTTGGGGTGTTTGTGAGGATTGTCTACATTGGGTTAGTTGAGGTAAGAAGATCCACTCTAAATGTGGGTAGTACTATTTATGGGCAGGATTCTCTACTTGACTAAACATAAGTAAGCTGCACACAAACACTCATGTCTCTCTGATCCCTGACTACCGATGAAATGTGGCCACTTCCCGTTGGACTATCCTGCTCAAGATAAATTATATACTCTGGAACTATCAGTCAAATCAAGCCTTCCTTCTTGGGTTATTTCTGCCATAAATATCTTGTATCAATGAAACAAGTAACTAATAACATTTATTTTACTTAGGTGTCTATTTAATGACAAAGAAAGAACCCACTCACAGAGGGGAGGGAATCAACTGATATATGATAACATAATCTCAGATACTTAAAAAAGTTTCTTTATAACTTCTGTTTGAATGTAAACCATAATAGAATAGAAATAAAACAATCGAGAAGATTGACTGGACTAACGTCTCCTGAGAATTCTGTTGCCCGGTATTGAAAATAACATAGTTTAAAAAAATAAAATATGACAAATTATATAAATTCCCATGCTTTACATTTTCTTGAACAAAAAAAGATATGATTTTGTGAGCATGTCATGCTTGGAAGACACCATTCTTCCAGTGTATCTCAGCAGAGCACAGTGGGATGTTCAGTTAAATATAGTCTTTTCAAACCCTAAAATTTTGACTCAAATAAATTTGATTTGTGTATGATTCTCTGATGTTAAGTGCCAGTTTTGCACGGAAACTGAATTACAGACACGGGTGCCTAAGTGCATCTACTTTCTGAATTCATCAGGCTCCTTCCAATATTCAATCTGAAAAGCTTGTCCACTTCTCCAGTTTGTACATGAAACTTGGGAAGAATGAGATGAGCACAAGCCATGCCCTCTAACCTATCATTTAAATTCCTGTCGAGCTTTGAAGGGGCAATAATGAAAATCCCTGAGTACACCAATCACACTAGCCCTGACTATAGTATTTCAAAAGACTCAAGCCATAATTACAAAGATGTATGTCTTAATGCTCCTAGACATCTGTGTTCTGCTGAACATATTCTAGGCGCGTGAAACGGTGTGAAACATGAACATGGAATGTAAAAAATTCCTAGGCATAAAAAAAAATAAGAAACCGCTAACTTGCCTCAGATTTCTGAAATACAGAGTTAAAAAATGATGATGATGAAGAGGAGGAGGAAGAGGAGGAAGAGGAGGAAGAGGAGGGGAGACAAGTGGTCCACTGTGCTTACACATCTCTCAGTGGATGACATAGATTGAAAAGAAGACTGGATTAACATCTCCTGAGAATTCTGTTGTCCGGTATTGAAAATGACATAGTTTAAAAAATAAAATATTTTATATTATCTATCTTCACCTGGTTTGACTGTCACAGAATAGCAGGAGGGGTGAGGTTTCCTGGGGAGTAGGCACTGAAAGGATGTGATTAAAGTAGTCCTCAGAACCTCTGGTGGTTAATCTCACCACCAGAGAATGCTTGGAAGCCATGTAGGATGTGTCTCTGAAGGACTCTGCCAGCGTTTCACACCTGGCTTCCTAAACTGAAAAAAAGAGGGAGTCCTCCCCATGCCAGCTCAACATCATCTAATCCTGGAAAAGGAGAATAAAGCAAGTAGAAAAGGAGGAATGCATTCGCCTAGGATATCCTTTCCTCCTGTTGGCTAAGGATAGCTCACGAATCCTGCCTGCAGACTGTATGTAGTGTATACTATTCAAGATCTGGGTCTAAGGCTTTCAAAATAGGCTAAGCTATTACATTGGCTCTATTGTATTTGAAGCCTGGTGCTGTTGTGTTGACAACTTCGGGCCTCGTTAACTTATCCCCTTTCCCGCGTTCATGCTTCCTGCCCTCTACCCTCTTTCGCCAGTACTGTGGTCCCTTTCTACCTTATTAACAAGACTGTTTATAAGCTAGCTTGTTTAGCAGCATATTTGCCTAAGGTCTCAATTCTAGCATCCACAACTGAGTGGAAACATATGACATGTGTAATTCTGAACATGTGTTATCTCATAAGTTTAGCTGATAATTTCATAATTTTACTTTTTCTTTTTTTACAACTGACTAATATGTGACTGGCTGACGTACCACATTCTCTACATCCATTCAGCAGTTTGCAGACATCTATGTTGTACCCTGCACCAATTTACTGACTATTGTCCATAATGCATTCATGAGTATGGATGAGCAGGTATTTTTGTAGGAGGATATCAAGGGGTTGACTTTGCCAAGAAAGTATTAAGCTTTTCATATGGTAGACCCATTCTAGTTTTTTTTTTTTAGAACCTCCTTCAGATTCTCACAGTTGCTCTTCCTATTTGTGTTTGTACTAACAGTGAACGAATGTGCTCGCTTTACTTACATCCACACCAATATATGGATAATCATTTACTATTTTAATGTTAGTGATACTATCTTATTGAATTTCCATGATAGATAAGAATGCTGAATATTGAAGGCGTACTTTAGCATTTTATATTCCTTCCTTTGAGAATTATCTGTTCACCTCATTGAGTTGATCCAATTTTTATTTAATATCTTTGATTTCTTGATGCTTAGTTTTTGAGGATTTTTTTTAAAGATACTATGGTTAATTTACTTGTTATTAGGCTATACTTATGACTATGGTATCATCTAACCCACTTTTACAATCAATACAGACACAGAGAACTGATGTATTTCAGAATAAACCTTTCCCTGGGCCAAGGCAGATATCACCTCCTATGCTATCTTCTATTATCTCCCAGTCTCCACCCCATTCCAACTGCTTCTAATAATTTCTATTTAGACTCCCTCCCACCTGTAATCCCAAAACACTTGCTAACATTCTCCTTCTCGTTCCTTGAGGAATGTCAGCGTTCCTACTCTGGGTCCATGTGGCTCTTTTCATACCTCATGATGATTCTCTTTCTTCCTCTCCTGTCTCTCTCTCTCTCTCTCTCTCTCTCTCTCTCTCTCTCTCTCTCTCTCTCTCTCTCTCTCTCTCTCTCTCCCTCTCTCTCTTTCTCTCCTAAGATCTTCTCTGCTCAAAGCCCAGGAGCCTTCGCTCTACACCTTCCTTCTGCTTTGCCCAGGTATATTTAATCACCCAATCAGGGAGGCAAGGTTCAGGGCAGTAACTAGATCTTGTGAGCTAATAGTTGCCATTTGAATACAAAAGACCATCCTCCAACACGATCCTAACTCTTTGTCCACTGTATAGCTGTGAAACCTGTCACATTTTGTAGGCTGCCTTTCCTTTGCTGTACAGAATCTTTTTAGCTCATGAGATCCCATTTGTGAACTGTTTGTCTTATGGTCTGTGTTGCCAGATCCAATTCAGAAAGCCATATCTTGTGCCTCAGAGCTCAATTGTATTCCCTAGTCTCTATGTTGACAGATTCAGGGTATATTCTCTTATTTTGAAGTCCTTGAAATATTTAGAATTGGGTTATATATAGGTTGAGAATAAGGACAAGGTTTTATTCAAGCTTGCTCAGCACTATTTGTTGATAATACTGTCTTTTCTCCAATATAAGTCTTCAGTCACTTTGCCAACAATCATGTGGATGTGGGGCTGTAGACTTTCATCTGTGTAACCTCCATTCTGCTCCGCAGCAGAGCATCTTTCTTATTACCATGTTTTTGGGTTACTATAGCATAACTAGAAATCTGGGGTGGTGATGCCTCCAGCACTGCTGCTATTTCCATGTGCTGCACTGATGAACATGCTTTAATAAGTAATTTGCCCTTTCTCCTATGAGGTTTTAATACCCTTTTCTTTCATTAATCTAGGTTTAAAAATTAGGGCATCCCTATCTTTTCTGTTAAATTAACTAAAGGCTTGTCAACCCTGTTAATCTTTTCAATGAACCAACTCTTCCTTTCCTTGTAATATATTTGATTCTTTGTAATATTTGTTGTTCTTTGCAATACATTTTTTTCTTTCTCATTTCAACACTGAACTTTATTATCTATTCTGGAAATTTTATTCATTCTTGTTTAACCAAGGCCTTGAAGTGAATGATTCAGTTATAAATTTGAGATCTCTCCAATTAGATTTTTTATGTAGCCATTTTATTCTTAGAACTGTGTTCATGCGTCTCATAGATTTGCTATTTTTTCTTTGTTAAATAGGCACTTTATTATTAGAATTGTCTTCATTGTGTCCCATAGGTTTTGGTATGGAGTGTGTGTGTGTGTGTGTGTGTGTGTGTGTGTGTGTGTGTGTGTGTGTGTGTTTGCTGTAGGCACTTTATTCTTAGAATTATCAATGTCATTCCATATAATTTGGAATGTTGTGTTTTCATTTCTATTTCAAATCAAGAAATTTTACATCTGCCGTCTTGATTTTCTCTTTGATCATATTTGCTATTCTGAAAGATTATTAGTCTCCATGCTTTTGTGCACTCTTTATTGTTGAGACACCTAGAAAGTGCTGTTGATATCTAGTTTTTATATGAAGTTTACTTGTCAGATTGTAGAATAAATATGCCTGTTTGGTGTCAGTGTCATTTGCTTGTGGAATTTTTCTACTTTATTCCCATAAGGTATGAGGTGTGGCTCTCAAGAAGTGAAAAGAAGTAACATGCTTTGTAATCCCACTGCTGGTCTATGCATATTTGTTACAGAATTGAGATTACAAACATTAAGCTACTATTGAATATGTGTATTAACTTATGTGATTTTATGGGGTTTTTTAAAAAACTCATTTTGAGTAACCGTTCTAGATTTGTTTTTTATTCATTTCCAAGAACTCTTGGATGTTTTGTTCTTCTCTTCAGATGGAAAAAAGGAAATTTTCAAGTAAAAATATAAATTTAATATAAACATATTTTAAAAAGGAAAAACAACAAGCCAAAATGCATTCATTATAGTTATATAAATTAACAAATCAATTCAAATGAATGAAATAACAAACTATGTTTACCTTCTGTTTGATCACCAAAGAATAAAAATACAGCTATATATTTTGCAATAATTCTAGTAGAAAACTAGGTTTCAATATATAAAATGTCTTTGTTAAAAGTCAACTTTATACATGTAGTAACGCTTAAAATGTGAATATATTTGTGTTTGATATCAGTGAACATATCTTATTGTGACAGTGTGAAAGTTATTTGTGTGTAAATATGCACATAAAATATATAGTAATGCACAGTAATTATCACTGCAATGCTTTCCTTATATGAAATTAATTATGTATATACTAAACAGTCAAAAACTTTAACATAGATTCATTTAGTATGATAAATGGTATAATATATTACCAAGATTTATATTTTAATGGAAAAGAGCCCTAAGATATGATTAGTATAATATTATTATCATATTAGTGTACATATAGATAAGGAAAAAACTCAAATAACAGTCACAGCATATTATGGAAATGAGTAATTGACCTGATTTTAGAGAATTATACAGTTCTTTATAAATGTATAGAGTTAAAAAATTGTGATAGCTAAAAAGGACAAATAAGAATAAGTAAAAGATACAAACCCCTAAGTAACAAGAATGTTTAAAAAGTATGAAAATAAACATCAGTAATAGACATCAGATTATATTACAAGAGCCGGGCATGGTGGCACACGCCTTTAATCCCAGCATTTGGGAGGCAGAGGCAGGTGGATCTCTGGTCTACAAAGCAAGTCTAGGACAGCCAAGGCTACACAGAGAAATGCTGTCTCAAAAAACAAACAAACAAACAAAAAGATTATATTACAAGAAAATATGGCATGTAACTCCCTATTGTTTTCCCTTTGTGCAGTGGTTCTCTCCTAATTCCACAACCCTTTAATATAATTCTTTTTGTTGTGGTGACCCCCAACCATAAAATTATTTTTGTTGCTGCTTCATAAGTTCAATTTTGCTACTTTTATGAATCATAATGTGCAAAAAAAAAAAAAAAAACCCCTGAACTACGCAGGCACATTGTAAAGCACTGATCACAATAGCAAAACTTAAAGATATTAAATGGTAATTGAGAAGAATGAAAAACACTAAAACATAATAAGTGTGGTGTTTTGAGTGCAATAATTGAGAAGTCTTCCCTCATCTTGGACATCTGATTACTTGGTCCCCTCCTAGTGGTGCTCTTAGGACAGATTAGCTGGTGTGGTCTTGCAGAAAAGAAGTTACGTCTGTGGGAGCAGGCTTTGGGAGCTTAAAGACTGTTTCATTCTAGTTCACCCTCTGCTCTGTTCCTATGGTGGAGGGCATGAGCAATCACTCCTGGTCTAGCTGCCATGCCTTTCAGCACCCTCTGCTCCACCACCATGGATTCTAATCCCCTGGACCAATAGCCCAAATGCATCTTTCCTCTGTAACTTGTGTTGGTCATTATGCCTTATTACAGTAATAGAAAAGTAAGTCATACAGTTTGGAATAGTGGGCAGCAGTTAGAAACACTGAATTAATGCCAAGCACTGACAAGAAAATAATGCTAAGCCATTGTCTTGACTCATAAGAGCACACTAGAAGAGTGAGCTATTTCTAGTTACAACAGCACTAAGAAATATCAAAACATGCCTTTTCCTGAACATTTAAATCTTTACCACATTGCGAAAATTGGTGTCAGCAGATAAAGAGATGATTCAGTGAAAAGACCTTTGCCACTATAAGTGGAAAACCAGGATTCACGTCCTGAGGACCTATGCAAAGCATGTATAGTAGCATGAATCTATACTCCCAGGGTGCCAGTGGTGAAGTAGAAAAAGAGACAGAAGAACCCTCTGAAATTCATAGGCCATATGCTCTGCCACATATACACTACAATACACACATAACACACACACACACACTCACACAACTATATAGATATAATTGTTGTCTGTCTTGAAATTAGAGTAAATAAAAATTTAGAATTATGTAGATTCCTTTCTCCATTTTATGATTTTACAAGAAATAATATCTATTAAATATATCAAAGAAATAAAAATTAGTAAATGAGTGCTGAACACAAATTTTGTACAATTATTACAAAATGTTTCACCTGTCTCTCATTACTGGAATTTTATTTAGAAAAGAAAAGAAAAGAAAAGAAAGCTTTAAGCTCCATAATAACAAAAGAAATATTTCCAGTGTTCTGGCTTTAGCTCAGTATAAACACCAAGAGAAATTAATAGAATGTATTCACACATAAGTACATTCATTAGCTAATCAGTTTAGCTAATTGTCTAATTAATACAACATTCACAATAGTGACCTTGAACCTGGTAGTCCAGTAAAATAAAACAAGAAGATCCTAGATATTTGCAAGAAGATCCTAGATACGATTTCAGCTATCGTAACACAGTGTGATATTCATTATATACCTGTGGAGCTACACAACTGCAGACTACCTCATAGTACTTATGTTGAAGGGCAAAGCATACTAAACTAACAATGTTAGAAAATAATTAAGGTACTCTGTTCTAATTTTACATACCTTTGGAGTTAAGTTGACCACTTGAGAGTACACAAACATCACTAACATCTTAAATCTTTTCAAAGCTTAGTAATTATAGTTAATACAGATGGTAGGCAAAAATTATTTTTGAAAAAAATGTATATTACAAGCCCAATTATTTAAATGGGGCTAAGAAGCTATAATTTGACCACCGCTCAGTAATTAAATATTGAGTTAAAGTTTGCTCTGATGATAGAGAATAACAAAATAAGATGTTAATGAACACTAATTGTTCTAATTATTACAGGAAGTGCTGGATCTAAAGCGTATAGAAAAGGTCAGGCATTGTGTACATGTCTGTATTTCCAGAACGCCAAGAGCTAAGGCAGGGGGATCACCCATAAGTTCAAGGGCAGCCTGGGACTGCAGAGTGAGGCTTTATTGAGTGACCTAGAGAGAGAAAGAAAGAGAGGTGCAGGCATAAACACTGAACTTTTAATCATATAGAAGCAACTTGATGTAAAACTCTTTATTTTTGAAATTTTATTTCTTGGAATAGCGACATGTAAATTAATAAACATTTTAATTAAAATATTACATCATTTTTCCCTTCCTTACCCTCCCTCCAGCCCGACCCATGTCTCCTTTCTCCAATCTCTACTGTGTCTCCAGGTCTTAAATTGACATCTTCTTTTTCTTTGTTTATTATTGTTACATATGGACAAAACTATATTACAAAAATATAAATACAATACTTGTTTTTGCCTGTATATGGTTTCAGAGATGACCATTTAGTATTGGGTAACCAGTCAGGTGCTCCCAGCAACTTTTTTTTTTCTTTACATTTTGTCTAGAGGTAGGATCACACAAAACTTTTCCCCTTTTGATGCTAATATGTCCACTGGTACTGCAATGACTTATTTATGAAGCCATTGTTTCACATGGGACTTCCTGGTAGTCTGAAATTTGCAATGCTCACACCTCTTCTGCAGTGTTCCCTGAGCCATAGATAGAGCAGCAGTGATAAAGATGTATCTATTTGGGCTCCACTCCCCAAAATCTGATGAACTCTGTGCTGGGTCAGGTTATAGTTTTCTGTGATGGTCTCTGTTAACTTTAAAGAAAGGAGGCTTCATTGAAGAAGGGCAGGAGCTTCATTCATCTGAGGCGTATAAGTAAGATTTAGACTGTAGCCAAGAACTATACTGATCTAGCAAAGTGGTGACAGTAGATTCATTTCTAGGGTCTATAGCCCCACTAGCCCCAGGGATCTGTCTTGGTTTCCAGTAATGGCCACAATATCCATATGATGAGTGGGGCTTAAGTCCAACTTGACACCTGCCATTTGTCATATGATGTCAATTCAGGAACCTTCATGCATATCTTGCCATGTTGGTTAGTTTTTGGTCCATTGGTGCTGCAGCTAGATAGGGCTATTTAATTGCTTCTCTCTCTTGGAAACCTGAATAGTATTTTCTAGAACCATAGAATCTAGGTCACAGAGAAGAGGCTTTCAAGTCTCTTCATGTGACCTAAATGTGTGGTGTCTTCATCAAGAGAGACCCATCCTCAAGCCTCGAGAAGCAACCAAGGACTTACATCAATAATCTCTGTTGATTTGGGAGTCATCTGAGCTCTCTTAGTGAACCACTTAAAAAGTTTATTTTGACTAATACCAAAGGTCTTGTTTGTCTACAGTTCTTATTAGAGCATTGCCAGCACAAGTGGCTTTAATTTCCTTTAAGATATAAATATGTGTAAATCGTGTGTGTGTGTGTGTGTGTGTGTGTGTGTGTGTGTGTGTGTGTGTTTATATACACATCCACTCTTGAATATTTTGAGTAGGTTGGCTATGAACAATGCAGAGCAAGTATCTATGGAATAGTAAGTTGAGTCTTTTGAGCAGATGACAAGCAGTTGTATTGCTGGAAATATGAAGACATGTTTTTTGCCTTTTGAAGATTTTTCCATATAGATATTCAGAGTAGATGATACAACTTGAATTTTTATCAACATTGGATGTGGGGGATCTACTTTCTCCACAGCCTCATGACCACTTGTCAGTGAGATTCTCATGAGACAATATGAGCTTTTGACAAAATTCAACATGATTTTATGATTAAAGTTCTAAAGCTGACAGGACTAGAGGGGCTATACCACAACATCAAATGCAACGTTATCCTAAATGAAGGAAAATTCAAATAAATCTAATTAAACTCAGGAATGAGAAAGACCTCCTACTATGCCCAATCTTTTGATAGAGTGATGGAAAATTAGCCATAGCAATTGGGAAAGAGAAAGAAGTTAAAGTGATACAAATAGGAAAAATAATTTCTATTTGCAAAGAGTATGATTGTGCGAAGAGATACAAAAAAATCTCCAAAAACTTCTGGAAACAATTAAAAAAAATCAGCAAAGTGGTAGGGCACAAAAGTAACTTAGAAAAAATTCAGTTTTTAAACATAAAAAAATACACTGAAAAAGAGATTAAATACACACTTGCATCCACAATAAAATATCTTGGAGTAAACCTAGTGATGGAAGTGAAAGATCCCTAAAATGAAAATCTCAAAGGCCTGGTGTAGGCTCTGAACTTTTTCAAACCTACTTTATTTGGAGTTCTTTAATGTTTAAACCTCCCTTAAAAGTCACTTGCACTATATAGGAGAGAAAAGAGGCTAATAAGAATGGGACAAGTAGACTTTTTTAGATTCAGTGCCTTAGAGCAATTCCACAGATTCAAGGGGAATCTATGCCCTAGATATGCCCTATATATATCCTCTCAGAGTCTGTACTAAGATGTTTTTTCATCTTAGTATGGGGCAAAGACCAAGCCCCGGCAAGGGTGCTTCCTCTTTTAGTGGGTAAATATCACATGTTCTCTCACAAGTCTAGCCTCCATCCTACATTTGGGATCAAAACAAAAGCATGTTTACATTCACTACCACCTGAAGACACGTAGACCAATGAAAATCTAAGATGAGTACTTGTCAGTACAGTCATCTGATATGTGCAAAGAGGCAAAGGATATACACTAGGAAAAAGATAGCATCTCCAACAAATAGTTCTGGAAAAGCCAGATGTTCATATGCAGTAAAATTGGACCCATATAAATCACTCTGGAACAAAAATTAGTTCAAAGTTAATCAAAGACTTCATTTTGAAATATGAAACACTAAACTGCTTGAAAAAATATAGCTAGTACTTGACAAGATAAAGCTACAGGTAGGAAATTCTGAATAGAATTCCTTTTACCAAGAGACTAAGGGCAGCAATTAAAAAGAGGAGTATCATAAAGCTAAAAGACTTCTATTCAGCTAAATAAACAATCAATGAATGAAGAAGAAACATACAGAATAGGAAAGCATTATAGCATCATTTCCAGCTCCAATTCTGACATACATTAAGGACATACAAAGAACTAAAAATAACAAAGAGCCAAGGATTTAAAAATATATCTAATTAAAAATGGGCCTAGGATCTAAACAGAGTCTTCAAGAGATGTTGTAAAAATAGGAAAGAAACACCTCAGAAATTATTCGTCATTCTTGGTAACTAGGAAGATGCAAATTTAAACCCTTACCCAGATCTAGCCAATGGTCAGAACAGTCTCCACACTTGAGTGGAGAGTGGGATATGACTTTCTCATGTACTCTGGTGCCTCACATTTGACCATGTCCCCTGGAGGGGGAGACCTGGTGGCACTCAGAGGAAGGACAGCAGGTTACCAAGAAGAGACTTGATACCCTATGAGCATATACAGGGGGAGGTAATCCCCCTCAGGAACAGTCATAAGTGAGGGGAATAAGGGGAAAATGGGAAGGAAGGAAGAGTGGGAAGATACAAGGGATGGGATAACCATTGAGATGTAACAAAATAAATTAATAATAAAAATTTAAAAAAATTGAGACTTCATCTCAGTCCAGTCAGAATGGCTAAGATCAACAACCTACTCATTCTTGAAATAAGGATGATATGAATTGTGGAACCTAATTAAGTTTTACTGTCTCAGTGAAATTTCTCTGTAACAGAGAGTAACAGCATAAAAAGCATAAATGAAATTGATAAATAACCTTCTCCCCATACACACATCCTAGTTGGAGATGTTTCTTCAGGCTCAGAAGGTAAGTCTGTGACTATAATGGTGGAAGCAAGGCAGCAGAGAGGTAGGGGTGACCTCCTCTAACAAGGACACACGTTGCACCTGCTAGGAACCACGCATTCAAGTGTAGAAACCTATGAGAGCCATTTTCATTCCGACAACCAGTTGGCTTGGTCACACCCACAGTAAAGTTACTAAGACAGAAGTTGGCTCCAGATAACAGGATGTCTGGTGGCAGACCAGAACACGTTTTGTTGTTTTGCTCTTTTTTTTTTTTTAATCAAGTTGGAGGAATTTGGAAGTTTGAACTAGAAAACCCATCAGCTGCCACAATAAAAGCTTAAAAGGCCTTCCTAGTAGGAGACTGGGGAGTTAGTAGTCCTGATAGCAGTACGGACTGTGGACAGCCAGCTTAAGAGGTTTCACAGGGGAACATTTCAGCAACTGAGCTAGACCGCACTCCTGTAATAGTTCGGCAAACTCTATGGTTGCTTTGTGCCATTGTCCTATGAACTTGCCTGAAGCGAAATGTAAAATTAATGGGCTAGTATCAATGGAGGAGGTTTCAAGGCAGACTATATTGACTTCATCACATGATTGTAAAGAGTCACTGGTCATGGCAGACAAACAGGTCTAAGATAGGAGCAGAGCAAATAGAGAAAAATATAAAACATCCAGTTTAGAGAAGAGAGGAACAAATGTGAATTAATGTTGCACAAGGGTTCAAGATTACCAGGTAAGGAGATTAGCTCCGTTGAGAAAAGCCTCCCATTCAGCACTAAAAGGGAGTGGCAGGAAATGTGGGCAGTGTGCATGCAAATTCTCTATCTTCTTAATGTCTCCAGTGAATTATTTTACTGACACAGAATAGGCTTATTATTTTGGTATAAGGCACCACATGTCCTTTATCTAAGAGCCTCCATAAATAATGCAGACACCATGCAAACTACCAGTGTATAAAAGCAACCTATTATCTGATGTCATAGATCCAAAGCCCCCATAACAGATCCACTGACTTAGGAATTCTGTGTAAAACTAAATATACAAACAGAAGCAACAATAATATGGCACAGCATTAGTAGTTACTTAATGCCAAGGTCTAGAGCTCACTTTCTATGTCCACTCCTTGGAGAGTCACTCTTTCTACATGCATCTTGTTCTAAAAACAATGCCCTGTGCTGACTGTTAGTCATGTGATTGGCTAACATAACTGTCCTTATGACCTCCTGAACTTTCTTCCTCAATTATCCAAATGTGTTTGTTCAAAGAATTTATAACCTATTCTAAGGTCCAAAGATTGAGGGCAAAATAGAGAAATGTACTTGAGACCTAGTTCCTGACCTGAAACTCAGCAGATAGATTCCCTTTTCTGAACAGGAAAATGAACGAAGAGGAGATTTCATGGAGTTATAAGGGAAAACTCTTTCTGAAACACTTAAGCCACCAACAGGAAGTACCTCTCCCTCTAACAAGAAGGACACCTCTGAATCTTCAGTCTTCAATGTTTCATCATGTGGAGACAGACACACATGACTAGCAGGATTCTTACAGCAGCATTTCTGGTTCCCCGTTTCCTGTTATGCTGACAGAAAATGTCAAATATACTGAGCATTTATCTGTGGCGTTGGATTCCTTTCCTTGTAAAGGAGCCCCACGGATGCGTGGGTAACAGACCCAGAATCAGGGCTACGGAGGTATCTCAGAAGGTAAGATATTTGACACAGAAACCTGAGGAATGGAGTTCAATAACCACATGAAAAGCTGTGTACAGTGATGCATACCACTATCTCTAGAGGAACAAAGGACGTGTGGATGTCTGTGGCTTATGGGCCAGCCAGTGTAGCGATAGCAAACTGGTGAACTCCAGGTTAAGTGAAGGAGCCTATCTCAAGGTATATGGTGGAGACTAGCTAAAAAGACAGCCCAGGTTTACTTGTTTACTTTTGGCTTTTAGTCACATTTAGTCAGGGATGCATACACATTCACACACATATGCACACATTACACACACACACACATACACACACACACACACACACACACACACACACACACACACACACACACACACGAGTCTATAGTCACCCCATCCCTTTGGAATACCCAGAAAAGACAGCATTGCCAAAGCATCACTGTCTGGCTTCAAAAATGAACCCTCTGACTCTGCACAGTTCTCGTCCTCGGAAGACAGACACCTTGAAAATCACTTAACTTTTCAATGAAGTTTGTGGTAGAGACAGTCACAGAAATTTTTTTCAGTTTTGAAACTCATGATCTACAACAGCTTTGGAAAATGTGATTCTTTTTTACCTTCTTTATAATTTTTATGAGTAACCTTTTAATTTGGCTTCGGTCTTGATCAGACATGTCAAAAAAACAAACGTTTTGAAACTTAGATGTATAAATATAACACTTAGGGAGATTCTACTTAGCAAATTATGTTTCATTCCTTAGACAATAATCTTGCTAGAGACATCTTATTTTTCCTCTCACTACAGGCTGGTGCAATAAAGAGAATATAACTTTTTGGTTCCTAAGTAATTTTATCATTTTGAGCCACATCTGCATTACTTTGTGTGAATTTTCAGAAGTATGAAGATCTCTCTAGGATTAATCAAAAATTTATTGTTTTCTAATTAGCTAAAAGTTTGCATTAGTCTTTGAGAAAATAAAGTCAAAAGTATTTTTATAATAATATTCATCCTGAGTGGTGGCAGTGTCATTATTTTCCAGAATGAGGAAATTACAGCTGCCATAATATATATTCATAGAAATATCACATTTAATTGGCTGTTCTTAGGGTAATATAGATCATTCATCCAACTTTTATTTTAAAACAGTTAAAGTGCTTCTCATTTTATCTAGTATGACAGACATATTTCCAAATGAGGATGATAACATACATTATATATGTGTGTGAATGTATATGTGTGTGCATATATATATATATATATATATATATATATATATATATATATATATATTAAGGCACACCTATATATCCACATAGAAATCTTCAATTTTAAAATAATTGAAGTAACAGCATGGTAAACACTGGCTAGTTTGAATTAAGAAGCTATCACAGTTTTGAGGTCACTTAAGGAAAACAGGATACAGTATTCAGCACAGAACATAGACATGGTAGTTCCATGAATGCATACATGTACAAAAGCTGACAAATGCTGCAAAAACTTCTAATATAATCATTTGAGGTTTGTAATGATTATCCTGTGATGAAATCAGGACACCATGTCAGTCCATCAGCTATTATGTAAAGAGACATGGAGTATTTCACAGGAACTTTCAGTGTGATGGAAAATATGTGGAAATGTTGTTCACGTTATTTTTTTTTTTAATTCATGAAGACAAAGAATCAAGAGACACAGCATTTAGACTGGGTTCTATCTTAATATAATTGATTTTAACCCATGAAATATTAAAAAAAGAAACTACATGGCTGTTAAAGAAATTGTGATCACCAGAGAAAGAATAAGCGTGCTACCAAGATGAGACTTGATAGGCTGTGACCATATAGTGGAGGAGGAGGTCCCCCTCTGTCACAGACCTAGGGGAGGGGAATAGGGTGAAAGTGATAGGGAGGGAGTAACGGGAGAATACAAGTGAGGGGATAACAATTTAGATGTAACCTGAATAAATTAATTAAATTAAAAAAGAAACAAATAGTGATCACTAGAAAATATCATCTAATTTTTGATCTGGGAGTTTGTATATCATTATGTAGTCTCTAAAATCATATTTATGATTTTTCTCCAATATTATCGCAACTAATCACTAGTTGTAACTATGCATCATGTATGTGATAGCCATTGTGCTGTCTCTAAGATTACAAATTAAACATGAGTGCTGACCTTCAGTTGGTCATAGTCTAACTGACATGGATGTTCACAACTATGCATAAAGGAAGAGGCTTTTTTATTGTTCTTCAGAACAAGATAGAGGAGACCTGGCCATACTAGAATAAAAAAAAAAAAAGAGTTTTGTACTTGTATTGAGTAGCTAGTTTTGAAAAATCCCAGGGCAGAAAATATTCTTTTGAGCTGAAATTATAGTAGGGAAAGGATCTGCAGCTGGGACAAATAGGCTTATGAAATAGCATATTTTAAATGAAAAAATAGGTACTGATATGATAGGAAACTATAAACAATACACATGTGTGTATAAACAATACACATGTGTGTATAAACAATACACGTGTGTTTATAATACTATATGATATATAGTGTTCACTTTTATATTAAAGAGGTCTTTATATTTGTCTTTATATATGTATTTACACAATCAGATGAAGTGTTAAAAAAATGATTAACAATGCTGGGTGTAATCTCAGCACTCCAGGAGGCAGAGGCATGTGGGTCAGTGTGAGTTCAAGGCCAGACTGCTCTAAAAAATGAGTCCAGGCCAGCCTAGGCTACACAGAGAAACCCTGTCTCAATTTAAAAAAAAAACCAATAACTAAAATCCTTCCTGCAGGTTGAGCTCCGAAACCTACATAGTCTTCCAGCCTTCAGTTTCAGCAGCTGAGCTAGATAGAATACACCATACCGTACAACTACATATAATCACACCAAACTTGTAAGGAGATCTATTTGTACTATTGGCTTTGCATCCATGGAGAAACCTAGTTGAGACATTGATATTGTTGTTTTAACATAATCGACAATAATCATCGACAATTGAAATAATCACAAAAACACTTTATCTGACTCTTTAATTAAGGAACCAAGTTTGGTGTGCACCTACGTATTAAGCAGATCAAACTAATCATGATTTCAAGTTTATCTGATTACTCACTCATCTAAGTCAATTCAGTGCTCCCCAAATGACTACTCTGTGACTATTTTAGCTTAACGTGATCCAGGCTTGTTTTGTTAAACTCTGCTTCCTCTGTGTTCCTAGCATCTGAGTTAGCTCAGCACTTATCTGATACTAAGATTTTTCTACCTGTTTCTGGGGAAGACAAGAGTGTTCTTACAGACACATTAAAACAATGAGAGTATATCAAATTATGAGGTAATAAAGTTTTAAACTCACAAATAAAATTTTACTCTCTGTGTCGAGGAAACCACATTCCATGTCCTTTGTTGAATTACTAAATGGCTTTTTAGTGTAAATTCTTATTCCTCTGCATGCTGCATTAAATTAATCATTGTAATTTATATTTGATGAAGCTATAATAAAGTGTTTGCCAATAAAATACATAAGAAATAGAACACAAATCAAATAGTTATTTGTATAAGGTATATATTATTATGGCAGGGACACTATTGCTCACTAAATAAAAATGTAGTAAAATGATTATATATTCTTAGTAAGTAAAATGTTATAAAATTGAGCAAATATTGATGTAATAATCCATTGTATAACTCAGTCTCAACTAAGGTAAAACCTTTTACTACAAATATGCATGTGTGTGTGTGTGTGTGTGTGTGTGTGTGTGTGTGTGTGTGTGTGTGAAAATACTCCCCCCTTTCCAGAATGGCTTTTGTCTGAAAGTAATATTAACTACATATATTAAGTTAATACCCTAAATCAACATTTAAAATTTTGTGACTATCTGTAAATATTAAAAAAATTGCTTATGAACAATATTGTTTTCTAAACAATGCACATAAGACTACATAGTAGCAAATATTTAAGATTAAGCCATAATAAGCTGTTTTTAAAAATATTTTATAACTTATAGTTTGTATTATTAACTAAATTAACTAAATATAACATTAGAGTGTTTAGTATCATAATTGGCTAAAATTGATTATGAACATACAGAATTTGGAAGTTCCTATTAAATGAGAAATTTGAAACAGATAATAGTTATGTGAGAATAAATGAAGAATACATAGAGATGTAGACATTACAGTTTTACAATTAGTCTATAATAAAATCAGTATAAAATTGAGCTCTTGGTTACAATAGAGTAAACACTTGGGCATAAAAATTCCTGTGGAAACTTGCCTATATACATTTCATTACAGAACTCAAAAAACTAAGACCTGCAAAGTTAGCCTGCTACACAAGAAGAAAAGTCATCTCAAAATAAATAAAGATAAAATAAATATTTAAATAAACAAGTACAAAAATCTAAGGCTAGTGCTCTATGGCACTGGAGAAATCACAGTTGTTACCATGTGCATACACACAGAATCTGACAAAGAACAGAATTAGTTATGTGCACACACATAAATATACACTATAATGAATCTTGCCCTTGAAAGATTTGAATTCAGGGATAGACAATTGTCCACTTCGAAAAGTGACAATGTGGTGGGCCAAGGCTGATTTTTTAAAATTTTTATTTAATTAATTTATTCAGATTACATCTCAATTGTTATCCCCTCACTTGTATCTTCATGTTCCCCGTCCCTCGCTGTTTCATACTAATCCCATCCCCTAGGTCTGTAACAGAAGAGGTCCTCATCCTCCACTATGAGATCACAGCATATCAGGTTTCCTCTTGGTAGCCTGCTTACTCTTCCTCAGTGTCACCAGATCTCACCACCAAGGGGGAAGTGATCAAATAGGGGTCAACAGAGTTCATGCCTAAGTCAGTCCATGCTCTCCACATAATTGTGGAGAATGTGGAGTCCATTGGCTAGATCTGGATAGGGGTTCTAGGTTTACTGCATGCTTTGTCCTTGGTTGGTACAGTTGTTTGAGCTGACCCACCTGTGTCCAGATCTGCCAGCCTTAATGGTCTTCTTGAAGGTTTTTAGGACCCTCTGGATCCTTCTATTTCCCCATTCTTCCTTACCTCTCTCACTAGCATCCCAAAAGGAAGTCCCAGTATCAATCCGAATCTCTGGCTAAGTGAAGACTTTCAGGGGAAATCTCTGTTTCCTGGGGTCAGTGTCCAATTGTAAGAGAGTATATGCCATGTGTATCTTTCTGGGTCTGGGTTAACTCATTCAAGATGATCATTTCTTGTTCCATACATTTATCTGAAGATTTCATGATTTTCTTGTTTTTAAGAGTTCATAGTTCCATAGTTTTTAAGAGTTCCATAGTGTAAATATACTACAGTTTCTTTATCCATTCTTTGACTGAGTGACATCTAGGTTGTTTCCAGGTTCTAGCTATTATGAAAAAGGATGCTATGAACATGGTTGAGCCTATGTCCTTGTTGTGTGGTGGAGCATCTTTTGGGTATATTCTAAAGATTGGAATAGCTGGGTCTTAAGGTAGTCCTATTCCCAGTTTTCTGAGATAGCACCAGATAGATTTCCAAAGAGGTTGTACAAGTTTGCACTCCCACCAGCAATGAAGGAGTGTTCTCCTTTCTTTACATTCTCAACGGCATATGCTGTCACTTGAGTTTTTGATCTTAGCCATTCTGATGTGTGTAAGATGGAATCTCAGAGTTGTTCTGATTTGCATTTCTCTGATGACTAAGGATGGCGAGCATTTTGTTAAGTGTTTCTCAGCCATTTAATATTCCTCTGTTGAGAATTCTCTGTTTATTTCTGAGCCCCGTTTCTTAATTGGGTGACTTGGTTTAGTGGTATTTAATTTCTTGAGCTTTTTATATATTTTGCATATTAGACCTTTATCAGATGTAGGGTTGGTGAAGATCTTTTCCTGGCCTGTCGCTTTGTTCTGTTGACAGTGTCTTCTGATTTACAGAAACTTGCCAACCTCATGAGGACACATTTATTATTTGTTGACCTTAGAGCCTGGGATGTTGGTGTTCTGTTCAGGAAGTTGTTTCCTGTTCCAATGAGTTCCAAGCTCTACTCCAATTTTTCTTCCAACAGATTTAGTGTCTCTGGTTTTATGTTGAGGTTCTTAATCCACTTGGACTTGAGTTTTGTGCATGATGATAAATATGGATCTACTTGCATCTTTCTACATGTAGACATCCAGTTAGATCAGCACCATTTGTTGAAGATGCTATCCTTTTTCCACTGAATAGATTTGACTTCCTTGTCAAAAATCAAGTGACCATATGTGTGTTGATTCATTTCTGGGTCTTTGATTCAATTCCACTGATCAACCAGCCTATTGCATTGCCAGTACCATGAAGTTTTAATTACTGTTGCTTTATAGTACAGCTTGAGATCAGGTATGGAGATTCCTCCAGAGGATCTTTTATTGTACTAGATTGTTTTAGCTATTCTGAGTTTTTTGTTTTTTCATAAGAAGTTGAGAATTGAACTTTCAATGTCCTTAAAAAATTGTGTAGGTATTTTGATAGGGATTGCATTGAATCTGTAAATTGCTTTTGGTAAGATGGCCATTTTTACTATGTTAATTCTCCTGATCCATGAACAAAGATCTTTCCATCTTCTGATGTCATCTTCAATCTCTTCAGAGATTTGAAGTCTTTTTCAAACAAGTCTTTCACTTGCTTGGTTAGAGTTATTCCTAGATACTTTATCTTGCTTGTGGCTATAGTGAAAGGAATAGTTTTCCTAATTTCTTCCTCTGCATGATTGTCATTTGTAGTTAGGAAGGCTACTTATTTTTTTAGTTAATTTTGTATCCAGGCAATTTGCTGAAGGTGTTTATCAGCTGTAGGAGTTCTCTGAGAGAAGTTTGGAGGTCACTAATGTACACTATCACATTATCTGTGAATAGGGATAATTTTACTTCCTCCTTTTCCATTTGGAACCTCTTGATCTTCTTTTGATGTCTCATTGCTCTGGCTAGGACTTAAAGAACTATATTGAAGAGATAAGGAGAAAGTGGGCAGCCTTGTCTACTCCCTGAGTTTAGTGGAATTCCCTTGAGTTTCTCTCCATTTAATTTGATGGTGACTATGAGCTTGTTGTATATAACCTTTTTTATGTATAAGTATGTGTCTTGTATCCTTGATCTCTCCAAAACTTTAAACACGAATGGCTGTTGAATTTTGTCAAATGCTTTTTTTTTTAAATCTAAGGAGGTTGACATGGGGTTTTTTCTTTTAGTTTGTTTATACGGTGGATTACATTGGTGATTTCCACATATTGTACCATCTTTACATGCCTAGATGAAGCCTCCTTGGTCATGGTGAATGAAATCTTTTATGTGCTCATGGATTAAGTTTATGAGTATCTTATTGAGTATTTTTGCATCAATACTCATAAGAGAAATTGGTCTTAAATTCTCTTTCTTTCTTGGGTCTTTGTGAGGTTCAGAAATCAAAGAGACTGACCTCATAGAAGGAGTATGATAATGTTCCATCCATTTCTATTTTGCAGAGTAGCTTGAAGTGTATCGATATTAGCTCTTCTTTGAAGGTCTGATAGAATTCTACACTGAAGCCATCTGGCCCAGGGATTCTTTTGGTTGGGAGACTTTTAATGACTGCTTCTATTTCTGTAGGAAAATAGGACTATTTAATTTGTTTATCTGATCTTGATTCAACTTTGGCAAGTGAGAAGGATCAAGAAAATTGTCCATTTCCCTTAGATTTTCTAATTTTGTGGCATATAAGACTTTGAAGTAGGACCTTATGATTCTTTGTATTTCTTCAGTGTCAGTTGTTATGTCTCCCTTTTCCTTTCTGATTTTGTTGATTTGGATACTGTCTCTCTGTCTTTTAGTTAGTTTGGCTAACGGTTTGTCTATCTTGTTGATTTTCTCAAAGAACCAGCTCCTGGTTTTGTTGATTCTTTCAATTGTTCTCCTTGTTTCTAATTTATTGATATCAGCTCTGAGTTTGATTATTTCTAGCCATCTAATCCTCTTGGGTGTTTCTGCTTATTTTTTTCTCAAAAGCTTCCAGATGTGTTAAATTCCCTATATGAGATGTTTCCAATTTCTTCATGAAGGCACTTAGTGCCATGCATTTTCCTCTTAGCATTTCTTTCAATATGTCCCATAAATTTGGATATGACCTACCATCATTTTCTTTGAATTTTAGGAAGTCCTTAATTTCTTTATTTCTTTCTTTCTTTCTTTCTTTCTTTCTTTCTTTCTTTCTCTTTCTTTCTTTCTTTCTTTCTTTCTTCCCTGACCCAGTTGTCATTGTGTAGAGAGTTGTTTAGTTTCCTTTGTATGTATCTTTTTGTTTTTTTCTGTTGCTATTGAAGCCCAGATTTAGTCCATGGTGATCTGATAGGATACAAGGATTATTTCAATCTTTGGGTATCTGCTGAGGCTTGCTTTGTGACTTACTATATGATCAATTTTGGGAAAGGCTCCATGAGGTGCTGAGAAGAAGGTATAACATTTTGTGCTTGGGTGTAAAGTTCTGTAAATATCTGTTTGATCCATTTGATTCATGACATCTGTTAGTGTCATTATTTCTTGGTTTAGTTTGTTTCATTGACATACTCTTTAGTGAAAGTGAGGTGTTGAGTTCTCATAATATTCATGTGTGGGAATCTATATGTGGTTTAAGCTTTGTTAATATTTCTTTTACAAATATGGGTTCCCATGTATTGGAGGTGTAGATATTCAGAATTGTGAGGTCATCTTGGTTGAATTTACCTTTTATGAGTATGAAGTGTTCTTCCTCATAGCTTTTTTATTAATTTTGGTTGGAAGTCTATTTTACTAGATATTAAAATGGCTACACCAGTGTGCTTCTTGTGTCCATTTGCGTGGAATATCTTTTTCCAGCCTTTTATCCTAAGGTAGTGCCTATCCTTGTGGATAAGGAATGTTTCTTGAATGCAGAAGATTTTAGGTCATGTTTATGCATCCATTCAGTTAGTCTATGTCTTTTTTTTTTTTTTTTTTTTTTTTTTTTTTTAGAATTGAGATGATTGATGCTGAGGGATATTAATGAAAATTACTGTTACATCCCTTGATTTTGATGTTGGTTGCAGTAGAGTATTTGTGTAGTTATGTTTTTGCAACAGAGTAGTTATTTATCTCCTGAGTAATTTTGGTTGTAGTTTGTCACTTTGGGTTGCAATTTTCCTTCTAGTAACTTCTGTAGGGCCAGATTTCTGGATAGGTACTCTTTGAATTTGTTTTTGTCATAGGATATCTTGTTTTCTCCATCAATGGTTATTAAAATTTCACTGGGTATAATATTATGGACTAGCATCTGTGGTCCTTTAGGGTTTTAAAGACCTCTGTCCAGGCCCTCTGGCTTTTACGGTCTCTGCTAAGAAGTTTGGTATAATTCTGATAATTTGCCAGTATGTTATTTGTCCCTTTTCCCTTGTTGCTTTTAATATTTTTTTCTGTATATTTTGTGGTTTGATTATTATGTTGTGGGAGGATTTTCTTTTCTTTTCTGGTCTATCCTATTGGTGTTCTGTAGGCCACTTGTTTGTTTCTATGCAACTCCTTCCTTAAATGGGGGAAATTTTATTCTTTGATTTTGTTGATAATATTTTCTGGATCTTGGAGACAGGCATCTTCCCTTTCCTCAGTGTCTATTATCCTCATCTTCCTTTTTTTCATGGTATTCTTGATTTCTTAGATTTTGTGTCAGGAATTTTTCAGATTTAGCATTTTCTTTGATGGTTCCTTCAAGATCTATGATGGTATCATCTACTCCTGAGATTCGTTCCTCCATCTTTTGAATTCTGTTAGAGAAGCTCACCTCTGTACTATTTGCTTTTTTCTCTAATTTCTCTTGTTCCTGTCTTTCTTCTATCTGTGCTTTTATCATTGTTACCATTTTCATCTTCAGATGTTGAAATGTTTTATTGATTTCCTTTACCTGATTGTTTGTATTTTCCTGAATTTCTTCCAGTGATTTCTTCATTTCCTCTCTATTGGTCTTTCTACTATTCTCAATCTGTTTGCCTGCTCTTCCTATATTTGTTTATATATTTTATTCATTTCCTCCATTATGATATTCAATACTAAGGATTTGACATCATTTTCTTGTGTTTCAATTCTCAGGGTTGATTTTTGGGGGGCTGCTGGAATCTGGAAATGCCGTATTGCTTTGGTTTTTGTTGTTTCTGGTTTTAGACTGGCCTTCAGTCATCTTCTGTCTCTGATGTTGGGAGGTACTTTCTTGTGTCATTCCCTGGATCAGACAAATGGTTTCAGATTCAGTGAACTTTACTCCACACCCTGGGTGCCCTACTGGGTCAGCAGAGGATGGTGCTGGTGTTCTGCATCCCAAGGGTCAGTTTGAGGTAGCATAGGTAAAGCTGGTTATCCTGCCTTTGGCTGGGCTTTGAAAACCCTGCCCTTGGGCACTGGGGCTTTGAGGGCCAGGCTCAGCTTGGTTCAGATGCTCCAGAGAGTGTGGAAGCTCCTACTGAGCTGTGGTGACCAGCTTGTCACCTGTCCACTCTGTTCAGGCCAACTCCTTTATCTTTTTTCCTTAGGAACTACTTGATTTGGTTTATATATGACTTGTCTTCATAATACATTAGGGTTAGCATCTATCTATTTTGTAATTTACTAAACCCTATAAATTTTTCTATTTAACTTTTTATTAAAGAATTTTTATTATTTCTTTGAGAATTTAAAACATAGTAGTTTGAGAATATTCACCTCCTCCAACCCTCCTTACCATTCACCACCCATTTAAGCTTTCCATCCCTTCCCACCCAACTTTGAGATTACTTTCTTTCCCTCTTCTTTCCTCCATTGAGTCCAATTTGCATTGACCAAATAGTTAAGATTGTGGCCCTATGTGTGATCAACCTGTCAGTGGCCATTTCATTCATAAACTCTCTCCTGAGCTGATATCAAATGCTAATAGTTCCTCTACAAGTACTGAGATTACATATCCATCTTGCCGCCTTCTATGCTGGAATTTTCATCTCTCTTGGCTTTCATAGGACAAGTAAATAGGATTGAGATCTCTGTGGGGCTAATATACATTTATAACACTCTTCTTAAAGTCATATAATGCCTCTGATTCCTGATTCCTGACTCCTAGAATGTCTCCACACCTTCCTTTGCAAAGAACTATCTTTTTCTTTTAAAATATTCCTTGAGTTGTTATTTATTCAATCACAATTTGTTATCAGTTACCTTTGTTGTCTTTTTGTCACTGTGACAAATAGCAAGATCATCTTAAATGCAACGAATTTATTTGGCATAGAGATTTCAGGGTTGTGGTCAAAGTTCGCTTGGTCATTTGCTTCTAAGCCTGTGATGAAGCAGTCTCACAGCAGAGTAGTGAGACAAATCTAGCCATAGGGTAGCTGGAAAGTGCAAGGAGGGAGAAGGAGGCAGGGACAAGATTCAGCCTTCCAGGGCACCTCCCTAAGACCTTATTTCAGACAGACAGTCCTAGCTACTAGGCTCAACCACCTCACAATATTATCAAACAATTGACTCACCAGTGTATTGATCCAAATGTGAGATTACCAGCTGCTGTCATCAGAGGTGATACTTCAGGTCTTAGTTACTTTCTGTGATGAGACAACATAACTAAAGAAATTTATTGAAGAATCCGTTTATTACAAAATATGAGTGAGGATACCCTTGGAACACGGATTCAGGTTGCCTCAGATAACATGCACCCAGATAGAAGTTGTTTCTAAAGTCTTTAGTTACAGAGGAGAAACTACGGTAAGGGTAGTGAGTTTTGAGCAGAATAGAAAGACAGCTAAAATTTGATATTATCCATAAACTATAAGATTCAAGTGGTTAACATTCAGTTAATGAACATGGAATAGTTGCAAAGTATTGAGAAAGCTGCTCAAAATAGAATAAATGATGAAAGAGGCAAGAAAGGCTATGTGAAAACCCTACGACCTTATAACCCAAGAAAAAAAATTCAACTATAGGGGAGAGCAGAGTATATGTGACATGGAAAAGAAGAGGATAAGAATATGGATTAAGGCTTAACTTGCCATAAAGGACTCTAGGAAGAGGAGGTATAAGGAATGAGCTAGCCCAAACTAAGAGTGCAAGAAGAAACCTTAGGGTAATTAGCTAGCCTTCAAAATAATTGAAAACATTAAGAGAAAGTTAAAAGAAAATGTGAACAGAAGTCACCTGCATGGGTGGACAATACTATTTCTAGATGACAAGGAAGGAAGAATTTCAGAGTCAGGCAGTTTATCATCAGCTAAGTAGTGCTGAGAGCTCACTTGCAGCTGATTTCTATATCAGTCTCTCATGGTAGAAGGAATTTCACAGAAAAGAGAGAACAACAACAACAAAAAAAGTCAGTGGCCATGGAAGAGATGTAAAATGCTGATTTTTGAACATGAGATAGTTGTTACCTACATCAATTCATAATATCTGTGGTTACTACCACAAGTTGTGTTTAAGATCAAGCCAGTAAAGCCTTCAGCGAGGAACTTGAATGGACTCTAAAGCCCTTCCTTTTACAGAGGAGCCATTGGCAGTTGATAGATACAAGTATAGAAGGATGATGGAGAGGAGAGAGAGAGAGAGAGAGAGAGAGAGAGAGAGAGAGAGAGAGAGAGAGAGAGAGAAAGATAGATGGGGGAACGGGTGCACTAAGGGAGCTGAAGGGTGGTAGTGAGGTTGGATATGATCAGTGTACAAGGATAAAGCTTTCAAATAATAAAAGAGACATGTTGGCTCTATTTTCTTCTCTCTCTCTCTCTTTCTCTCTCTCTCTCTCTCTCTCTCTCTCTCTCTCTCTCTCTCTCTTTCTCTCTTCTCTCTCTCTCTCTCTCTCTCTCTCTCTCTCTCTCTCTCTCTCTCTCTCTCTCTCTCTGTGTGTGTGTGTGTGTAGCCTTGGCTGTCCTGGACTCACTTTGTAGACCAGGCTGTCCTTGAACTCACAGCAATCCACCTGCCTCTGCCTCCATTAGTGCTGGGATTAAAGGCGTGCACCACCACACCTGCATGTTTTCTGTTTTCACTGATGGAAAAAAATGTAGGCTACAGCCTAAGAATGAATGGTGGAGACAATCTGGAAGACAACACCATTCCTTTCCCTAGGAGCTGGGGATTTTGACAGACATCAACCATCAACTTATAAACAGAATTAATTCATGGGGCTATGTAAGTGACCTGGGTGATAAAATCTGCATGGAATAAAGGATATTGATATAGGCATTACTTAAGTGTAGCAGTAAGGAAATAGAGTAAATTTACCAATAACGTGATATTCAAGTCCAGTGATAGAATATAGGTTCTAAAAAGAAGAGTTTGAAATAAAAAAAAAAGCCAATGTAATGAATCCACACTCTGGCACCTCAACACAGATGAGATAAGGCCTCCACACAGGCTTTAAGCTCATCTATCTACTAGAGAAGTCTCCCCAGGGACTCCTCATAGGCACCAAATGCTTTAGAACAGGATTCTTAGAGCATGCGTTCTATCTCTCTCTTTTGCTTGTTGTACCCTGGTTGTGAACTAGAATCCAGTGTTTATGGCAGAAGAGAATATCAACTGTGCTCTGTGTCTCTCATATCAGCATAGTTTGCTCTACAGGATTCTAGGGCATTTCATTATTGTTGCCTTAAAAACAGTTGGTCGTTTAGTATTAACTAATATAATCAGAAGTCATTCAGAATGTTATGACTTTAAATTGATATTTTTCTATATGTGAGTTCATGAACTAAATTAAAACAGAATTGTAAGAACAACTATATTGGCACTCAAAATAATTTTTTTACCTATATGATGATTGAGATTTAGAATAGTCCTATTTGTCAAATCATGATTGAGGACAGCTGCGTGTATATAATGTGTTTCCAGAAGTGACAGAGAAAGGTCATGTCATCACAGCAAAGGGATGGTACATGTCTGATGACAGTTAACCTGATTTAAATAATGCAATGTGCAAATGCAACAGAATGCCACATATAACCTGACTAACATGGAACCCTTTCCATTTCTGTGTATCATTTAAAAGATAACTATTTTAAAGTTTAAAATATCTAGAGAGTATATTCAGCTCAGTCTGCACATCAAATTGAGTAAAATAGCTAAATACAGATGTTAAGCCATCTGGTGTTACTGAAAAAAGAAGTTCTTTCAGAACTATGATTGAAAAGATCATTAATAAATGAATAAAATGGAAGTGGATTCATTATTATTAATTTATGTTTAACTTCACATGAAAAATTGGCAGATTTCAGATCTCATTAACATGATTTAGATTGCTTTAAAAAGAAAAGAAAATGAGTTTCTGGTGAAATATCAGAAGACAGGACTCACTCAAGAAGCAGGCTAGATTAATGAGTTCATTTATTCGATAAATTGATTACACCAAACAACCTGCCCAGCCGTTCTAGGCCCATGCAGCACTGAATTGCCCCTATTCACTTCAGATGTGAATATTTTTGACATTATAACTGCAGTAGAATTCTCCTTTACATCTTCTGGCCATCAGAAAACCTCCATTCCTTTGGAATCTTCATCAGTGTGATGTATGAATTTGGAGAGCTGATATTTTTTGTCATTAATACTTTCACTTTTTTCAAAATGGGATCTATGCAGACATTATTAATAATTACCTCTCCATTGTTTAGCAAAGATTCAAACAATATTGTATACCACAAAAAAAAGGATAAGGATGAAGGAAAATTAAAGTCATATATAATGCCTTTAATTTTGTCCAAAATTTTAATAAGGCTGACACTTTTGAAATTCATAGCAGTGATATTAACTCAAAGAAATATGTCATAGGAATTCTAATAATCTTAAGCCAAAAAGAAACAAACATTTACAATATAATTTAACATTTACAACACAAATCCGGCCTTAGGACTCAGGATTCATTGTAGAAAGTAGAGTAGAAATGTTGTAAGAGCCAGGGACTTGGTGAGGTTTTGCTGTGAGGGTTTTGTCTCCTAAAAATGTCAGAGAGGCAATACACATGAAGTCTCAACAACACAGTAGCTTAAGTAAGAGCTGAACTTTGATGACACTAACAGGTTTGATAGCATGAAGGGAAAGTCATCACAGGCCCCCATGCTTTACAAAGCCTGTGGACAAAGGAATGCTGAGCATCTGAGAAAGAGCTCTCCAACTAGTTGGTTGTCCAATATCAAGTACTCAGCCCTGAGAACCTATCCATACAAACAACATTATTAGGACTGAGAAGATTATATTTATATATTTAGCAATATATACCTGTGAGGGTACATGGAAGGGTGGGATAAAGGGGAAAGAAATGGGAAATTTTGTGTAAATATATTCTAATTTCCAAAAGCTAAAAAAGAATGTGCAAAGACTATTAGCAATTAGAAAATATGAAAATGGAATGAAATCCCCAATTAAAAAAAAAACAAGCAGGTTTTTTCAGTGTAGTCAGTATTTTAGTGTTCCACACCAATAGGATATTTTCAGCTCTATTGGTTAACTGTAGGTGTAATTAGAATCTTAGACTCTAGATGAATGTCATGTGAAAATGATTACCATGTGCCCACTGGTAACCCATCCTAAATTACTGCGTGATGTTTGTGTTTCCTAAGGTAAGCAAGCTATATAACCTTATTAACCTATAGCTGCTATTTGTTTTTTTTTAAATAAAAGTTAATAAAATATTAAAGGTATTTATGGATATCAAAACATTGATAACTATTAAATAATTGTGTACTACACAAATAAACATGCATAAGATATTATTACAATTATTATAAATATAGATAATGGACATGATTCCTGATTCTTCTTAGAATATTGTTAAGAGAAAAACTTAACAATTTATCTGAAACTCTATTAAAAAACACAGCTACTCATAAAATAGACTCCTACCCAACAAAACAACTACACAAATAACAGTTTTAGTGAAGTGCAGAAGCCCAATGAGGGAAATGTTATGAACTTGAAACAACATGTAACAGGGAATAAATGTTCAAACGTGGGAGATTTGGTGCAACAACACTAACACTCAGGAAAGCCAAGGCTTGGCTATGGCTTGTATGCTTCTCAGAATCCATGTCTTCCATATTGATTCCTCAAAGCAACAGTGTCGGGAAGCAGCTAGTCTTTGTTAGAAATCAATGTGTTTACTGCAGTGGGTCTGTTCTCCCTCCATGGGGTAGCTATAAAAGTGAACTGGTTCTGGGCTCTCACTTGCAAATCAGTCTCTCTCTGTTTCTTCTTGTCTGTTTCTGTTTGCCTCTCCCTCCCTCCTTTCTCTCTCTCTCTCTCTCTCTCTCTCTCTCTCTCTCTCTCTCTCTCTCTCTCTTCTCTCTCTCTCTCTCTCTCTCTCTCTCTCTCTCTCTCTCTCTCTCTCTCTCTTTCTCTCTCTCTCTCTCTCTCTCTCTCTCTCTCTCTCTCTCTCTCTCTCGGCACCCCATCATCTCACTTGTTCCCTTTCACCCTCTGGCCTCTCCATATTGGCCAACACAACAGAAGATCCTATCAGATATTAGCATTTTACTTTAATTTCCTGGATTTCAGAATGTGAGGATTAAGTTTATTCTCTGAGTAACAATAGCACACACACACACACACACACACACACACACACACACACACATTCTCTCTCTCTCTCTCTCTCTCTCTCTCTCTCTCTCTTTCTCTCTCTCTCTCTTAAAAAAATAAATATCCTGTAGAAAATACAAAGACAGACAGAACCTAGGCCCAGAAATGGTGAAGCACAGATAATACCACTTGTAGAAGCAGGGACCCCCTTGGTAAGTGTGGGCATCTGAAAGCACTCCTGAGACTTGGTGGAGTCAATACGAGAGTGGATCAAGACTGAAATCCATTAAGGCCCTCTAGGCTTCCTTTTGTTGGTATTTTTAACACTTCTACCTCAATCTTATGCCATTCACAAGCCAACATCTGTTCTGCTATTGCAATGGGATTTTCTCAGACTTCTGGGGTTCATTTTACTTGCAAGCAAGAATTTGGGGGTGGTCTTTGCAAGCAGGAATTTGGGGTGAGTGTAGGCTTTATCGGCCAGTCTGTCTACTGATGATGAGGACCAGGCTGAGGTCTGTGTGACTGATGCCATGAGGTACTTACTGATTTTGATTTTTTTCTTCCTGTCTCTAGACTTCTTTGCCAGTTCCTTTGGGAATATCTTTGAATGTTTTTTTCCCATGGAATCTGAGCCCAAACAAATATCTTTTTAGGAACTGAAAGAAACTTGATGTTTCTAGAGTACAAAGGAGATAAATGTGAGTGAAATAGCTAATGAGAAGTGGTCCTTGGAGACATGATGCAGGAGGCAGGTGGGTGAAGTGAAAAGTCTCCTTGAAGCAGTAGTGATGAACCCTGTTCCAGTTTTCCACAAGCTCTACTCTTTTCTAAAAACTATTCTTGACTCTGCTGATGTACATAGAAAGTCTAATTGCTTCAAGGGTTGCCCCAGTGCAAACAGCTACTTCATCAAATATTACTTCCTTTAAAAGTGTCTAACACAAAGATTTGCTAAAAAAAAAAAAATCAAAATGTTTCATGATCTAGGCATGCCAACTTCTAACCGTTGAAAAAGCTTACTGTAGCTCCACTTTTCCTTATGTGAGCAATCAAAGATGGCCTGGAGCTGAGACCACGGTTCTGCACCGTCTGCCACTCCCTACTGTTTCCTTCCACTCTTCCTAACAGATCATGTTTCCAGGAACACCCCTAACAGATACCCTGAAAGTTCAGCTCCGCTCTTGGAGACTGTTTGGGACCCCTACCCTGTAACATCAACCAACACTACAAAGTTCTTCTTATCTACTATACATTCCTATTGTTTCTAATAGGCAACATGGATTATTTAATTATAAATATGTCATAAAACTTTAGAGAATGATAATACCATACCTCAACTGGTGAATAATCTTTCCTATAAGTCATCTAAAAGGCAGAGCAAAATAATAACCAAAAATGCTTAAATAACCATTTGCATATATGGACAATTCCCATACTAGTTTGCTAACCAGGGGAACAGGTGAAAGAGGGAACTATAAATTAAAAAAATAATATTGGAAACTCAATAATCATAATTTAACTGATAATTAAATTACAAAACCCAATGAAGAGATCCATGGTGCTAACCAAAATAATGAATAGAGAATGGGAGAATAGCTGTACTGTTGGAAGGAAATAAAGAAGTAAAAATGTTGATTTACAACATAAAGTTAGAGGCCATACCGTGTGCACCAAGGCTGTTATACAAGGGAGCAAAATGATAGAGCACAGACAACGTCTGCCACCATTCAAAACAAAAGCCTTGGCAAAAATAAATAGATACCAATGTCATAGCTTATCCAAGAAAGCCAGTTTGGAATAGTCATCTCCCTGACATGAACAATCATGGTAAATAATTCAAAGTTAAAGAGGACTATCAACAAACCAACAACAACAACAAAAAATCTCAATACCTCCTGAAGAATACCAAGTCTCTAAATGAAAATCAAGAAGAGGGGTGGGGCTTAGAAAACATGGAAATCAGCTTGGCATCTGTCACATTGAGGCCCGAACCAAATGTCAGTGAAATTAAGTTTTTTTTTTCAGGAGATTATACAATGAAATGGTGAACCAAGAGCTACATGTTCCTTAAACTGTATTTGCAAAATTAACACTAGGGAAAAATACATTTAAATGTGATGTGATGTCCATCACACTGTTTCTGCTACATAAGTGTTGGTGGTGAAATCAAACATTAATAAACAAAAGCAACAGCAGCAAGGAGTTCATATATTTTTTTAAATAGACTCAAATAAGCATAGGCAAAGTGGAAAATTGACTGAAATAACTAAATACTGTGTATTTAACTAAAAAGAAATAAAGTAAGATGGTTTTCTTATTTAACATAGATAATCAGACCAGCTAAAATGAAAACAAACAAAGTAAGCATCCAATTAGGAAGGAGTGAGTACTGAAGAATTATACAAGATCAAACTATAAATATAATTACATATTAGACCAAAAATAAATAATTGCATCCTTGTTTTAACCTCATCTATATTACCAGGTACTTAAACATTAAAACCAAATGAAAAGTAGAATAAAATACATACATTTTCACAACTTCCAAAATAACATTTTTATAATTCTAGAGTTTTTTAAAAGGGTAGAAATATCTAAATTCAGAGGCTGGAAGGATAGATCAGTTGAAAAATTACTTGTCAACAACAACTGAGGATCTGAGTTTGGCCCCCAGCATGGACACTATATACAACTGGGTGGTGTGGTGGTGCATACGTATCATCCCAGCAATGAGCAAGTACAGGTAGAAGGATCCCATGAGATTCCTGGCCAAACCAGTCCAGCCTAACCAGAGAGCCCCTTAATCCAGTGGGCTCAAACCACAAGGTGGATGACACTTGAGGAAAGAAAGCTGAGATTGATGGTCTCTACAAACATGTACACATCCACAAGCACATGCACATGAAGAGAACAAACAGACAAAGAACACGAAGTGTCTCTGTACTCTTTAATAGGCTACCACCATTATTCAAAAATAAAATAAGAAGAAGGAAAGCTAAGATAAACAATTTCAAATGACCATAATATATAAAGAGTTTACTCCTGGATTCACTTAAGAAATAACAACATTTTTTATAACAGAAAGTTATCACTCCATCCTGGCTAAAAACACAAAATTATATGAAAATTGCACTACAGGAAAAGTCATACTGATGAACATGAAAAGCTGTATTCTTTGGGCTTCTGCTTAGCTGAAATGTGGATGGAGGTGGCAGTGGCACTCCTGTACGACTTTGTTTTCTTGTACTGCCTGTACCATTACCATGGCAACCCTGATTACAGGCACTTGTCAGCTAATTGATATTCCAGTGGGCTTTAACATACTCTTGCTTGTCCTATCAGAGCATCATAGGCTACTTTTTCTCTTAAATGAATGGTGCCCTGGGAAGCCTGGACTTTGGATGCCGCCCCAGTTCATGCTGAAAAGCTTGTTCATAAAACACAGTTGGTTATGCCATAAGGTAAAGAATACATATACACTGCTTTAAGTACTGCTAAATAGATGTCCCACATAATTATTTGTATTATACAAAAGCATCTATCACTCCACTTAACCAGAAACAAACCTATGAAAATCTCTACAGTGATGACATGCTCTTTACAGTGGGTCGTACATACTTCAATTCAATATTATGGAAACATTTTTCTAATTTACTTCAGGTTCTTCATTTTTTCACTGTGATTTACTGTGAACTACATAACAGAACTTGTGCTTATTTTCTTCTTTGTTGAAATAATCTTTAGTAGAGTTTTTTGTGCCTATCATTTTTTATATCTTAGTTTTTTTGTGGTGTTGTCGTGGTTTTTTGTTTGTTTGTTTGTTTTTTGCTTTCATTAAACTTGCTTTAAAATTCTCTCCATATAATTTTAGGATAGGTGTGCTGGTGTCAGTGCTAAACTGTTTTCCTAGTGTAGTAACTTACAGTTTAGAATCACCTAGGAGACAGGGCTCTGAGCACACTCATGAAGGATTGTATATGCTAAATTATTTAGTTACTTTTGCATTGTGGTGAGCCAATATACTGGAAAGGGTAAAGTGGTGAGAAAAGATTTGTTGTGGTTCAGGTTTAGGAAGGATAGAGTGAATCGTAACAGGAAAGACATGGAAATAGGCAAGCAAAGCATGACGTCAGGATCCTATTTTCATTGATGCACAGGAAACAAAAAGAGCAAATAGGCAACTGGACCAGTCTATAAACCCTCAAAGCCTACCCCAATGACATAATTTCTTCAACAAGGCTCCACCTACCTAAAAGTGCCACCAACTTGATATCACCTGTTCAAATGTATAAGTCTAAGGAGACACTTTTTTAATTGCGACCACCTATTCTTCTCCTCACCCCTGTTGTCTCATGGGCATCTCTCTCATGAGGCAAAATGCATTTAGTTAAATATCAAATCTCCCAGGATCTTAAACAGTCTCGACCCAGTTCAATAGTCCATAGGACAAGAACTCTTTTGAGACTCAAGTCACTCTTTTAACTGTGAATTACAGTTAAACAAAAAAGAAAAAGAAAGAAACAGGGAGGGAGGGAAGGAAAGAAGGAAGACAGACAGACAGACACACAGACAGACAAAAAGACAGGTAGCTAAATTACATATTCTGTCATACTGTGCAACAGAACGTCATTACCTCCAAATCGATTTCTTTTCAACTCAGCCCAACACAAGTTCTCAGGATACAGCAATAATGCATCAGGCTGTTTTCTAAAATACCATTAATGCCTCCTAACCCTATCTTTGATAGAGTCTTTGTTTATTTCCAAACCCTTACATATAAGGCTTCTGGGTTCACATTTCTCTAAACATTCTTAACTTTCAAGATCCCTCTAGAATAGCCTGTTAATCTCTACAAAAATATTCTTTTCCAATCCAGTTTTCCAAACTGCTCCATGAAGTAGTTCAAAGACATAAAAGCCACACAGGTCACTTATCACATCAAGGCCCTACTCCAGGTACAGACATTTTCTGTTCATCTGAAGGATAGAACTCTCAGGTGGTTTCATTTGGCTTTTGGTTCCAGAGGCATAGAGTCTGCCATGGCAGGAAAGGTAAGGAAGGCATAGTAACAGGAACAAAAGATAGAAGATCATATCCACATAGGAAGATATCCAAAACATATAAAGCACTCAAGAAATTAAATACCACCAAACCAAGTAATTCAATTAAAAACTGGGGTTCAGAGCAAAACAGAGAATTCCCAGCAGAGGAATATCTATGGAATGGCTGAGAAACACTTAAAGAAATGTTCAATGTCCTTAGACATCAGAGAAATGCAAATCAAAACGACTCTGAGATTCCATCTCACCCCCATCAGAATGGTTAAAATCAGGAACTCAAATGACAGAATGTGTTGGCAAGGATGTGGAGAAAGGGGAACACTCCTCCATTGCTGGTGGGACTGCAAACTTCTACAACCACTTTAGAAATGAATCTGGTGCTTTCTCAGAAAATTGGGAATAGTGCTACCTCAAGACCCAGTTACACCACTCCTGGGCATATACCCGAAAAATGTTTCACCACACAACAGGGACACCTACTCAACTATATTTCTAGCAGCCTTGTTTGTATTAGCTAGAATCTTGAAACAAGCTAACTGTCCCTCAATTGAGGCATGGATAAAGAAACTGTGATATATTTACACAATGGAATACTACTCAGCTATTAAAAACAAGGAAATCTTGAAATGTGCAGGCAAATGGATGGAACCTAGAAATGATCATCCTGAGTGAGATAGCCCAGACCCAGAAGACATGCATGGTATTTATTCATAAGTATATATTAGTCCAATATGGACATCTTCTGAGAGACCCCACCTAGCATGGGATTGGAACAGATACTGGGACTACCTACTGTCTCCAGTGAGAGTAGTATGGAAGATTAGGGAGATAGAAGGACACAGAGGGTCCAGGATCTCCACAAGAAGACCGTCAAGGCTGGCATATCTAGACCCAGAGAGGACTGCATGAACTGCTGTACCAACCAAGGTCAATGCATGCAGTAATCCTAGACCCCTGTTTAGATCTAGCCAACGGACAGCTCATTCTCCACAGTTGTGTGGAAAGTGGGCACTGACGCTGACATGAACTCAGGTGCCCCCTATTTGACCACTTTCCCTTGGTGGGGAGGCTGGTGTCACTCAAAAGGAGGGGAAGCAGGCTATCCAGATGAGACCTGATAGGCTGTGATCATATGGTGGGGGAGGAGGTTGCCTTCTGTCACAGATTTAGGGGAGGGGAATAGGGTGAAAGTGGAAGGGAGGGGGGATGGGAAGATACACGTGTGGGGATAACAATCAGGATGTAATCTGAATAAATTATAATAAAAAAAGAAACAAAGAAAAGTAGACTGTATCCATACAAGAAGCAAGAGGGAGAACAGGAAGTTAGGCCAGGTTATAGACCCTTATTTCCTGTTCCCAGAGACAACAGCAAATTTTGGCAGGAAATTTAAGGTAGGAACTTGTCAATGTAAAAATCATAGCCCTCATCTTAAAGGAAATTAGAGATGGTGCACTCATTCTGAGTGACCATGTTCCAGGAACACAGATTTAAGGTAGCCCAAATTCCATGCTCCAACATGGAAGCAGCTTCCTGCAGTTTTATATTTGTACAGAACAAAGAAAAGCATAAATCAAGTGTTATTGTCAATTTATCAGTATGGCCTAATAATGTTTATTATCAGGCCTATAATTGTTTTTAACGCAGGATTTTTTTTTAACCCTCTAGCAATCAGTGAAGACACAGACACCTGTTATATTTAAAATAGCCTTAGTTAACCTGGGGCAGGGCAGACATTAATCCTCTAAACTACATCCCATATGGGATACCTGCTCTAATCCTATGCCAACTGTTTCTAATAATTTCTATGAACCTACATCCCATCTATAATCTCAAATACTCATCAACCGGGCCAAATCTCCATCCATGCTGGCCATGTGCTTCTTTCTTCCTCTAGCCCATAGCTTGGCCTTCTTCTTCCTGCTCTTCTCCTCTGGTCTCTCCTCTGTCCCAAGATTCTCTCTGTCTCCCAAAGCCCTGAGAACCTTAGCTACGCCTATCCTACTTTCCCTGTCTAGGTGTGATGTCCCTTTATTGGTCAAACGGGAAGGTCCTCGGGCAACATCATATAGAAATCTTAGGACACAGAGACAACCAGAAGTATTAGCATTAAAATACATCAGACCAAGCTCCAACAATCAAGGCAAGTTGAAAATACATAGGAAAGTATACCTGAAATGAAAAGATACAATGAAAGAGGCTGCGGAGCTAATGTTCAGGCATAAGATGACATGATGGTATTCTTGGCTTTGGATCGGAAGAAGCTAATATCCTGCCAACTTAAAAGTCTCCAAAATGTTTTTTTGTTTGTTTGTTTTTGTTCTTGTTTGTTTTCTTCCTTATTGTCACAAGATGTTATTTCCAATATAGAGTGGGGTATGGAATTTGTTTCAGGAGGCTAAAACTAGCTCAAGATAAGACAATTTAGCCTATGAACCTGTAAAATTAAAATTATCCAAAGCACTGAAATTGTAACCAGTCCAGCAGTCTCTGCAGACACAGACTCCTTCCCAGAGCTTTTCATTCACAGCCAGACAGATTCTTTTCTGGAATTTTCTTTCACAAATTGAAGCAGTGACATTGAAGGAATGCTACTTCCTGGCTTGCTCTCCATGGATCACTCAACTTTAACTTTTACACAGGCCAGGACCAACGAGCCACTGGGGTGTGTACCCTCCCACATCACATCTTAATCAAGAAAATGTCACACAGGTTTGGTTACAGGGAAATGTTTTTTTTTTTAAATTTTTATTTTTTATACATTTTTTATTAATTTATTCATATTACATCTCAGTTGTTAGCCCATCCCATGTATCCTCCCATTCCTCCCTTCCTCCCTCTTCCCCCCTACTCCCCTCCCCTCCCCTAAGTCTGTGTCTGAGGGGGACCTCCTCCCCCTGAATATGCTCATACGGTATCAAGTCTCTCCTTGGTGACCTCTTATCTTTCCTCTGAGTGCCACCAGGCATCTCCATCCAAGGGACATGTTCAAATATGGGGCACCAGAGTTTGTGTGAAAGTTAGAGCTCCTTCTCCACTCAACAGTGGAGAGGTTACAGGGAAATCTAATGAAGGCCTTTTATCTATTGAGGATCCTTCATCCCAGAAAACCTGAGTTTTTGTCTATTTTATAACAACCTAAGCATCATAGCTATTAAATGATTTCTGGTACTGTGTGAGGAGGAGAATAGCAAGTGAGTTTTAGTATGTTACAGTAATGAATCTGCACAGCTCTCCAGAAAACAGTATGGATTCCATCATTCCCTAGTGAGCGTGGTAGAGTAAGAGACTAACTATGTAACATATCAAGCTCAATTTTTAGTTTCTTATCAATTATTTCAAAATGTTTTACTTCAAAAAGTCAGTATTAGAATAGGTTTAGTGTATGTGAAATCTTACATATATAAACAGACTTTCAAAAAGAACTTTTAGAGAGTCCTACAACTATCCAGTGTGAACTCTGTGCTTCAAGACAATTCTCATGGTAGGGTACATCCATTTCTGTATGTAATATTCATATTTACTTGTCTCCTAATATAAATATCCAAAAGTACACAATATTAAAACAAAATTTATACTTAATAATTTTGAAGTATGTTTTGATAAATACTAAACATGCTACTTATATTGCAATATCATATTGGAAATAATAGATTTATATCCCTAAAAGGTTCTTTCATGCTACTTTAGAACAAATACTCTCCTAGCCCCAATATTTGGTGATACTTGTTTATTGTGAACAAAGTTTTATTTTCATAGAATTTTGCTTAAATTGTGACATAGGATACATAGTCTTCTTTCTTAGTATCTTTAACAGATATGTCTAGATCTATTTGTGTCACTGTGTATCTAGTCATTTCAATCTTAGTGATGAGTTGATTTCTACTGCACGTACATGGCACTGTTTGTTTAGTGCCTCACCAGATAAGAAACACTTGGATACTCTACTGTTTTGACTTACTGTAAATAAAACAGCTGTGCACATTTATATGCCTTTTTATATATGAATGAAATATTTACCATATCCTTAGTAAATAGGTCGAAGGGGAATTGTATGTTAGTTTCCTTTTCCAGAGTCTTCTCTGTTTATTCCCACTCATTTCCTTCTTGGAAAGGTTTAGAATCCTGAATAATGTTCATAAATTGAGACACAGACCTAAAATCATTTGAAGAAAACCTTCTAAAGTTACTGAGTTATTCAGTCTAAAAGACATTCTGCTAATTTATTTAGCTTTCCTTTAATTTCCCTCTGAAACAATTCATAATTTTCAATGCATAGTAAGTAGGTCAACATTTTACTAATGTTTTATACTGCTATAATGCTGAGTCAGCCTGCTATTTCAATTGTTTAGTGCTAGTAGATAGAAATAACCTTGACTTACATATTAGACTTATATTGTCTTGTTACTTTAATTATATGATTTTAATAGAGCCTCTAAAATGTTATGTGTTTATTTCATGTCATCTGCTAAAAATATCTATCCTACTTTCCATTCTTTGTGCCTTATTTTCTTTAAGAATAAATTGCAAAATATTTCTTCTATGTGCTTGCCCCAGAATTTGCATTACGTGTACATTATCAATGAAGCCTCCAGAACCTAAATTTTCTTAGTAAGTTTCTCATTTATAAGTATATGTTTTCAAAACTGACTCAAGTTATTTGGCATTTGGCATTTGTTTGAGTTACAATTTTTGTCATTGTGTGTTTGTGTGACTAAGTCCTCCACCTGTCAGGAGATGAGGTTTGACTTCTATCTTGTTATTTTAATCTGTTAACTCATAAGCGATGCCCTAGCTGCTGTCAGTAATCTGGCAGTGCAACACATGCACCTCCTTCCCCAATATTTAGTCTAGTTGCTCTTTTGTTAGATAATTTTTATCTTTCCATCTTTGTATGACAAAGATGTTTTGCCTAATTATAAATTCCTTTAGCATTTTTACATTGCAGTTCTTCATTTATAGAATTTCTTTCATTCCACTTTCTTGGGAGCTAAATATTCCCCCTTTCTAGTTTCTCTTGGTGAATATATAAAATATGTATGGCATTCTCTTTTTTTATAAATATGAACAGGTAAATTTATAAATTGGGTTCAAAGTCCAACTTAATGAATTTATTTTTGAAAATACCTTAGATACTATGACTAAAATCTGTTCTCACTTTCTGTAAATATGTTCATTTCTTTAAGAATGTAATTACCTAGTAGACAGCATCATGAAAATTACTTCTTTTTGTTGTTGTACGGTTGGTCCAGTGTCAGGTATCAGATGTGATGTCACTGGGTTTCTCTGTTTGTACTCATCATACAAGCTCCAGGACCAGCTAATGATGTGACTAGATTGAAATCTGAGATTCCTTCTTTGGTGTTTCCAAGGAAAATAAAATATATAATACATATCTTTGTCTGAGTACGTGCATGCATGCCACATGCATATGCAGTGCCCATGTATGTCAAAGAGGGCAACAGAGCTGTGTTCCTGCACTTGAAGATGGTGTGAGCCTCAATATGAATGCTATGACCTGACCCAGGTTCTCAGCCAGTGCTCTTAATGGCTGAACCATCTCTCCATCCACTTAAAGTGTAATTCACACTATACAAAAGTGTTGGGAAACAAAACAAGTTGTTTATGTAATTCTTCAGCAATCTGATGCACGTACATATGTTCATATATATTCAATGTGTGATGCATTCATCCTGCACATAGATGTAATCTATTTGATTAAAATGTGATAATCACAACATATGAACTTCAAATTTCTGTTTCTTTCAATTGACAGTGTTATTGAATACAGTGTGTCAAGGAATAAAACATGTAAAATTTTAAGATACTTCTCAAAAGAGCTTACTAGGAAGAAAGTCATCCATAGCGGTGATTTTAATTCTGGTAAAAAATGACAATGGTCTCCAACTTTAACCACTGACTCGTTCAGGATCGCATGCTTTTCATATTATCCTTTCCCAAATTCCCACCTGCGGTGGCATGTTATATTGCCCCTCCTGAACTCCCTCATCATTGGGATGTTGCACTCATCACTCACAGATCCAGATTTCCATGATGTAACAAAGCACAGTCTGTTGCTATGGCGATGGCCAGCATCCTGCAGCATGAGCCACTGAGACTGCAGGTCTCTCATGCTAGCCTCTTTTATTTCAGTCCATTCTCAGAGATCATTGTTGTTCTGCTCACTCCAAAGTCAGCATTTAAAAAGCTTTGATTAAGGCTTCAAACATTAACTAGTGTACTGATGGGTTGAGTGGAACTGCTTTAATCTGTGTGTTTCCATCTTGAAATATTCAGTCTAAGTAAGTATTAAATCACAATAAACTAAGCACATCTGAAATTTGTAAATTATGTTTAACACTTAATCTTGATGCATGAGCTGAATAACAATCCAAGAGCTTTATTTTGATAAGTCTTTATTAATTGAATCATAACTTGAATTGGTATATGCTTAAATTTTCCCTACCGTATTTTACATTATCAAAAAAACACCTTTTTTATGAGAAGAATTTTAGTCTAATATCTGGCTTGGAACATTAAATATCTTTATAACATTGAATGCATGCATTCTGTTTGACTTATATATGCATGCCTAGATGTCATCTCCAAAATATACAACTTTACTTATTTAAATATAAATATTATTGTGTTGTTCAGGTCCAATATACAAGATAAATAAAGTTTAAATAGCATTGGTTTTAGATTTCATAAACAAAATGAGACAAATGCCTATTTTGATAGAAATTAAGTCATAATATTGCCAAACTACCGTTACTTTCTTAATTAGAACGTTTAAATTTTCTCAACACTATTTAGCTGTCAATATACACAAGAGGTCTTATTAGCCAAAGTTGAAGCATATATTAACAACCTTGTATTCAGAGCACCACTTACACGTCCATAGCTCCTCTACTTTGGATTTCATCTTAGATTCAATTAAATATCACCTGGTGATTTGGGTTTCTATTTAAAGTCCAGACTTCATTGCACTGAATAGAATTATTTTCTCTCTCTCTCCAACATAATAAAAATAACAGCTTAAAATGCTATTTTAAATTCAGTTAATATGAAAACCAACTCTGCAAGTGATCTTTAGCACTGTACACCTATATCTCCTTTTGACGACTGTTACTGGACAAAGTATGTGATTCCTATGGTTTCAAAAACCACAGGTGCCGTGGTTTAATATATGCACATTTATAAATCTCTAGTCTTGCTCAAGATCCAGGCAATCTCAAGGACTGAAGTCTGATTAGAAAAGCAGACATGATGTGAAATAAATGGCAGTTGTTTTTAACAATTGCTGCATGTTCTTAGGTGAAATAGTACAGTATACTTATAATTTATTATTTAGAGGGAAATATGTGCCCCAGCAAGTCATATGTGCTCCACTTTGTCATTAAATGGATCACATAGGCCTGTAAGGTATAGATTAACGGCAATTCTCTCTTTTAATTACACTGCCTTTAACTCTAACCTCCAAAGGGCATTTTCCATATTATTTAACTACTAAAATTTTTAAAAATCAATAATCCTAGTAAATTATCATCTGATTTTACTAGAAAAAAATCTATTTTTAGAGTTGACAATAATGTATTTCATATTTTATAAGGGAACCGTGAGAGTAGTGGAAATACAATCCCATACAAAGAGATGATTAACATGTAGGAAAAGGAAATGGTATTGACCATACTGGATCATTATATATCTATATATCAAATTATACTATACTACATAGGTACATCATTTTTAAAAAATTAGAGGAAGCCTAGGCGGCTGTTGCAATCCAGCAGGGGTTCCTGATCTCCCAGGCAGGACTGAACTGGCCTGAGCAGACCTGGAAGTAGCCTAGCCAACAGCCAAAAACCAGCAGGGGTTCCAGCACTCTAAGATGAACTTAGCCTAGGCCCCCAAAACTCCAGTGCCAGAGGGCAGGGTTCTCAAAGCGCAGGCAAAGGCAGGATAACCGGCTTTATTTACAGTACATCAAACTGATCCTTGGCCTCTGATGACCCAGTGGGGAACCTAGGGTGTGGAGCAAAGCCCTCTGGAGCTGAAACCAGGTCACCTGCCTGATCCAGGGAAGGGTTCACTGATCCACACAGAAGAAGGCTCTTGACCTATAGACACTCACCAATGAGCTGCTCTCAACTACCGGTGAAAGACACCAGAAACTACCTCCCAACATCAGAGAGAGAAGATGACTAAAGGCCAGCATAAAAACACAAGAGACACAATCCAAAACAACACGGCTTCTCCAGATGCTGGCTATCCCAAAGAACTCAACCCTGGGAACTCAAAGACAACTGAAGCACAAGAAAATGACCTCAAATCCACAGTAATGAAGATGATAATGGAGGAAATGGATAAAATCCACAAACAAATACTGGAAGAAGCAACCAAACAGAAAGAGAACTTTAGAGAGGCCTATAGAAAGGAAATGAAGAAATCATTGGAAGAAATTCAGGAAAATACAAACAATCAGATGAAGGAAATCAATAAAAACAGTTCAAGATCTGAAGATGAAAATGGAAACAATGAAAAAAGCACAGACAAAGAAAGCCAGGAACAAGAGATCTTAGAGAAGAAAGCAGGAAATGTAGAGGTAAGCTTCTCTAACAGAATTCAAGAGATAGAGGAAGGAATCTCAGGATTAGAAGATACAGTAGAAGAAATTGATGCAACCATCAAAGAAAATATTAAATCTGAAAAATCCCAGACACAAAACATCCAAGAAATCAAGGAAACCATGTAAACATGAAATATAAGGTTAATAAGAACTGAGGAAAAAGAAGATGCCGGGATCCAAGGCCCAGAATATATTTTCAACAAAATCAAAGAAAATTTCCCCAATTTAAAGAAGGAGATGCATATAAATTTCACAAGATGCCTACAGAACACCAAATAGAATAGACCTGAAAGGAAATCATCCCACTACATAATAATCAAAACACAAAATGTACAAAACAAAGAAAAAATATTAAAAGCCTCAAGGGAAAGAGGCCAAGTAACATATAATGGCAAACCTTTCAGAATTACACCCGGCTTTTCAGCAGAGACCATACAAGCCAGAAGGGCCTGGACAGAGGTCCTGCAAACCTTAAGAGACCACAGATGCCAGGCCAGACTACCATACCCAGCAAAAGTTTCAATAACCATTGATTTAGAAAACAAGATATTCCATGACAAAAACAAATTCTAACAGTACCTATCTACAATTTTGGCCCTACAGAAGTTACTAGAAGGAAAATGCCAACCTAAAGTGACAAACTGCAATCAAAATAACACAGGAAATAGATAAATTCATTGTTCCAAATATATAACCACACAAACACTTTACTGCAACCAACATCAAAATCAAGGGATTAACAGTCACTGGTCATTAATACCTCTCATCATCAATGGTCTCAACTCTCCAATTAAAAGACACAAACTGGATGGATACATAAACAAGACCCAACATCTTCTGCATTCAAGAAACACATCTCAGCCACAATGATAGATATTACCTCAGGGTAGAAAGCTGGAAAAAGTTATTCCAAGCAAACAGACACAGGAAGCAAGCTGGTGTAGCCATTTTAATATAAATGTATGTAAAATTTTTTTAAATTTAAAAAATATCAGTAAAACAAATTAAATACTCCTATTTCTCCTATATAAATAGAAGCAGTCATTAAAAGCCTCCCAACCAAAAGAAAAAGAAAGTTCAGGGCCAGATGGTTTTCAGCACAGAATTCTACAAGACTTTCTAAGAATAGCTCATACCAATACTCTTCAACTACTCCACAAAATAGAAATGGATGGAACATTACCAAAATCATTCTATGAGGTCACGATCACTTTGATACTTAAACTACATAAATACCCAACAAAGAAAGAGAATTTCAGACCAATTACTCTTATGAACATTGATGCAAAAATACTCAATAAAACACTCACAAAACAAATCCAAGAACACATCAAAGATATCATTCACCATGACCAAGTAGGCTTCATTCCAGGCATGCAGGGATAGTACAATATATGGAAATCCATCAGTATAATCCATCATATAAACAAACTGAAAGAAAAAAGAAACACATGATCATCTCCTTAGATCCTGAAAAAGTATTTAACAAATAACAATACAAAACAACAACAACAACAACACAGCCAACCAAACAGCCAAAAGATTTTAAAAGGAGCAGTACCTTCCCTCTTTTTGTTGTAGCCTAGCATCAGTGGTCACAGAGAGCAGGGCAGAAGTGAAGAAACACTAACAGGATTCTTTGTGGGTAACCTTCTCACCACTGCTTTACTATCTGATGGGAGTTTATCTATTGAGCCTTTCCTGTAGAATTCACCAGGCAAAAGAGCACTTCCAGGTATAGGGTAGGGAAACAAATCTATTTTTAGCACAAGAGTGGTAACGTGCTGCTCTTCTGAAAGTATTTACAATATTTAGGAGCCATGTGATAAGATTTTAGGAGATATTAAATTATGTTATCTATAGATAAGGATAATTTTATTCCACACTGTCACATCTTTGTCCTTTTTGTTTTACTGCCTTAGCTATTTTTTAAGCACTAAATTGAGTAGAATTAGATGGAGGAGGAAGACATCTTCGTCCTTTTTGTTTTACTGTCTTAGCTATTTTTTTAAGCACTAAATTGAGTAGAATTAGATGGAGGAGGAAGACTTGTTTCAGTCTAGGTCTTACTGGAAGTGAAAGTAAAGTTATTTCCCCTGTCTTGAATACTGTTGCCTATGTTTGTCATGCTTTATTATGTTGTTATGTTTCTCTCATTCTTAGTTTCTTCAGGACTCTAACCAAAGTTCAATCTTAGTCACAGGCTTTTTATTGCATCTACTGTTATGGTCATGTGAATTATATTCTTCAGTCTATTTATTTGCTATATTAGGTTTATTGATTTTCACATACCAAAACAGTCTTGCATCTCTGGGATATAAGTTGGCTTTTATGCATGTTCTTAATGTGTTCTTTAATATTGTTTGCAAGTATTTGGTGTAGAGTTATTGTACAGAGTATTTGTGACTGTGTTTATTTTTTATCTACCCCATATATTCTAATGTTTGGCTTTTTTGTCTTTTTTTAATTATTTTACATGTACATTTATATTATCACACACATATTAAATTACATACATCAGGAAGAATCAAGAAACAATCAGAAACTATATAAATGTTGCATTCATAGTGTTTTGGCTACTTGTATTTGGCAACCTTGAAGATGTTTGGCCTTTTGAACACCCAGAAATCTAGAAGATTGTGTGTGTGTGTGTGTGTGTGTGTGTGTGTGTGTGTGTGTGTGTGTTCATGTCAGAAGACTCCTATGTACATGCCCATGAGGATCTCGGATCTACCTCGACTATTGTTCTGAAGTTGTAAAGATGTCCATTGGATTTTATTTGCTCTCATTCCACTCTTTTTGTTTTTTTATTTTAGGTTTCTTCTTAGAAAATGCCTCCATTTGAGTTTACATCCCTCACTACTATATATAATGAAAGCTGCTTGAAATAAAATATTCAATACATAACAAGTGGTCCTGTTCTTAGTGCATAGTAGATGACACTCATATCACTCATCCATGTCTCTGTTAAGAATCTGAGACAGAAAAAAAAAAAAAAAGAATCTGAGACAGAGTGACAACACTGACCTGGAAATGTTGTGGAAAATAAAAAGGCTATTAATGTTTATTATTAAAAGCCTATAATTATCCTAGTGGCTATTATTAACCCACTACCATATCAGTAAAAGACATAGACACCTGCTGTAATTTAAATAACCCTTATTTCACCTGGAGCAGGGTGATCATATGCCCTGAGCCCAGCCCCACATCCCATGCCAGTTGTTTAATCATTCTTGTCCAGGCTACTTCCCACCCTACATCCCCATAAATACTTGTGTGTGCTTTCCATCTGGGCTGTTCCTCTCCACACCGACCCTCAGAGTATTCCTCTGAGTCATGTAGTTCTCTCCACGTTAGCCCATAGCAACTTGGGTTCCTTCTTCTCCTCTCATCCTGCCCCTCTCTTTCCCTGATCCTTCTGTCCTCTCTGCCTGTGAAACTTGGTCACGCCCACCTCATTTCTGCCTGGCTCGGGCGTGTAGGCGTTTTATTGATGAAACAGGCATGATTTGGAGGCAAAGTACAGCAACATTTGGGGCACGTGATAGTCTGCTCATAAGAGACAGCAAACAGACCCAAGGGAGCAAATTAACAATCAAATAAAAAGCACTAGACCATGCTGTTACATGGAAAATGTAGCTTATGGCATCTGGGGGCTGAGGTTGTGGTGGAGAAAAAAAGGAGAGGACAATGATAAGGAGGAAAAAATGAGATGAATGAGATGAAAAGTGGACAGATGAGAAGCATGCGTGGTAATGGGAAAATACTGAAGAATAAGCAAAAAGAAAAAAAGGAGCACTAATAAATAGCTGTTCAACTGAAATATAAACTAAAATTTATACAATACAAACCTATAAATACAAAAATTATTAAGAAGAACCATATTCATTACTACTCTCTTTGTAATATCCAGAAATTAGAAACAACCTACATACTCAATAGAAATATGGATAAAGAAAATGTGGTAAATTTATTCAGTAGATTATTACTCAGCAGTTAAACAAATCAAATGATGAAATTCTTGAGTAAACAGATGAAGCTAGAAAAAATTATCCTGAATGAAGTACCCAGATCCAGGGAGAGGAATATAATATATATTCACTAACATGTGGATATTAGCTGTTAAGTTTATGACAACCAAGCTCCAATTCATAGAACCACAAAGATTAGGTATAGAGTAAAAGGCTAAGTATCATACATAGACCTTGTTAAGAAAGGAAATAGTATAGATAGTTACAGAATGATAGGGAGATTGGAAATGTAGGACCAACTTGGAAGAAGATAAGGGGATGCTAGGAAGAGGAAGTCAGCTAAAATCAAGGACCATTTGAGGGATAGAAGGGAGCCTCATACAGGCATCCTAAAATATATACATATATAATGGTGATCTAAATAAAATTGCCAAATAACGAGGAAGACAAAGTCCCAACTAGCCACCTCTTGGCATTAAATGAAATACCTGTACCTGGATCAAACTACATGTAATTGACTTGTGTAAAGGGTTCCCATGAGAATCCCCAAACCACCCAGGCTATTGCCAAGACATTTATCGAGGCTGTTGTCTCTACAAATGGATGACAAGGCCCCATTGCTGAAGACCTCGGAACACATAGCTGTAAATGGAATATCTCTGTCAAATCCTTCCACTCACAGCTCAAGAAACCAGGGAGAGGAATAGGAAGAAAGAGTGTAGGATCCAAAGGGAATGGAGGACACCAGAAAACAAGCCCTCTGAATGAGCACAAAGCTTATATGAATTTACAGAGACTGAAGCATCATGCACAGGGCTTTCATGTGTCAGCACAGGTCCTGCATGGGTCTGCACCAAATCCCCTGTGTATGTATTATGCCTTCTAGTTTAGTATTTTATGGAGTTTCTGAATGCGTTAAGAAACAGGTCTCTGGTTTTCTGTCTTCTCTTGAACACTTTTTTTTTTGTTTGCAATAACAAGTGTTGCAATAACTATGTGAGTTATTGTTTTATTATGTTATATTATATTTTAATATTATCACTTACAAGCCTGTTTATTTTCTAATGAGAGACAGAAAGGGAGAAGATCAATATAGGAGGGGAGGTGGAAAAGAACTGGGAACAACAGAGGGAAGAGAAACCATAATCAGAACATATCATGTGAGAGGGAAAAACTATTTTCAATAAGAGGAAAAAATAATGAATAGGTACAGTACAATATTCTGACACATATTTGACAAAATACTGATACTATATACAACACCATATTTACTTTTTAACACTTAACAACTTTTGCATAGGGTCAATATAATTGCAATTCAACACCATCTGAAAATTGGCAAAGGTCTAGGTAGAATTCTAGAAAGAAAATGCCTATAATTCAGCTTTCATTTACATTTTAAGAATCTTAAAACTCAAATCAATAAGTATCCATAATATAATGTGAGTGTAATTGGTACTATCTAATGATGTTATTTCAAAGAAAAGAATCAAGTAGGTACATATATTATAGTGTTAAAATTCAATCATATGAGGTACTTCTGCTGGAGGGGCCTTCGAAAGCAAGTTCCCGATGGTTGGCAGAGATTATTACTTAAGGAGAAATTTTTTCATTAATATGAAAATGTGTTTTATGCAAACCTAATCCAATAACATAAAAAACAAAACAGCAACCTGATTTCAGAAGGGATTATTTTATTAAGATTTTTGATTGCTTTTGATTTCAGCTGGTAGCTTCTATATTGATACTATATAGCATTCCAACCTGAGGAAGCAGAAAGAGATTTAAGTTTGTGTCCTTTCACTGATATGGTAGCTGATTTGGTTTTCAAATGATGACCCTTATTTTGATTCCAACAGAAAATGTTTTAGTTTGGGGAATGAGAAATGTTTTATTTATTTGTTTTTGTTTGGTGCTAGTTGGAGATAAACCCATATTAAGTAGTTTTTGATGGCTTGGAGCTCACTATGTAGGCCAAGATGGCCTTGAACTCACAACTCTGCTTGCCTCTGGGATCAAAGTGGCATGTCCTCATCAGTGGCTGAGAAATGCTATTTTAAATCTCATGTATGCTACTGTATCTCTGAACATTAGTGAAAATCAGTATTACATATGCTGTTTTAAAATGTTATTTGTTCTTTCATGTTTTTGTGCCTATGTATATTTCAATCAAGGTCTGCCATGATTCTTCAGGTGATATAAAGGTAAGTATTACTGTTGTGAGTTCATGAGTGTGATTCACTACGGTGTTTAATGGTAAGCCACACATGGACCTAGACACAAATTTGTGTATAATGAATTACTATGCAGGAACAGATGGGTGCCTGATAAAACTTGAAATCTCACTGATTCTAATTACTAAATTATTTTATGGTTTTAGTAGACTGATATAGGCTCCTTCTGATTCATTAGTATTAGCTCTTTTTATTTTAATTTTTTCTTAGGTGAGTGCGTGTGTGTATATGTGCGCGTGCGTGTGAATGTGTGTGTGTGTGTGTGTGTGTGTGTGTGTGTGTTTCTTAATGAGTTTATTCCACAGTATTCACTTCACCATGGAGGACAGAAAGGACATCATGTGCTCTAGAACTTAAGTGACAGGTGGTTGTGAGCTTTGGAACTGGATGCTGAGACATAGACTTCTGTCTGCAACAAGAGCTCTGAGCTCCTAAGCTACCTTTCCAGATTGTATTGAAAGCACTCCATGAACAGATAGACTCCAAATCAGCACTAAATTAAGATCTTAGCATGTTTAGACAAGGGTCTATTATGCTTATCAAACTAGGAATTCTTTTTGTTTTAATTTGTATTATATTTTTATGAAATATCTTTTGATCATATTTTTCTCCTTCAGCTTCTAAATCCTCACCTCCTTACCCACCCATTGCAGTCATCTCTCTCTCTTTTAAAAAATAAGAGGAAAAAACAAACTGAAGTAAAATAAGACAGAATTCAAAACAAGACAAAAACAAAATCAAGAGTCCATTTTGTATTGGCAAACTACTTCTGCAATGCCTGAACTTGAGTGTAGTAAATATACCCTCTGATGCTCCATTTTAGAAAACTGGCTTGCTTTTCCCTACTAGGTGTCAGTGAAAATAGCTTCTTGGTTAGGGGCGGGATTTCTGCTACTCAGGCCTTTGTTTTTGACTGGTTTGGACCTATGGAGGCCTGTGTATGCTGAGGTTTGTTTATTTGTGAGTAAGTTATTTTTATGACTACAACCTATCCTTCATCAACAGATTTCAAAGATAACCCAGATATTAATTATAGCATCTGCTTTAATCAGAGTACTTTTACCTCTACAAAATATCTGAATCAACTTAAAGTAGGGATGGTTTACTGATGTGTTACAAGTAACCCATGCATGCATAGATTTCCCTCCATGGCTACTTGGGACCACTGCCCATAAGGAATCAGAGCACCATAGTGGAGCTCACCACAGAGTGCACATAAGAGGAGAAGGAAGAGTAAGAGACCAGCTTCCTTAATTCTTTTCGCAGTCACATTCCCAGTCTGCTGCCTCCTGCTGCTGCCAGTCCCTTAATGGTCCACTATCTCACAGTAACACCATGAGCAGGAGATGGAGGTCATATCCGAACCATAGCCCTGCTCATTCCTAAATGTAAAGAGTACGACTATGGTTGTGGGACTGGATCCCCCATATTTCTAGCTGTTGCTTAACGGGATCCACATATTGCTACAGTTCCAGAACTGGGTTTGGAAGTGGCAGGGACTACACAGAGGATGAATTCACGCCAAGGGTACTGGCAAAAGGAGATTGTCATAATTATTTTAGGGAAATGCATGAGTTAAATGACAGGCTTCTTTTCCAATCTGTCCCACGTTGTAATACTTCTACATAATGAAAATGAAAACACCACCACATTTTAATAAAATCCTTTCTAAAATATAGCATTATAAATACGCTAGAAAATAGTATCACACCAAATCCTTTTTTGTTTGTTTGTTTTTAATTAGATCCTTGAAAATTCTGCAGGGCGTATATTGATTTTTCATGCAATCCTCTCTCAACTCCTTCAAGATCCACCTCTCCCTTCTGTACCCACTAAACTTTTCTTAACCCAGCAAATATAATCTGTGATGTCCATTTTTTCCCTAAATATGTGGCCTTCCACTGGTGCTTAGTCCACCCACCAGTGGCCAAACCCTTAAGGGAAACTGAATGTCCCTTTCCCAAGAGTTATCAGCAGCCAAGAGCTCCTCAGTTAGGGGACAGACTTTGTGCCCAGCCCCCACGCTCTGCTGGGAGTTTGTTGCGCTTGAGATTGCACAAGTCTTGTGCACGCTGCTCCTGTAGCTACTGCCTCACTCTCTATAAACACTGTTCCCGATAGTCATCCACCATCTCTGGATCTTACAGTTACTCCCTCCTCTGCAGTGGTCCCTACGCCTTTAGAAGGAAGTGTGCCATGCATTCCCCCATTTAGCGATGAACATGCCAGAGCCTCTAATTTTTTTTTATACTCTGAATATTTGTGGACCTCTCTGTCAATCACATCTACAGCAACAGGAATTTTGAGATTGAAGGCTGCACTGACCTATGAGTATAATAAAAAAATTACTAGGACTCAGTATAATAGTGTGTCCACAGAGCAGAATAATGGTACTAAGTTAAATTTTCAAATATTTTTTTATGAATTGTCATTTTTCTTGGCTATAAAAGTATCCAGTTTATTGTTCCACTCTACAAGAATGCCTGCGCTGACTATATCTGAACGTGCTACCAAAAATAAGAAAACAAAAATCACTCTACTTTGCTGATCCAAACAACACCAAGTTAAAACAAACTCAAAGATGAAAACCAATATTTGTACTTAAAATAAAAGCCAAGAGTGAAGTAAACAAGTGAAGACATTTTTACAAAGAATAAATACGCACCTGATGGCACTGAGAGGTGTGGATGAAAATGTAATCAATTCTCTAATGAATTAATAGGTACCAGCGGATCTCATGTTACTTTCTGCAAAGTACCTAATGAGCAGGAGGGAAGTTTCTAAAAACAGAGCAGTCAGCACATTCCAGAGACTCATTTCCTGTTTAAAAGGCATTATAAATAGTACAAGGCTGTTCATTGATAATGAACACATTTTCCTTCTACATTTAGAAGAAATTAGATATTTTTCTACCTAGAGAAACAAAAATAACATGTTATTTTACACGAAGCTTTATTTTATTTATTTAAATTATTCTCTGTGATATTTGCAATTAATTTTATTGATAAGCTTTTCAATTTATCCCAGTTTCTCTTCTCTCTCTTCTCTCTCTCTCCCTCCCTCCCCTTCTCTCTTTCTTCCATTCTCTCTCTCTCTCTCTCTCTCTCTCTCTCTCTCTCTCTCTCTCTCTCTCTCGTGTGTGTGTGTGTGTGTGTGTGTGTGTGTGTGTGTGTGTGTGTGGTATCCATGTCACCCATATACCCAAGTGGATGTCAAAGATCTACTTTAGATATTGCTCTTCAAAAGTTCTTCATTTTTAAGATTTATTCCTTTATTAAGAGAATTAGTATTTTGCCTATATGTGCGTATCTGCAGCACCTAATTGCCTGGTGCCAATGGAGGTCAGAAAAGAGCACTGAACCCCCTGGACTAGAGCTATGAGCAGTTGTGAGCTGCCATTTGGGAAGTGATAACTGAAGCTTGGTAAAGCAGCTAGTGCCCTTAACTGCTAGTTATCTCTCCTGCCCCTCAACTTGTTTATTTTTTTAAATTATTTTTTGAGATTAAAATTACATCACATGCCATTTTCCTTTCCTCCCTTACAAATAGTCGCACGTACCAATCCTTGTTCCCTTTCAGATCCGTAGCCTCTTTTTATCATTAGTTGCTCAGCCTGTATAATGTTACTTACATCTGTATGCCTCCAGGGCTGATACTATACAACCAGTTTGATGGGTTCTTCCCTGGTGAAGAATATTTCTCTTGCAATCAGCATTACTTAGTTTCCTCTAGTACGTGGGTGTTTTGTCTGTATGTAAGACGATGAGAGCAAAAATATTCTAACAAGGAAGCCTTACTTTAGATGGAGCATCAGATCCTTTGGTTAGGACCCAACCCCCTTGTCTTTGGCAACGCGGAGGTGAACAAGGGCAAAGTGGATGTTTCTGAAAGCTGAATGAGGTAAGACTGTTTTGTTGGCGATTTGGTGGCTGTAGGGAAGATGGGGGCCACTGGAACTTTGTCTATCTGAGGGTAAAGCTTAGAGAAGGTTTTATGTATGATAAGAGATTCAGTACGAGAGAAAAACACACAAATAAGAATGTTGCTATGGCTCCTGAAAAAGCCAAGAACAGAAGCACGGGAATCCTTCCATTATTTAAAAATCAAAGTGGAGTTCCATGACTGGTTAGTGCAGTCAGTGCTACCAAGAGGCCTCTCCAGAGCAGTGTTAAATCACTGTGTCCTTTTTGCCCTTTCTTTCTTACTTTTTTCCCTTCTTTGTCTTTACTTGTTCTTGACTGTTCAACTTATACATGGAAGGAAGTATATTAAATGGCTGGGGCTTTTTTTAACCTTTCTTTTTAAGAAATGAATAAAATGCAACCTACTCCAGAGAATCTTAAATGCAGAGATTTCACTTCATTTCTCACCTGTTTTTCTGCCAGCTCACACTGACTAAAATCTTACATTTCTGTCAATGCTTTTGTTGTCTCTTGAGAGAAATCTGGAGATTTATTCACTTTTTATAATTTATTTTTGAATTTTTGTTAAGAAGAGACTTTTTTTTTTAAAGGATCTCTACCACATCACCAGCACAAGTTCATTAGGGACAATGCTTAGCATATCTATGCTAATCATCTAACATCTACGCACACACACACACACACACACACACACACACACACACAGACACACACACTCACACACACACATACACACTCACACACACATACACACACACACACTCACTCACATACACACACTCACACACACTCACACACACACACACACACACACACACACACACACACACACACACTCACACACTCTCAGTGTATTGGGTGAGAACTGAGAAACCTTGAGTAATTTGCACATTTTGAGAAGTAAGCCTTAGGTCTTTGATAGTTTGCATTGTATAAATGAACCTGTTGGTAATGCTGGGACAAGCAAGGATTATGTTTTGTTGTTTTGTCTCATTTGTCTATCTATTGTAGAAACAAGCCTGTTTTTCTCAAGTCCACCAGCCTCCTCAGAGATGGCCCTTTGTTAGCAATCGTGGGTTTGGTTAACATGGATTTGAAGTTCATTGTTATGTGCCAAAACCACTTCTAAATTACATGGACTAATAATAGATCATTAATGTGAGCATGACAGAGAGCTATCTGCGAAAGCATTGATGAGCAAGTGCTTCTATGAGGAAAGGGGTGATGGGTATCGTAGTGATACAAACCCTGCTGTAAATATTCTATCCTTCTGTCTGTCTGCTTTCTGCGTCCCTTGTCATCATCTTATGGTAAATGCTCCTTAATCAACTTGCCTCTAATTAGACTGCAATGTACCCTGAGCAGCAAGTTTGTTTCAGCTTTGTCTCATCTTATGTAAGTGACTTTCTTGGCCTAAAGAAGATACTTAATCAACACACGCAAATGGAGATATAAAATGCAATTGTGAATCACTGCCTCAATCAAGCTTCTTTTGGATTTGCTGCCTTTTCAGGATTTTCTACTAAGCATGGACACTAAGGATGGCTGATTCAGCCTTGGAAATCTGTCACTATAGAAGAAATGAGAATTGTCCTGCCGGTGTTTGTTATTTGATTGAATAAAATCATAACTCTCACCTTGAAGATATGATCATGGCCCCGGAACACAAATTTAGGGTAACACAAGTTCCACATTTCAATGTAGAAACAGTTTCATAGAGTTTTTACAGTAACAAAACAAAGAAAGTCATAAATCAAGAAATTTTTAATGTGCATTTGTGGAAATAACAGAAATATCCGGTATAGCAAAGCTGAGAAATCTCATCTGTGTTCTCTGATGACATTCTTAGCTTTAGGGTGTTGGGAGCTGGTAGTATGCTAATTCTGTACATTCCAAAAAGTTTTTAACTGTTAGTCTCAGGATATTAGGTTCAACACAAAAGTGAATAAGGTATGGCTACTTAGGGAACTAAAGCTAGCTCAAGGTAAGTTGTAATTAGACCCTTTCTCTAGTCTGCTTCTTTTTACTGTGAATAACGCCATGACCGCAAACACCTTGGAAGGGAAGGGGTTATTTCAGGTCACCAGTTAAGACTCCATGATAAAGGGAAATAGACAGAAATTGACACAGAGCCCATGGAGCAATGCTGCTCACTGGCTTGCTCTCAAGAAATCATCCCAACCCTTGCTGAGTATGCCAGTCGCAGCTGACAATCCACCTTCCCAGATGAAGCTAGTTGAATCAAACTGATTTAACAACATAGCCACAGCAGACACTGATTCTTTCCAGGAAGTCTCATTCACAAAAGGAACATCTCTTCAAGGAGCAATATAGAGAGCCTGAGCCAGCCACCTATAAATGTGTGGATGGATTCTTGTTGGAGATTGTGCTGGTGTATTTTGATACTAATTATTGCTTGCTGGCTCTGCCCCACCTTGTACCTTGCCTAAGAGTCTACCCTGTTTGATAAAAAGCCATCACACCTAGGCAGAGCAAATGGAATAGGTGTGGCTAAGGTCCCAGGGCTTGAGGAGACAGGGAGCATCTTGGGAGGAGAGATGGGAGGAGAGGGAGAAGAAGAAGACTGCACCATGGGTTGGGTGGAGGAGAAGCACATGGCCCGGGTAGATTGAGACTTGGCCCTGATGATGATAATTAGTAAGTATTTGGGACTGTGTATGGGAGATAGCTTGATAGAAATCATTACAAGCAGATGGCATGGGATTCGGGCAGGTATCTCATACCTGCCCCACTATAGGAAGTAGTTTAAGGGATTAATATCTGCCCTGCCCCAGGTTAACTAAGGCTATTTTAAAATATAACAGGTATCTGTGTCTTGATTGATTGCTAGCAGGTTAGAAAATATTGTTGTAATAATAATTATAGACCTAATAATAACAGTATTAGGTCATACTGTTAAAATAACCACAACAGATACTCAATTATTTTTGCTTGTGTTATTTTACATGGTTGAAAAATTCTACAAATTACAATGATTTTTGTAAGTATTATACTTTTTAAAAGCAGAATTCAAACATTTGCTCTTTCCTCACCAAATCCATTCAAAATTTGGAATATCTGTAATGTTTTTACCTTATAGTTATTTGAACAAGTAAACACCTGGTTTCTTTCTAAAAGAGCTAGTTAGAAATTCTCACTGTATTACCAAAGTTTGGCTTGAAGCCATGGTTTCAGGTCTGATTAGATAACTTTAAGGAACTAGATTTGAATTCACGGTGTCAATTAAAGTTCTTTGGAAAGAATTTGCCTTATAACCTTATATATGTAGTTTATATGGATGCCTTATAGGCAGATAAAAAATTGTCACGCCCTGAGAAGCATAAGAGATTCAACATACCTTAAGGTTGTCAATAAAATAGTAATTCAGCAGGTATTTCAGGTTATATGTGACTGAGATCTCTTGGCTTAGTTTTTCTCTTCAAAAAGCTTTTGAAAGTCAATCTGAAAGTTCTTTGAAATATTCTGGCAAAGAAGATCAACGAGTCTATACTAGTGTTTTAGGTAAACTTACGTGAATTCTTAGGTCGTATTTAATGAGAATAAACTTGATTTTCAAATAATTGTTTTTACTTGACCATATTTAATGAGATAGGGGAAGTTGTTGAGTCTATTCAGAAAGCATAGGTGTATATGCTTCATTATATCCAGCACCTTCTGTAAGATTCTACAACAGCTGTAGACACTCAATTTTAAAGGCAGCATGATCTCCTATTGAAGTCCATGTGAAAGAAAAACAGTTCTAAAGGTTCAAAATTATACCATCAATCCCCAAATTGGGTGAAGGCAGTGATCACATAATGGTGCCTCAGATGGAAGGCTTTAGTGAAGAGTAGAAAACCACAGGTGTGCTAGAAACAGACAGATTTTAGCTGTTTGGCTATTTCCTGAGTTCACTACTTATAAATTCCACAGTTCTTCATAGTGCAGATCTCCAGTTACTAATTAAGTAGGATGATAATCATATCCATCTTGAGCTATTTTCACTGATGAACACTGGTAAGGACTTCTGCCTAGAGTCCCATACACAAGTGCAGCTCAGACTCATTAATCACCTCCTCTCATTGACATCCAAGTAGTTTCTATGTAACCAAATCTTAGACACGTTTTAAATTTCAAGTGTGTCCATTATGGACAACTCTGATAGGGATTGGAAGAAATATAAAGATGCCCTTAAAATTATGCATATGGAATAAATATGTTTATAACAAATATAGAAGGCATATCCGGATGAAGACAGTGTCAAAGTTCAAACATACAGTCTAGTGATAAGATATGAGGTGAGAAAGCCATACCCCACTCTCAACTCAACTGTGGAGAATATTCTGTTCATTTGCTAGATCTGGGTAGGGGTTTGAAGTATACAGCCTGTATTGTCCTTGGCTGGTGCCATAGTTTGAGCAGGACCCCTACGCCCAAATCTGCCTATCATAATGTTCTTCTTGTAGGTTTCTAGGACCCTCTGGATCCTTCTATTTTGCTATTCTTCCATGCTTCTCTAATCTAGAGTCCCCTCTGGTGCCTCATATTTGACCATGTCCCCTGGAAAGGGAGACCTGGTGGCACTCAGAGGAAGGACAGCAGGTTACCAAGAAGAGACTTGATACCCTATGAGCATATACAGGGGGAGGTAATCCCCCTCAGGAACAGTCATAGGGGAGGGGAATAAGGGTTAAATGGGAAGGAGAGAGGAATGGAAGGATATAAGGGATGAGCTAACCATTGAGATGTAACAAGAATAAATTAATTTTAAAAAAAGATATGAAGGGAGAGTAATTTGAGCTGGTAGAATACTCAAAGGTTTATTTGGCAAAGTTTGTGACTTACTCTGTGTTAATGTTTGTACTGTTTATTAAGCCTTCCCTAACCATAGTGATTTTTTTTTTTGCTTTACAATTTCATGTGTGTTTGATATAATTTACTGGATGTATTGAAAATATACATATTTATGCAAGGGCTTGAAGACTGAGAGGGGTGCACTGAAAGCTACCTCCTGCACATGGCATAGTTAAGTGCACTCATGAGCCAGCACAAGAAGAAGCCAAACAAAATTCCAGCCAGATGAGATTGAAGATCTCCTTTCTCAGCTCCTTACTGAAGAGGTATAGGCACCTGGCAGCAGTTAGATGCTGGGAGAAAGGATATCATTCCTCTTTGAGAATAAGGTCATTTGTAGGTTCCCCATGCTCCCATGGATGGCCCCACACCCATGTACATATGTGCATTACTAATTGGATTTAATATATTAACTTTTACAAAGATATGAAGTTAAGAGAGGAACCTCTTGAGAAGTGGATTAAATAAAGTCGTATTTCATTGTATACCTACACGGATTTCTCAAAAATAAAGAAAAATGTGACTTTTCTCACAGTTTAAAGGCTGTAGCTGACACACATCATTGTGTAAAAATCAAGTATGGTGATTTGAATGAGAAGGGAACCATAGTTTTATACAGATGCATGTTTGATTCCCTTGGGGTGGAACTGTTTGGGAAGGATTGGGGAGGTGGCCTTGTTGGAAGAGGTATGGCACTGGGAGTAGGGTTGTAGTTTGCAAGGCCCATGCCATGACAAGGTAGCATGCTTTGACTCATGTTTGTAGATCAGGCATAAGTTCTCAGCTACTGCTCAAGTGTCGTGCTTGCCTACCTGTGTCCAGGCTTCCCAGAGTGGTGGTCATGTACCCATCCTCTGAAAATACAAGCTCCCAATAAGCTGTTTAGTTTATAAGTTGCCTTGGTCACAGTGTCTTACCACAGCAGTAGAAAAGTAACTAACATAAGCAGAAAAAAAAAAGAACTTTGGTTAAAATAAAATCAAGTTTGCAGAGTATGTTGTATCTATTAAAAGGCTTCACAAACTAAATCCAAGAGTTGGCCTGATGATTTATTTTGGTGGAATCTATAGGAGAGCAAATTAACTGTCAAATTATAAAAGTTGATGGCATATTTAATTGTGTTAGAATTTAAAACATGTATATAATGTTTTCTAATTAAATCTGCCCCCTATTTACTCCTTTCCAAGTCCTTCTATATTCCCCAAATTTTTCATCCTGACTTAATGTACGGTTTTGGTTTGTTTGCTAATTTTAGTTTTTATTGTTGCCTTTAATTTTGGGATTCTAATTACATCCTGCACCCTTTATTATTTTAGGTTTTGTTTTGTTTTCTTTTATTTTTCTTTTTGTTTTTGTTTTGGCTGTCCTGTTCTTGCTTTGTAGACCAGGCTGGCCTCAAACTCACAGCGATCCTCCTGTCTCTGCCTCCTGAGTGCTGGGATTAAAGGCATGTGCCACGATGCCTGGCTATTTTTTTTAGGTTTTTGAAACACAGTCTCATTATATATCTCTAGATGCCTGGGAACTTACTCTGTAGACCAGGCTTGCCTTTAACTTACAGAAATCAATCTTCCTCTGTCTCTCCAGTGTTAAGATTAAAGACATGTGCCACCATATCTGGTTCTCATATATTCTTTTTTTAAGACCTACTGAGTCCAGTAAATGACTCCTATATGTGGTGAGATGTAGGGCCATTCATTTTAATGTGAGTACCCTATCAGGTATCTCATCCGTGAAGAAAATTGACATTTTCCTTCCCCCAGCATCTGTCAGTTGTCAGTAGTTCCTCAGATAGTGGAAAGACTTCTTGAATGTCTCCCTCTTCCATGCTAGGTGCTTCATTTGGCTTGATTTTGTGCCAGTTGTGTGCATACACAGTTGCCAATTATATTTGTATATACATATATGTAATATACCTATATTATATTATATATGTATAGTATCATTGCAATTGAATGTCAACAAATAACTGTCTTTAGATTAAAACTTGCCAATTTTGGACTGAGAATAGTATTTTCCACTCTCTAAATGAATTGCTGATCTGTTTCATGGTGGGGGGGGTGGCGCATCTAAAAGACTCTTCAGTTTTCTATATAAAATCAGTCATGCGTGTTAATTTTGGGTTTGTTAAGTTTCCAGAATGCATTAGAAACAGTATAGCTTCCATTAACATCAGCAGTGTCATAATTTTGTTGTTACAAAAATGTTGAGCTTTAGGACTAGCAGTCCTTAAATCCAAAGAAAAACTTACACTATGAGGATACGTCTTCCCACTCATTAACGTGGTCTGTGAGGGCTATCCGTGCAAATAAACTCAACCTTTCTCAGTATCACCACTAGTTCTCTAAAGGAGTATCATATCCTTTAGTTTACTCATTTGGAAATTTGATAGTTTATCATTTTAGAAGCTTTGTGTGGACCACTGAGCTTTCATTGATTAGCATTAGCACTCATGAGGACAGTATTTACTAATAGCCACAACTCGGAGTTAGGACCCGGTCTCCCAGGATTACAGCACATTACCTTTGCTGTTTTACATGATTACTCTCTTCTCAACGGCCTTATCTTTTAAATGAAGCTTAATAATACTTATTTTGTAAAAATTCTGGAGGTCAGGAATACTCTGAAATGAAAGTGTATTTTATATATTTACTGAAAGACATTGCCAGCAGGATATCACATTTTCAAGCTCCTTGAAAAAAAATCATCACTTCTGTTTCATATTAACATTGTGCAAAAATAAAACCCTGCCTCTGCTTATATTTTATTTTTTTTTTCCAATCAGAGACTACATCCTCATTAAAGAAGACCAACCATGTAGCCTCACTTTTTACTATACTATGAGTTTCCGGGTAGAGATTTGAATGTTAATCAAGTACCAAATATAAACCTCTACTAATGCATAGCTAACACATGTTTTGCACCACTGCAAAAGATGGATTTCACAGGCATGTTCAAAATGTAAACACTCAGAGGAAATTATGCATGTCTAAAGAAATGGAGAGATGAGAGAAAGAGAACAGATAGGCTCCTGGTGGAAAGCCAGAGCTCCTGCCTGTCTTACTGGGCCTTTTCTCCTCTCTGAATCAATCTACAGAGGCTTCAGATTAAGTTATCTGCTCTATCTGAGCAAAACCGAGATGTGTGGAGATAAAAAGCTTTAGTTACAGGAGAAGGACTGGTGGCAACAAGATGAACCTTCACTCTTAAAACTCTAATTCAACAGTAACAAGTCCTAAGCATTTAAAATAAATTACTATACAGGGTTAATTGTTTGGGATCTTGTATTAAGTGGGTAATAGGATGCTTAATATCAATAGTAGAAACTATACAGTGGGCCGGCCCATAGCACTTAGATTAGGAATAAATCTCCCTTCTAGAAGATGAGATGCCTTCTCTCTTGCATGAAATAATGAAGTTCGATTGATATCTTGTTGGCCTCCCACCTACTATGGTTGCAGCCCACCATGAACTGCAAGTCCTGAGCTTTGAGAAATGGAGGACTCCTTTTGTCAGCAGGGCTCCTCCCTCTCTGCCTCATGTGAGGAGCCTAAATCCCCACACCCTCTACCTGAGGAATGTTTTGTAGCCCTTAAGGAAACTGCAAGTCCAACTCCCTTTCTTTTTGTAGAACCTGTTCAGCAAGCACCTAGGATTCCTGAAATGCCACCCTATGCTAATGAAGTACCTCAATACCCTAGCCCCTAGGCCAATGACCTTCATTCACCCTGGATATCCCTACCCCCTCCCCAAAGTTCTATATAGCCCTTGTTCACCCCAAATAAAAGTGATTTGCCTCTCCAAAACTGATCCTGGAAGGTTATTTCCATTCATGTTTGTGGGCCACTGAATCCCCACTTCATCAGTTCTGCTCCCTTGTTTCTGAGGATCAGTGACTGAGGACTCCCGGAAGGCGGGAGAACCGCAACAGCTGCTTATACAAATAATTATCATCATTTAGACCATGGTGGAACTTTTCTCCTCCATGAATTTAATAGTTTTCTTCTAAAATGCTAACATGCTTAATACTTAAATGTTCATGGAATGATTTCTCAAGTTTGTCTTAAATGGCATCCTTTAAAGACTTTGATGGTAATATACACTACAGAGAGTGTGAAGAAAGTAAAGCCTGAGTTGCCCGCACTGTTTCTAGCTGAAGGAAATATGAGCAATCACCTAGTGCCCTGTAAGAACATGCCTAGAAAGACTGTTTAATGTGTACATAAGTGAAGCTGCATATGCGATTGTTTTCTTCAATCATGTGGTGTAGAAATTAACCTCACAGATAATCAGGCAAAACCTCATTCCATAGTCTGTTGTCCTGAGCAGCTTAGCTCACATGCTCTGCATTTGCTCTTTGCACAGGTAAGTGCACTAAGATTTTTAGTAATGAAAAACCTCTTTCATATGTTTTATCTAGAGCCCTGAAAAAAATATGTATAGCATTTACATATTTTTAAATATAAAAAACGGAACAAATCTAGCACCATGTCTTATAACTATTCAGTGGAATGCAAAAATGACATGTTGTGAAGTAAATTCTTTAGAGATTGACATTTCACTTAACTTTTGTATGTATGAAAAAGTTTTGTAGCCAATAATATTAACTCCAAATTAGTGCAATATCATAAATATTTTCAACAATTTAGGTAATAATAACTTTGTTTTGTTTTCACATTTATTTAGTGTGTGTGGTGCACATGAGGTCAGAGGACAGTTTGTAGGAGTGAGCTTTCTCCTTCTGCCATGTGGACTTCAAGAAGTGAATATTGTCATCAGGCTTGCTGGCAAATGCCTATTAAAACATCTTACTCTCGTTCTTTCTTTTTTCTAACATAATATTTTTTATTGATTATTGGAGAATTTCACATAATGCACCCAATCATCCTTACTTCCTAGTCCTCCCAGTTCTTTGCCCTTACCTTTGAGTCCTCAGCCCCCACCCTGCAAAAACAACAACAACAAAACAAGTTCGATTTGTGCTGTCCATTTAAAAAGCCATTTAAAAGTTAGTCCTTCTGCACCTCCACCGCTTCCTGTAGCCATCTTTTGGATGGCTTCCTGTGTATGTTGTTGCTTTTAGTGGTGTGGGAGATTGTCACTGACTCCTTCTATTTCTCTCTCAACTGTGAGCCTTCAGTCATTGATAACACTGCAGAAGAAATTTCCTTGCCCTTTATAAAGATCATGTACTACCACCCGCCCTCCTACCCCTCCTCCATTCCCCCACCGTTCTTCTCAGAGAAGGAGCTGCCCCTCTCCTGCCATCCCGCCCCGACATTTCACGTCATGCCAGGACTAAGTGCATTTTCTTCCACCGAGGCCAGACAAGGCTAGCCAGCTAGGGGGAAAAGATCCAACAGCAGCTGACAGAGTCCATGTCAGGGAGAGCCCCCCACTCCAGTTGCTAAGGGACCCACATGAATCCTGAGCCATCTATCAGCTCCATAGACATAGAAGACCTAGGTCCAGTCTGTGCTTGCACTTAAGTTGGTGGTTTAGTCTCGGTGAGCCCCCATGGGACTAGGTTAGTTGACTCTGTTGGTCATCATGTGGAGTTCTTGTCCCCTTCAGGTCTCTCTGCCCTTCCCTCAACTCTTTCAAAGGATTCCCAGATTCTAGTGTTTGGCCGGGGGATCTCAGCATGTTTCTTCTGCTGCTGGGTGGAGTCTCTCAGAGACAGTTAGCTAGGCTCAAATCTGCAAGCATAGCAGAATATCACCAATAGTGACAGAGTTGGCTCTCTTCCAAAATATTTATTATATTGTATTATATTAATTCTATTCTTTTAAAGAACTCTACTAATACACTGTTCTAGGTCTTCCTTTCTTCCTTTTTATTTTTAATTCATGAACATTATCTCTGGCTTCCCCTACACACACACACACACACACACACACACACACACACACACACACACTCAAACACACACACTCACACACACACTCACACACACACTCACACACACATACACACACTCACACACATACACACACTCACACACACACACTCACACACACACTCACACACACACATACACACACACATACACTCACACACACACACACTCACACTCACACACACACACACTCACACACACACTCACACTCACACACACACTCACACTCACACACACACACATACAAATGTAGATTTAACATATGTGTAAAGTATGGGAACCTATTCCTCTTTATCTCCTCTACAACCCTCTATTATTCTTCTAATTCCTTCTTCCATTCTTCCTTAGTCAAGATTTATTTGTTTTCTCATTCACATAACTGCCTTGGATCACAATTAAAAGACATAAAATGTCACTTGAATAAATATTTGACCATTTTTGGCAAGATTTGCAAGCATGTGTCACGATTTAATAGAGCAATATTTAGATTTCATTTATTATCAATATATACATTTAGTTATTATCACTAAAAATTATTACCATACATACTGAATTGGTCAAATTGTATTATTATGATTGCTTAAATAGAATTTCCACAAATTCTAGTAATTAGTTAACATAACATACCACTCAAAAGTTCCCAATGCTAATTTCCCTAGTAAGTGTTTTTAAATAATTAACGTATAGCAAACAAAGAAGGGCTTTGAGTTGGTCAATAATGTCAGCTTGGTAGTGTTTAAAGTTACCAAGGAAACAAGCGACTGAACACAACTGGGTGAGGTTATCTAAATTAGATAGCTGAAGAAAGAAGATCATCATCCCATAGGTATCACTGGTCCCATGGCTGGGACTCTTGACTGCATAAAAAGAAGCAAGACAGATGGGCTCTGCTCTCCACTTTCTGCCTGTGGATACAGTCCTGCCAACCACCTCAGGCTCCTGACACTGTGAGTTCTATACTCTCAAACTGTGAACCAAAACAAACCTCCAAGGCCACTTCTTGTCATGGCAATGAGACAAGTAACTTACAGAGGTTTCCTCATTGGTCTACCAGCAAAATGGGCCTCTTAAATATTATCAACAACACTAAAGTTCAGTAAACAAGTGAAAGCCCTTTGTCCTTGCATTCACATCTACATAACTGATTCTCCTGTTTCCATCAGGGGTCAACTGTTCACTTCATGAAGTTATCCACATCTCTGGAAATGCTTACTCAGACTCATATTACAGCTATTTGTTCAAGGAGCCATGTCACCTGGGACCCTGGACCCCTGACTCTCAGTCTTTGTCAGTCATCAAGAATACTTGGTACAATATTTTCTACCACAACTCTGAAAACTAGTTTGATTTTGCTGGTGCTCTCTGGAGATCCAACTTGCGGTTCGTAACTTGTAACAGCAATAAGAGAATAATGTTGACAACTTGTTTGGGGTCAGAGAAAAAAAAAGCATCTCCCTGTGGCATAAACTAGTAATTCATATGAAGTCTGAGGAATAAAAGACAAGGTGACTACTGAATTTCCCACTCCTTCTTAATCTCTTTTATGAAGAATGTTAGCTTTTGAATAGTGGCCAATGCATTTTATTCCTAGAAGCAACATTTGTTTAAAAAAAAAAAACTCAATCTACTGACAAATGGTTTTAAGAAATTAGTTATGATGAATAGAGTATATTTCCATTAATTATAAAATATAACAACTGTATTTGAATTACAGTCGTCGTCAGGATAAAAATGCCTTTCAATGACTGGTTGAGCTAATTAAAAAGATATCCTTGCATTATGTTGATGAGGCTGCCATAACAGAATACCATAGATTGGGAGGATGAAAGACTTGGACACTCATTTTTACATCCTGGATAATAGGAAGTATAAAACCAACACCCACTTGATATCCATTCAGCTCTTCTCATATTGAAGACATGGTCCTTCTTTTTGGTCTGGAGATGACTCCCTTCTTCCACTCTGCCCCTATGGCTCTCTTCATATGTTGCCTGTGTCTAATCCTCGTCTTGCTACTGATACTATTGAAATCATGAAACCTTCATACTCACTATCTTATATAATCACAATTTTCTTATAAAATATTCATACCTAAGAAGGCTCACATCTTGTGTTATTGAGTCAACATAGTAAGCTTTAGAGGCTGTACTCAATCTAAACCATTATAACCCAGACACTCAAAAGCCATGTGCTCCTTGTTTCCATCCTCAAATCCAACCAAAGCATAACTCAGAAAAAAAACATTATTTCTAAAATGAAAAGTTTCCAGAGAACGTCTACGTTTTATATAATGATTCTTTAGTTACTATGCATCCTGAGTCAAAATTTCTCCCAAGTTTTGAATCTGAAAAAATAACAAGGAAGGATACTGGCAAGAGTTAGAGAAAGGAAAAGGAAGGGTAAGTGATGTAATCTCATTAATTAAAAAAATAAATACTAATCTCAAAAAATAACTAAAAATTCTTAAATAGAGTAATTAGGCAAGAATGCATATCTATTCTCCTTGAAGGAAAGGAAAAAGGAAGTGATAACAGTTTTTAAGAAGTCTATAACTAGCAAAGTAGACACAAGTGTCTCTTAAGCTTCAGCAGCAATTCTCTCTAGCCTGATACTCTGCTTTCTACCATAATGGAAAAAAATTCTGCCTCCCAAGCTCTATTGGATGTGTATTCTACCCAGAATGTTCTGTATGGCCCCATGCCAAATCTTGGATCAGAACCTCTCTGGCTTGTTGAAAATGAGGCATTGTTCCTAATATGCTTTGGATTGCCTTAAAGTATGTTTTGTTTTGTTTTGTTTTGTTTTGTTTTGAAGACAGTCTACATTTCCTTCCAATTGGCTTAATGGTGTAGGCATGTAATCCCTAGCAAGTCTTCTGACATATATATCCCCTTTAGTTACACTACAGTGTCTATGGACACAATCCTATTCCCACCTATGACTGTCACTGAAGTGCATACCACATGGGTACTCAACACCATCCTTGTTATTTCTTCAGGATACATTTTCTCTTTTGTGGTAAGATGATACCTCAGAACTTCTGTCGCTATGATAAAACATCATGACAACAAGAAACTGGAGATCCAAGAGTTTCTTTGGCTCATGAGAGTCTAGGATCCAAGGAAGTCAGGCCAGGAACTGGAGACAGGAAGCTGGAGGCAGGAACCACAGCAGAAGACATGGAGGGGTGCTGATTACTGGCTTGCTCTTCATTGCTTTCTCATCCTGCTTTCTAATACAACTCCAGACCACATCCCAGGGATGTCACCACTCATGGGGGCTTAGGCCTACCTAGAGCAATTATTAATCAAGACACTACCCCACAGACTTGACTATAGGCCTTTCTTCTAGAGACGTTTGCTTGGTTAAGATTCCCTGTTCCCAGATATGTCTTGGTTTGGTGACAAAACCAAGCAGCACAGATGGATATTCTAAAAGCCCGAGAGATCTTTACTTTGTGTTCCTCGTTAACATTTCACTGGAAGTATTAAGTTCAAACCCTGGTTTAGAAAGTAAACAACAAAGTTTTTAGAGGAAACATTGCTGTATCTATGGATAGTGTACCATACAGATATAAAGAAGAAGAACAGAGTGTGGACTTATTCACGGAGTTTATTTGTCAAATAATGTTTTTCAAATTAAGAAAACCAATAATTCTGAGAAAATATAGTCATTTTTGCACAAAGGAGAAAATTTTATTAAAACAATTTAGTAATGACAATGTTTATATTAAAACACAGTAAGTTAAAATGTTCTCAGGAAATGAGAGTACACTAATGAGGTGCAGATTTTTTTTTTCTAGGCAAAGCACACTGACACATCTTTTCAGTAAGAACCTTCTCTTGAGCTAATTTTCATCCTTAAATATTTATAAGTTGCATTGATGAGTAATGATAGACACGTATGTACTTTCAGTTTCCTAAAATACATGAGGAAATATATAGTTATAAGAAGCCCATATGGTAGTAAAATTACCTCTTGCTTATTATTTCCTGTTTTCATATAGGCAAAAACAAGCAAGTTTTTGCCTACTGATTAAGTAGTTTGTTTTCTCTCTGTATGGCTAACAAATGCCTTAAAAATTGCCTGAGTGTTCAAAGTTAATTTATAAGTCAATTTAAAGTACCCCAGTATTATAAAGTCAAAGAATATTTTGAAATATATATTTTGGTTTGTCAAAATGCTTGTGGGACACAGATCTACTGAGTCCACGATGGCTTGGTTCTAGTATAGATAGGGGCCAAAATTATTTGGGTAGTGAAGGAGACAGGAGAAAACAGAGCATAGAGTGATACAAGAAATGAGAGATCATGAATATGCATTGCAATGACAGATTAGTGTGGGTTAGTGGATCTGAATTCTGTGTCCCTGCGTCTGAGACACAGTGTTAAGTGTGAGCTTCAGTGTCACAACATTCAAGGTGCAAAGGATAAGAATTTCTTTGTAATTTTCAGGCATTGTTGAAGACAGTCCCCATGCACAGCTTCATAATCCTTCCAACCTACTACAAGGTTGGTGAAATAAGTCACATGGCAAGAGAAAAGTGTAGGCAGAGAAGCACAATTGACAGTATTTGTGACGACTGTGATGTTAAGTGTCTGGCACCCTCAGGTAGTAGAGGCACAGGAAGAAGCAATTCTCTATGCTGTTCAAATTGAGTTAATGTGACAGAAGACAGCAAATCCAGAAAACAACACTAGATCCAAATGTTTGTATCCTCTTAACTAAAAAGATTTTTTAAATTAACTATATTATTCCTCAGTAAAAACACATCAGAAAACACTAAGGTTAGTGATAATTGTCACCCTGACAGCTTCTGGATCCACCTTGGAGACAAGCCTTCTTGTATACCCTGGGAGAGACTGTGTAGTCTCTGGAATTGCTTGTGAGGAGTTATTTAGATTAGATTTGAGACAGGAAGACCCACGGTAACAGTAGGAAGCACTATCCCCTGGGCTTTTGTCCTGGGCTGTACAGGAAGGGTAATGGTAGCCAAAGCAAGCATCCTTCAGTCACTACTTTTTGACCGTGGGCATGATATGACCAGCTTCCTCAAATGTGAGTCTCCCTCACATAAAGCACACGTAGAACTATGAGGCAACATGGATCTTTCTTTCTTTAAGTTTCTTTCATCAGAGCATTTTACTAGAGCAGGAAAAACAAAACAAAACAACAAACAAATGAAGGAATTTAAAAGGTCCAAAGTAATTTGGATTCCAATGGGAAAAACTATCCAGTGTGACAAATGTTACCACACAATGTCTGCACCATATTACTATTAAGATAGCTTTGTCCCTGAATTCCTCTGGAGTAGAAGCATTTAGAACATACTATTTTTGTCTTGCTTTCTACATGCAAAATTATCCTGGGAAAACATTAACACCAATTCATGACAGTGATTTTCACCCATGACAATGATTCTTTCTCCGGGTTTTCTTTCTTATCCAGGACTAATATCATTATTCAAGTGTCACAGAATGTGTAAGAAGTTTTTAACACAGAAGTTCTTTGTCATAAGGCTTCCACCTTCAAATTATATGATGTTAATATGTTCTTCTCTAATAATTATGGAATTCTTATCCTAGATTCAATAAGTGTGTATCTGCCTTTATTCAGTCAACCAGGACCACACCTTCTATTAATTTCAGATTTCATAACTTAATTTTTAATTACTCATTACAGACAGATGAAATATCTATTTCACAACAAACTATTTTTACTTCCAATGGGAAGAAATTCACCAGATCCCAGGACACTGAGGGAAGCCAGAGTGGAGGATGTTGGGTTGATCTTTTTGTGCCCTGTGCAAAGACTTTCTCTATAGTATTCAAATGTTGATTTCTCTGCAGCCACAGAGCTGAGTCCGGACTTCAGTATTGTTAGTTTTATAGATGATCACCTGCCTCAGTGTTTTGTAAACATACACCTCCCCTCACCTTTTCTGGTTGGTTTAATAAAGCGCTGACGACTTGTAGCTGTGCAGGAGAGAAAAGGCATGACTTCCAAACAGAGATGGCACCTGTGAGAGGAAGCAGGTATAGGAAGAATCACGAGCGACACACGAAGGATCTAGTGCCAGGACTGAGCGAGAGAGACGTAATGGGCCACGTGGCGGGAAGTAGCCAGGACTAGTGGGGGTTAATTTGTATGAGCTAGCTGAGAGTCTACCCAGCTATAGTGCCTAAGCTTTTATAAATAATAATAAGTCGAGATAAAACAACTGGAACCATCCAGACCAGCTTGAAGAGAAAGAAGAGGTACCATAGGCAATCCTTTCCAAGGAGATGTTGATTCCTTTCTCCAACACCCACTACCGAATTCCACAAAGATTTGGAAATCTTCTTGAAGGGCTGACACGGGAGATTCTGAGGGACCAACCGGACAATATACCAGCTTTTGCCGCAGCGTATTTTGAGAACCTTCTAGAGAAAAGAGAGAAAACCAACTTTGATCCAGCACAATGAGGGTCTAAGCTAAAGGACCGCTTCTACAACAACCACACATTCAAGAACCAAGAACAACCTGAGAAATGGGAGCAAGAAATGGCCAGGTCATCTGGGAGAGAAGAAACACCTTTGAGGAGTCTACTGAGGAAGAAAAAGAAAAGGAGGAGCAAGATGCTCTCAAAAATCTAGTCAGCCTTCCGGGGACAAGTGGCCAGAGAAGAAGTAAAGAAAATGAAGTCAGATAAAATTGGACAAGAGAAAAGAGAGGAACAAGAGTGAGGTCACAGGTTTTAACCTCCAGAAAACATGAAAAAAAAATAATAAGTCTTTATGTCATTATTTAAACACTGGCGGGTCCAGAAAATCCTGCTATGGGAGGAAAATGTCCAAAATTCGTCTTTCTTTTTTTTAATTAATTTATTCATATTACATCTCGATTGTTAGCCCTTCCCCTGTTTCCTCCCACTCTTTCCTCCCTCCCACTTCCCCCCTTCTGCCTTCCCCTATGTCTGTGATTCAGGGAGACCTCCTTCCCCTATATATGCTCTTAGAATATTGAGTCTCTTCTTGGTAACTTGCTATCCTTCCTCTGAGTGCCGCCAGGCCTCCCCATCCAGGGGACGTGGTCAGAAAAGGGGCACCAGAGTTCGTGTGAGAGTCAGATCTCGCTCTCCACTCAAAGGTGGAGAATATCATGTTCATCGGCTAGGTCTTGGTAGGAGTTCGAAGTTTACTGCCTATATTCTCCTTGGCTGGTGCCTTAGTTTGAGGAGGACCCCAGGGCCAAATCTGCCTGTCCATAAAGTTCTTCTTGTAGGTTTTAGATGCTCTTCTGTGTAGGGTTATTTTCTCGGGACACTTCGGTCTTAACAATCAGCTTGAAATTACTGAAATGTTCCTCGTGTCTTGATGTGTAATTTGTGTGTTTAGTTTAGGTTTATGTAATTTTTTTTCCAGCAAGTGAAAAAGAGCAATCCAAACCCACAAACCCAGAACTCTTTCTCATGTGAGGTGGATAATTCCAGATTTTAAGCAGAAGCACAGAATTTATCTGATTCCAGTAGTTTCCCATTCTAAAACTCAAGGTGTGAAAACAGTGACTCCGTTTCATGTGATGGACTTTTAAGCCAGCTGTCCCTTTACCGGTCCAGACTCATCTTACTTAGGCATAGAAAAAAAGTCCATACCCTATCTCTGCGTGTAGCTCCTTTCCTCTACTGTCACTGTTTGAGTGACATTCCCATAATGAACACAAATCACAACCTCAAAACAACCCAAAATAACAGTATGCAGCGGGGAAAGCTGTATTTTAAAACATTGCTTTATGTATGCTCAGTTAGCCCCTCACTTTAAATAAGAGGAGGGGGTGATCATCAAGAGAAACACATGGAGAAATGGGGGGCTTCTTTCTACATCTGTAGCTCTATTCTAGGCAAAAATACCAACATATAATATATAGAGGATGTCTACGCAATCAAATAAACAAACGAACAAAACAACTAACCAAACAGACATGGAGGCGATAATTTAAGAATTGTAGATTCACACATCAGAGTTTGTCGCTGGCAAATTCTCTCTCCCACTGTTCTAACTCCATGCTAGTTTTCTGCCAACTAGTTTTCTGACCAGTCTTATCTGGTAGCATCAATATTGTTTGCAGCCTTCCAGATAAACAATACTAAACAAAGCAGATTGCAAAGCCCCAGCATTTGTAATTTGTACAGAGAGCCATTTGGCCTCCAGCCTGGTTTGAAAGCAGATATAAATCATGTAACTATTCAGTAATGTTCCCAAAGCAAACACAGAAACAGACTCAGCAAGAGAAGAGCTGCAGGGACACACATCAGATTCCCCTGGGAGACAAAGCAGGAGCCTTTACAGGCAACTTCCCAGGCCTGACATTTAAAATAGTTCTCCTGGGTGCATTTCAGGGGCGGGTGGTGAGCTTGGTAGAACTTCCAAGTTTTCTATCAGGGGAAAAGGCATGCTCTTCACTAGTGAGAGAAAAATTCTGCTCGCAATAACAAGGATTATGAGGGACTCCAATTTAAAGAGATTGTGGAATCCTGAATAAAAGAACTCATTATCTATAATTTAAGTCATTTCGCAGCCATAGAAAATTATGATTGGATAATGTGCTTCACTCAAAGCCACAACTCTTACCATTTATCCTGGGATACTTCACCATCTAATTTTTAAAGCTCCATAATTATTTAGACCTATTGAAGTTTCTGTTGCTTTGTACGTTGTATATGGAGGGGAAAAGATCACCATTCTTTAAGTTTTTCAATGGGTGTTAGAGTCCAAATAGCTGAAGCAAACAAAAGAAGACACATTATGGCTCCATTTTTTTAATTATGAAAATCCTTGACCCATAACATTTGACTTATAAATATTTACATAATCTTATAGTGAGTCACAACATATTGTTTTTAATTATTCTATATACTTTGAAAGACTAACACTGAGGTCTGTAGAAATGTCATTATCAACTGCAAATAATACAGTGAATAATATTACATGAGCAAAAATGTTTATCAAAGGTCTGGTTTGCTCATGTCTAAATTATCTCACAAAGAACACTGATAAGTATTGGCAAATGACTATTTCTTTATCTCCAGTTAACAAATTTATCTTTACAGTCATGACAATAAATTGATATAAGTTAAAATGTTACTGGCACAGAACAATAAAGTAAAACAACCCTTTCTTTGCCTCTCAGGAACAGTTTGGGAAGCATTTATCCTGAGACTGTTTATATTTTCTTGTTCACCCACTGTCATTCCTTACTGCATTCACAAGATACATCTTCAATTTGTCTCAAAAATTTCACTGCATGTTAATATCTCACCTACATACAATGGAAAAGAGATAACTCCATGCAGGATGTCAGAGAGCTAAAGCTTGTGCATGTTTTGAAAATTAATTTGTATTAAATGTGTGTACATCTATGCATCTGTGTGTGCCATGATGGCTTTGAGCTACAGTTAGATGCACCCTGATCCCAGTACTAGAAGCTTTGGTGGGTGACCAAGAGATGGCCACTTGGGACTTCCCCTTCCCCATTATTTGGCAGTTCCATTTAGAGCAGCTTCATTTTAGGAAGTTTCTATACTATCATTCATATGCTCCTTAATTTTAGCTGCCTTTCCCTGTATTCTCTGCCACAACTCTCTCTCTCCGTACCCTCCCACTTGATCCTTCTATTCCAGACTCCCATTTATCCATATCTATTTCCCCTTTCTAACAAGATCTATCTGTTCCCTGTAGTCTCTTACCTTATAATTAACCTCTCTGGTTCTACGTATTAGAATGTGGTTTTCATTGACTTCCCAGCTAATATTCACATATAAGAAAACACATGTAGTATTTGTCTTTCCGGATCTAGAGTACCTCACTCAGGATGATATTTTCTGTTTAGATCCATTTGCCTTGAAATTTTCATTTTTTTTTTGAACAGCCAAGTGATACTTCATTTTGTAAATGTGCTACATTATCCCCACTCAGTCCTCCTAAATTGAATGTCCTTATCAGATCCCTCCTCATGGATCTCAGGGAACCCTATGGAAGAGGAGGGGGAAAGGGTCTAAGAGCCAGAGAGGAAGGAGGACACCAGGAAAATGGGGCCTTCTAAATCAACATGAACAAAGCTCACTTCAACTCACAGAAACTAAGCCAGCGTGCCCAGGGCCTGCAGGAGTCGGCACCAGGTCCTCTGCACATACGTGTGGCTGCAAGGTTAGTGATTTTAAGGGACTCGTGCATCTTTGAATGAGTGGGTTTCTGATTCTCATGCTCTTGGGCTCTTCTTCTCCTGTTGGTTTGTCATGTCCAACGTCAATGTGATGGCTTATGTTTTTTATCTCATTCTATTATATTTTGATATATTTTTTTAAAAAATAATGAATGAATGAACCAATCAATCAATGAAAACCTAGCTACCAGTGTCAACTGAACTGACATTTATACCTGCTGGAAGAGGAAAAAAAATCTGTTTTCTTCAATTGAATGACATAAGGATATATCAACCACTACAGGACAAGTCTCACTTCAAAGGTAGTTGTTGACCAACATATGATTCAAGTCCTTGTTTTTTGTTTTTCTTTTTTTTTTCTGTGCTTTTATTTGGTTACAGTTTGGTGTGGTTTTGTTATTGTTTTGAGTGTGGTTTTGTTTTATTTTTTGGTGTTAGGAGTGTTGTTGTATTGTTTTTTGTTTGTTTGTTGGTTTGTTATTGAGAAAGAAATTAAGGTTGGGTTGGTAAGGAGTGAGGAAGAACCTGCAGAGACTTGGAGCAGGGGAAGAGTATGATCAGGATATATTTAAATTTAAAAAAGTGTTTAAAATTATATAAAAACCGTTCCCTATGTGTGCTGGATAGTTTTAAGTCAACTTGACACATCTGAAAGAAGGGAACCTCAAGTGAGAAAATGCCATCAGATCCCACTGTGAGGCATTTTAAACAAGTGATTAATGGGGGAGGCCCCAGCCCATTGTGAGTAGTACTATCCCTGGGCTGTTAGCCCTGGATTTTTTTAAAATTTATTCATATTACATCTCAATTGTTAGCCCTTCCCCTATTTCCTCTCATTGTTCCCTCCCTCCCACTTCCCCCCTTCTCCCCTCCCCTATGTCTGTGACTGAGGGAGACCTCCTCCCCCTATATATGCTCTTAGAATATCGAGTCTCTTCTTGGTAACTTGCTATCCTTCCTCTGAGTGCCCCCAGGCCTCCCCATCCAGGGGACGTGGTCAGAAAAGGGGGCACCAGAGTTTGTTTGAGAGTCAGATCTCACTCTCCACTCAACGGTGGAGAATATCATGTTTGTCGGCTAGGCCTTGGTAGGGGTTCGAAGTTTACTTGCCTATATTCTCCTTGGCTGGTGCCTTAATTTGAGGAGGACCCCAGGACCCAGATCTGCCTGTCATAAAGTTCTTCTTGTAGGTTTCCAGGACCCTGTGGATCCTAATATTTCCCCATTGTTCTATGCTACTCTCGCCTAAAGTCTCAATAGGATGTCCTCTCCTCTGACCCACTTTCTTGGTAAGTAAAGTTTTTCATGGTATGTATCCCTTGGACTAGTGTTTTGATAGAGCCCTGGATTTTAAAGAAAGAGATTGAGCAAGGCCTGGAGCACAAGTCAGTGAGCAGCACCCCTCTGTGGATTCTGTATTTAGCTCTTCCCTCCAGGATCCTGTCCTACTTGAGTTCCTGTGCTGACTTCCTTTGGTCATGAACTGTGATGTGGAAGTGTAAGCCAAATAAACCCTTCTCTCTCTCTCTCTCTCTCTCTCTCTCTCTCTCTCTCTCTCTCTCTCTCTCTCTCTCTCTCTCTCTCTCTTTCTCTCTCCCACACCAATAAAATAAAATACTTCTGTGTTGCGGGATATTTTATACCATTGTGATGCCTGAGATTGTAGACTGTTAAAGCTTGTTTCTAATGGTGGTATGGCTTTCTTTGACTGTAGAGATTTCTGTTGGCTGTAAACAAGTACTTGTCATATGGCTCAGCCCTAGCACACATCTTTAATTCAAGATCTTTCTGTAAACAGGATTAAAGAAAGTTAACCCTAGATCAAGAGGAAGAGCAAGCAGCCAGATTGAGAGAAAGTGAACATCGGGAAGAAACCATAGAGATTGAGAGGAAAACGGGAGGATGTACAGAGAGCTACACAGGAAGTAGAGAAGAAGGACATTGAGTTGAAGGGCATTGAGGACAGTGCGAAGAAAGAGAAAGAGGTTTTCCCCTCAGGAACATGAGCTGAATAAGGACAGCAGGTTACCAAGAAGAGACTTGATACCCTATGAGCATATACAGGGGGAGGTAATCCCCCTCAGGAACAGTCATAGGGGAGGGGAATACGGGGAAAATGGGAGGGAGGGAAGAATGGGAGGATACAAGGGATGGGATAACCATTGAGATGTAACAAGAATAAATTAATAAAGGAGAAAAAAAAGTTAAAAAAAAAAAAGAATGAAGTTTCCCTTCTGGAATTCCAAAGTGAGCCTTACACTTTGACACCATATATTAGTAGGTGTGCCTTTGGTTCTGCCAATTTGTCACTTACCTTTGACAATTTTCTTAATATTATGTCTTTTAAAATTAAAGCAGAAATATATTAGATGCTAAAAATAAAAGCTAACATTTTAAAACCAGCAAAACCGTATTAGGGATGGTTGATGATATGAAAATGATTGTTAATTAATATTAATTTGTATGGATTTGTTCACTTCACTTTTTTCTCTAAGGCCAAACAAAATTGTTCACGTATTGAGAATTACTATATAAAGACATTCATTTCTAAATTTCAATACCAATTGTGGATCAGTAAATCAGGATGGCTCCGATTGAACTTTCATCTACATCTTAAAATGGATGGATGTATATATCACCTATTTCTAGGTAGTAAACAACCGAAAAGCAGCAATATAATACAATACCATCACTAGTTCTCCTGCATGCCTGTGTCTGTGATAGCTTATGAATTTATACACACATTTGCAGTCTGGAAGCAATTTGTGTATGATGGATGAACAAGGATGAAATAGCTGTGTTAACTCTCAAAGACTCACTTACATAGTAACGCGGCTGGAGTTCCCAAAGACAGACCACATTGTCTTGTCTTCTATCTATTGCTTGCCAAAGAATGAAGAGAAAAGCAGTGTGAAACTCCTGCCGAAATTTCAGTTAAACTGAATAAAGTTGGACAGGTTCTTTGGAATACTTTTGTTTTAGGAAAAGGATGATGGTAAGAATGAAAAGCCAAATTATTACAAAGTGTACTGAGGAGTTCAGACAATTTTTTGTTTGGTTTGTTTTGAAAATGGAGGTGGGGTTCTCTTTGTGGTCCTGGAACTCCCTGGCTGTCTGGAACTTGACTTGTTGACCAGGCTGACCTTGAACTCACAGGTATCTGCCTGCCTCTCTCCTGAGTACTGGGATTATAAGTGTGTACCACCACCACCCAGCTAATATTTTTGTAATAAATCTACTATTGGGGTTATACTCAAAATTGAATACTTATGTCACCTTCTGAGATAGGGAATAGTTTTAATTTTCCTTATTCTTATTCATGAACTATTCTAGGGTCAGAATAAAATTAAAAAAGAAAAGTTTAGATTATCTGTTAATGTTTTGAATTAGTCAATATTTCTCTCTGCTTTGACTTAAAAAGTAAACTTTTATGGCACAAATGAAACTTATTTAGTTGTTATTTTTCATTTATAATACATAATCACCACAGGCAGCATAGACTGTAGATCAGAATTGACTCCTTGCAACTCAAGGTATCTTGAAAGCATTTAAAATATTGTTCTCTTGTATTTGATATTTGATTAATTAAATCTAAAATGCAAACCTGTGTTTATGAAGAATCATATAATAAAAATAGTATGTCTGAGTACTTCATTGAGTTTAAAATAAAGCAATATTCAGAAAGCAATATTTGTTAATATCTGTTTTTCTTCATAAACTATTTGACAGAGATGGTGGGTCAACTAAATAAAGATGTCAGTCACAAGAATCTTAGAAGTCTATAGAAAAATTACAATAATTGAAGCTGGGAAGATGACCAGTCAATAAAATGTTTGTAACACATACATGAAGAGTTTAGATTTAGATTTACATACCCATCATCTATGTAAAAGCAAGGCATGATAGCATGAGATCATACCTACAATCCCAGTTCTAGAGACAGGCAGATCCCTGCACTCCCTTGCCTACCAGCCTGGATGAATTGGTAAGCTTCTTGTTTAGTATGAGACAACAGCTTTTAGAAAATAACATGAATGGGCTGGAGAGATGACTCAGTGATTAAGAGCACTGACTGCTCTTCCAGAGGTCATGAGTTCAGTTCCCAGCAACCACATGGTGGCTCATAACCATCTTTAATGTGATCTGATTCCCTCCTCTGGCCTGCAGATGTACATGTAGGCAGAAACTGTATACATAATAATAAGTAAATCTTTAAAAAAGGAAAAAAAAAAAAAAGAAAATAACATGAAGAAGAAGCCTAGCGTGAAATAGTGTCTTCTCAAAGTAACAGGATTGCTAAAACAGGAGCTATGCTTACCTCCACAAAATGAATCAAGTCAACATTCCAGCTTGGGGTGGAGAAAGGCTCATGAGTGACTGCTACTTATAGCTAATTATCTACTGAGGATTGTTGGTTGGTAAAAGATGAATCCTTTTTCTATGGGTTTGGCCCTTGGTATATCAACTACCTTTAATAGACGACCTCACATCCGCGCACATGTGGGCAGCACAAGTTGGACCCTGTGATTAAAAAATAAAGACACAAAATTGCAGTTCAATGAACTCAGAAAGAGTTGTAGGAAGAAGTGAGGTGTGAACATACTCAAAATGCATTGCACATATTTATGAAGGTCTCAAAGAACTGATAAAATATTATAATTTTAAAATAAAGTGGATGCTTCCATGTAGACAGTGAAATGAATGCATACACATATACACTATACACAAAAAGTCACAATCATTGATTTCATTCACAGTCTGGGTGGCTTAGTTTTAATTGTGAACTCGACACAATCTGGAAAAACCACTTAAGTGAGGCACTGTCTAGGTTGTCCTGTGGGCATGCCTAGAGACAGAGTGGTCTAATTGTGTTAATCAATAAAGGGAAAACCACTCTAAGAGTGAGTAGCATCATTTTTTGGCCTCGGGTCCAGGAATGTTTAAAGAAAGAAAGTGAGCTGAATGGGGAAGCATGCACTTATCCTCTCTGTGGTTGACCATGGATATGACTGCTTACATCAAGTCCCTGCCTGCTTAACTTCTCAATGTTGAAGATTGTAACCTGGAACTGTATGCTAAAACAAAATAATCATTTTATCCCCCTATGTGTACTTTTATGGTAGGGATCTTTTATCACAAAAACAGAAGTGAAACTAAAATATTTTATAATTAATAAACCACTGATGGCATATGCTAAGTGGTCAGACAACACAGGTGTCAGTGCACAGTCTAGAACCTTCTATCAGTGAAATAAATTCAAGTACCTGAATTCTGTAGGCAGTGCAGGAGTAGAAGGAAGTGTTAACTAATGAACAGGAAAATGAGGCATAATGTTACCAACTAAAATTTGTATAACACTTTATATTTGATAAATAATTACTCTCCTCTAGTCTGATGCTCAAAAGCACACAATGATGTGTTGATTTGGTCATCCTTTTATAGCTGGTGAAGACTGTATCAAGAGGGGGCTTCAATATTTCCTGCTGGGTCTTTCCCAGAAGTAATCTGTACTCTCCAGAGTGTATGTTGGTTAGTTTTATGCAAACTTGACACAGGCTAGGGTCACCAGAGGGGGCCTCAGTTGAGAAGATTAATCTAAAAGACCCATCCATGTGCAAATCTGTAGGGCATTTTCTTAACTAATGATCAATAGGAGAGTGCCCAGTCCATTGTGGATGGTGTCATCCATGGGCTGGTGGTCTTGAATCTATAGGAAGGCAGACCGAGCAAGCCATAAGCAGCATCATTTCACGGCCTCTGCATTACCTCCTGCCCCCAGGATCCTGCCCTATTCAAGTTCCTGTCCTGACTTGCTAGAGTGGTGGACTGTTGATGTAGATACATAAGCCAAATAAAGCCTTTCCTTCCCGACTTGCTTTAGGTCATTTGATTTCATCAAAGCAATGGTAACCATAACTAAAATAGAGTTCATCCTCTGACTCACCAGTTGGATTATATTAACATCTGCTCCTAAACCTGAAATTCATGTATAAAGTAATGTGTGCTGCTTTGGTGAGCTGAACATTAACACACTTTTAACAAGCAGTTGACCACCTAGGTAAGGAAAGCTTGGCTGAGAGTCCCATAAAATTTGAACCTGGATTGACTATATTGAGGAAACAGAAACTAGTCTGAGATTAGATTCCATCTTCCTTAGGCCATTCTGTGTCACTGTGAAAAGTTTCTGGGCCTGGAGAATTCATGAGAAAAATGTATTTGTGTAGCTCCCCTACTTTGAAGTCAATAGTACCTGCAAACGTCCAATCAACTACTTATGTGAGCCTGGATGGCATCAGTTGGCAGTGCACATGGGAATGTGGCCAGATTTTTGCAGAAAAGGGCAAACACCATGGTAACCTGGCCTTACGAGCATCTGCTGTGCAGCCTAATCTAATCCTAGGAAATGCAGTTACCACCCAGGAGAATTAATCCAGTCTCTCCAGAAAGATAATTGTTTATGAGAACAGTCTAAGTATTCTTAAGGATTCTATCACATCTCAACACTGTTACACTTTAAATAACAAATTTTATTTTTATTTAAGTAATTTATTCAGATTACATCTCAATTGTCATCTCCTCACTTGAATCATCCCATTCCCCCCTCCCTCCCTCTTTCATCCTATTCTCCTTCCCTAGATCTGTGACAGAAGGGGACCCCTCCCACACCATATGATCACAGCCTATCAGGTCTCTTCCTGGTAGCCTGCTTCCTCTTCCTCTGAGTGTCACCAGGTCTCTCCACCAAGGAGAAATGGCCAAATAGAGAGCATCAGAGTTCATGACAGAGTCAGTCCCTGCTCTCCTTAACAATTGTGGAGGACGTGCTGTGCATTGCCTAGATCTGGATACGGGTTCTAGGTTTAAAGCATGCATTGTCCTTGGTTGGTATTATAGTTTGAGCAGACCTGTCTGGGTCCAGATCTGCCAGTCTTCATGATTATCTTGTAGATTTCTAGGACCCTGTGTATCCTTCTATTTCCCTATTCTCCCTTAAAATTTTAATATGAGTTTTATTGGAGATTATCCACATCCAAATCACAATGTCAGCATAAAGAAAAGATAATGATAATAATGATTGCAAGGATAGTAGTCATAATAATTTATTGCACTCTATAATTAATGATATATTAATATGTATATATCCCATATAACTATATATGAATAAGCACAAATACTCATGTATTATATATTATATATCTATGCTATGCCATTATATAGTAGCATATATTATATTGTAAAGATAATGTACATTCTGAATTTTCAACAATATATTGAAATCACCATAATATAATAAATGCATTGCAAATAATTATCAGTACTATGTATTTGGAAAAAGAACAGTTGTTGATTGTAATCAAATGTGTTTAATGACAGAGAGAAATGTGTGGTCATTACTGTGATTGTGGTGTGGCTTTCTATCCACATTGGTGCACACAGACTCACAATCATCCTTCTCTCTGTGTGTAGAATTCTGTACCCAGTGCTTATGCTCATTTGAGAAGATCATGAATTATTTTTCCCTAGGAAAGCTGCATGATTCTCTTACAACCTCCATGGTAATCAGTAGTTAGACATGTTATATAATATAGCAAACAAATGAAACCATATTTACTTGAATTCGCACTAATTATCATAACTGATTCAAATAAACATTTTCTTTGGTAAATAAAATGTTTGTGTACTACCTTTGAATAACAAAGGGAATATTGTACCTTTGTAATATTTTTTAATTGTAACAAGCAGGTTACAGTTTTATTGATAATTTTTTCTTATTAAAAGTCACAGCCAAAGAGGAAACAATATTTGAGGCATGAGAACTTGAAATAAATTAATAATTTATTCACTGAATTGGTTCAACAGTATTTGGAATTAAGGTGTGAATTCAACTGGTTTTCAAAGGAAGTTGCTTTCATCCATTGCAAGACCAGTCAATGTGTCAGTTCTTAACATGAACAGAAACACTGGCCTAAAAATAGAAAAGTGAGATGGTAGAAAATGCAGGGCAGGTTTCTTGTGGAGTAATAGAAGACTCATTGTGTGTACTGTAAGCAATCATGTATGGCTCTTTATTTTTTCTTTACTTTAATTAATTTAATTATTCATTCTACATACCAATCACAGTCCCCTCCCTTCTCTCCCCCAGGTTCCACCCCTCCCACCCTCTTGCCCATTCCTCCTTCCCCTTCTTCCTAGAGAAGGAAGCCCCTTTTCCCGTCCCATCCCACCACTTCATCAAGACTAAGTGCGTCCTCTTCCACTCAAGCTAAACAAGGCTGTCCAGCTAGAAGACAGTGATCCAATAGTAGATAACTGCATCCATGTCAGTGACAGCCCATGCTCCAGTTGCTAAAGAACCCACATGAAGACTGAGCTGTCCATCAGCTCCATACGTGTAGGGGGCCTAGGTCCAGTCCATGCATGCACCTAGGTTACTGGTTCAGTCTCTGTGAGTCCCCATGGGTCTAGGTTAGTTGATTCTGTTGGTCTTCTTGTGTACCTTTTGTCCTGTTTGGGTTCCTTTATTCTTCTTCCAACTCTTCCAAAAGATTCCCAGATCTCCAGGGATGGAAGAAAGATGGGAATCCCTGGAACAAACTGGAGACTTTCGTTAGGGTAGGCTCCTAGGAGGATATGGGGCGACTCTAGCTGAGACTCTTAGCAGCTGGGGTTATAAAGACTGAAGTGGTCATCCCTTACAGCCAGATGTAGATTTCCATGGAGGGAGGGAGACACCAACCAACACACAAACTTTTTAATCCAAAATGTACCCTGCCTACAATTAAGATGGAGCAGAGTTTCAGGAAATGGCCAATCAATGACTGACCCAACTTGAGACACACCCCATGGGAGAGAGCCAGCCTCTGTCACTATTAATGATACTCTGCTATGCTTGCAGACATGAGCCAAGCTATCTGTCCTCTGAGAAGCTCTATCCAGCAGCAGATCAAAATAGATGCTAAGACCCACAGCCAAACATTAGAATGAAATCATGTATGATATTTATTGCAAGTTTTCCTATACAGAGAAAAGAACTTCACACTGAGCTTCATGATAAGCATTTGCTGAGGCTTGTAAGAGGATCAATGAAAATGTCAGATTCAAATGGAAAATAAGTATAAAAGGGATAATTAAATTTATTTCACCAAATGTCAACCAACAAATTAAACTTTATATTTTAATTATATACAATTTGGTATTAAAAGCTTAAGAATTTGGATAAGGAGGGGTTTGGAGAAGAGTGAGGGGAAGCTGCAATCAAGATGTAAAGTAAATAAATAACTTAATTTTTTAAATGTTCTTGAATGTTAGACTCTCAAAAAATATAATTGGGATAAGCTGGGACTCCTCAAAATGTGCAATGTACCACAGCTGCATCATGAAGCACTAGAATTGTTTAACAGACAAATAACAACTAGAGAGATTAAAGCAATTCTTTGGCCAAACATGTTCCAGAAGTTTCCATTGGAAGGAGACAGTTGGAACATGCAAGAAAGCATTTGTATTATGGTACCATGATCAAAATCCTATGGAGAACCACATAGTCCTACTATTACAGATTACAAGTGTTAAGTTGAAAAAATAAAGTAAAACATCAGTGTCTACATTTTAAAAGAAGCTGATCATAAAAGTTGATATTAAACATTTCTTGGGTTGGTGGTTTAGCTTTCATGAATTTCATCTATTCCCAAGATAAACTCTGACCATTCTAAATTAATTTGGAGAAGGGTAGTGTAAGCTATTTTTGTGTTTCTAGCAATATTTTTTAGCAATAGTAGCAGCTGAGTTATAAGGTGTTAATTAGCCGAAATTATAATTCTACAAGACCAGCTGAGGTCCCTGGCAATTCTCCAGGGAACTTATGACATATGTCACTTCAGCAGCGCTAGTGCTAAACAATCTACCTCCTGTTTGCATCCTCTTCATCTCTCTCAGCTTGTTTGTTGATAGTTTTAAGTTTTCAACTATTACTTCCTTTTCTTCTACTTATTAAGGTGCTACATGCTACACTTCCTCCATGCTCACTCTACCGATCTTAAAAAACAAGTATCTTTAAATTTCATTTTACAAAGGAAGCTAGAAAGATGGCCCAGGGTAAAAGTACCACCTTCTTATTCAGAATACCCAAGTTTGCTTTCCAATGCTCACATACTGACCAACAGCCTTCTGCAGCCCCAGTTCTAAGGGATCTGATGTCATCTCCGCTGACCACGGCATGCAGATGGTACAAATACATATATGCAGGTAGAACACTCATACGCATAAAACAATTAAATATTTTTTCTCTAAATAAAACAGCTTAAAATGAATTATGGCTTTATCATTCTTTTTCCTTGGTGTGTACAAATGGTATTTATTCCATTAAACTTCCTTTTGTTACATATATTTTTGCTTCATATCTCTTTAGTTTGGAAACAGTCATTTTTACACATGAGAAAACTGTAATGATAGATATTGGTTCATTGTCTAAAGGTATCTGTATTTTCCCTCTGAATGTTATTGTACAGGAAATACAGCTCTATGTACAAAATGACCTTTTAATAAATCAGTGCAGATTATCTTTCTTACTGATGCTAATGACAGTTCGCGTATCTAAAGATTGGCAAATCCCCAACGACATTCATTTTTCAAACACATGTATATGAATACATCACACTCTTTGAATATAGAACATAGAATGACTGCTCTCAAACTGATCAAAAAGTGTCTTCCCATCTTGATAGCTTTCATAATGCCTAAAGGCATTATCACAATGCCTGAAGGCACTATCCAGGCTGTTGGAGAAGAAAACACCCCAGTGGTCATACCCAGTCTTTTGCAGGAACTGGATATTGCAGTATTGAATAGATGGATATGCTCCAATGCCGACTTGCAAAGCAAGATGTGCCCACTGGTGATGGACTGGCATGACTTTTACAGGGTGACTAACCACTTTCTGATTGGATTTGGGGCCTGCTGCACAGAAGGATTTCATGTCTGCTGCTCCTATCCAGATCAAAAGCCCATGCCTGTGGCGGTGGCTAGAGCTATCACTTACTCTTGCTGGTTTGCAAAATGATCATGCTGTCAAAATGTCTTCTAAATATTTACATTTACACCCACAGACATGGGCTATTTTCAAGTTTGGTGAGAGATGCTTCTTCCTGCAGTTGACGGCAGGCATGAAGATATGTGGAACTAACTGGTCACAGTGCTGAGAATAAGAGACCAAGCCTACACCACCCCGTCCCACACATGCACACCAAAACCCTGGGACACTGTGAAAGTTAGGAGGAAGAACGTAAGAGCTGCGGAAGGAAGAAGTGCTGCAAAACACTGTCTCCTAGCAACAGTTCACCTCTGCCCTTGTGAACTCACAGGAGCTATGGTTGCCTGAACAAGACCAAGCAGCCAATGTTCTACAAGACGACACAGGAAAAAACAGAGAAGAGATAAATGATTTTCAGACTCCATTCCATACTGAGAAACTACTGGCAGCAGATAAGTTATTGTGAGGTCATGAAATATTCTTTGTAGAGGATCTATCTACTGTTATGTTTCCCCTGGTCGGGTAGGTGGCCTTATACTAATGCATATGTGAGTGACACTAACTGTAGGTTATTAAAAAGTTATAAAGGTGAAATGGGAATGTGTTAGGAAGAATATGATAAAAGCAAAAAAGGGTAATATAATGAATATCCAATATGATCATATTTTATTATGTGTATCTATGAAGTTCTCAAGATGAAAGAGAAATTTAAAAGACAGGAACTAAAAAAAAAATTAAATTCAAGACTTTAATGTAAGTCAAAAATCTGAAATTGCTCCAGGGAAAATACCTCAAGATGTAGACATTAGACTCAAATTGCTTATATGATCACATTCTGAATAGTTGAATAGTCATTTTAGAATTAGCTTTGTATTTTATCGACCACCTCAATCTTGAGCTATTTCATGATCCATTTATACTGTACCTGGCGCAAAACAAAAGGACTCTGAGTCCTGCCGCCAATACACCTGTGTATCCTTGCTTACTGTTGCCATAGTTTCTGTAGTAAAAATATAAAAATTCATTATATGCTGTCTATAGGTGAACTGATAAATAATGCATATATACTCAACAGAAATTTACTCAACCAAGGAAGGGAATTGTGTCATTTGCAAAGAAATAGGTCAGGTTGGAAGTCATTGTGGTAAGTAAGATAATACACTCAAAAATATAACCATATGTTGTCTTTTGTAATAAGAATCTAGATTGCAAATATATTGTTTCATATGTATATCCTATTTACCTTAGCATTCATCTTTTTCTGGGTGTCTAATTTAATGTGGCATCTTGTCTACTGTGAATATTGTAGAAATAAGCATATATATGCAAGTATATTTGTGGTAGTACTTAGATTCCTTGGGTTATAGACCCAGGATCAGTATATAATTGTATCGTATTATGTATAAAAATGATATATTATGGTAACATAAAGAGAATTATGTAAGAGGAGAAAAGAGTATGACTGAAAGGCTAACAAAAGACTTCAAATAGGAAAAAAACAACAGAAATATTTTCTCTCCTGTAAAATCTAGATTATATATAGAGTATATGCAATCTATTATATGTGTAATATGTGTGTCATAAAACATACATATGCACATTTTTATATCAGATCAGAGGGGGATTATTTGGGAGTAAGAAGATGTAAAGACATGGGAGAAACATAAAAGTTTAGTAGAAATAAATGTGAGCAAAACACAATGATATAAATATGTGAAAATCTCATTAATGTGGTCACATTCATAGCAATCTTGATACACACACTCAGTGCACAGAGATTGTGTGTTGGAAACACCTGCTCTAGATCATTCTGATCCATCTATGGACATATCCAAGAATTACACAAATCTTCAAAATTCACAGTAACATGTCCAAGTCTGTGTGCATCAGAGTTACACATGAGATAATGTCTTCAGACTAATGTATTTGTTTCCAAATTATTTCTTAAACTCATAAAGTACGCTACTTATATCCTTTTATAGTTGAAGTTTAATAATTATATTTAAATAAATGTAAACTTAGTAATTATGTGAGAATTTTCCATTACACTCTGTGCATGCACTTTTTCCTCTTGTCATTTCTGATTTTTCCCAACATTGTTTGAATGTCTGAATATACTTACAGGACACTATATGTCAAAGGACTTCATAATCTGGAATCCTTACATGTCTAAAAAGGTAAATTTTTTTGTTTTTTGTTTTGTTTTGTTTTTTTTTTGTTTGTTTGTTTTTGGCTGAATCATACTCTTGTCACCTTACTGTAATTTGAATTTGAATTTGAAGGTTTTTCTTGAACTTTGTTAATGAGAAAACCTCCCTAATTCTGATATCTATATTTACATCTAGCAGTGTCTGTAACCATTGTCCATTTAGACTGTTTCAAGTTAATTATCTGTATATAGACGTCTGACATTATTGGTGAAATAGAATTGCAAAACACCCAATTTAAAGCATTATGTAATAAAGTTTGACATTTGACTTTTCACTCACCTTTAAATAATACAGGCAAATGTAAATTGTATCTTCTTATTTGAACAATCCAGTTCTTAATCAGATAACGACATTCACCGCCTAAGAAAATTCTGACTGTTATTGTTTGTTCCAACTAGTGCCACTGTTGTAAAAATGCAAGATTCCCAATGTAGACTGATCTTCTCTTTTAAAAAAAATATAGTCTCTTAGCGGTGGGCTTTACAAAATTTTAAAAAATAAATGTTTTCTTATTTCAAGAAGGAAGAGCCAGAAAAAAAAAATACAACTGAATCAAAACAAAACTAAACTCAAACAATGTAAATAACTCAGTGTCTCATGTCTGAAACCGACTCGGTAGTTTTCTCAGCTTCAAGGAGCCTGGGCAGCTGGACTCTCTGAATCCTCACTCTTAGGCTCAATCTTCTCCATTCCACACATGCTTCTGGTTTTAGTGGTTGTTCCAGGGTCTTGGCACCTCCAATATGCCTTCTCCTTCACCAATGGTCTCCTAGCCTCTCTAAGGAGACTCAGACCCTGACACTTGTTATCAAACCTCAGCATCTCTCTGCAACTTCTTCAGTCTCTAGTGCCTAACTAATTACTGAAGCTGCTGAAAAAAATCCTGGCATAACCATTGTCGCTACACAAACTTAACTGTAGATCTTCCCATTGAGTGCACTCTCTTTAGAGACCTCCCCATAGGCACAACCAAAGGTGTGCTCCACTGGTCTTCCAACACAATGAGTAGACAACCTAAATTAACCATCAAGAGCACTTCATAAAAGATTTGCATCTTTGAATGGCTCTTTAACATTGGAATCTATTCACTTTAATTTTTTTCATGTTTGAGGATAAATGCCTAACATATCAAATTCTCTTATGTATGCTGAAAAAATTCTTTAGACTAATTTTCTGGGAATATTTTGGAGCTTTACTGTTTTCTTTATTTGTATGATTAACACATTTCTTGTTTTACTTGGTTTGGTTTTGGACTCAGGATCTTGGTATAAATATGCATGCAACACCATATGTTTCTTAAATTTATAACATCAAATTTATTGTTTCCAGTACTGCAGAGTTCATGTCTTCTAAGTCTCTTTACACTTCATCTTTCAGGGAACAGCCATTCTCTTGTTAGAGAAATCTTTTTCTTCTTTTATTGAAGATAGTTTTTTTTTCTCACATATTGTATCCTGGTTACAGTTCCACCTCCCTTTACTTCTCACAATTCCTTCCCACCCCCTCTGGATCCACTCTATATCTGTCTCTCGTGAGAAAAGAATAGGTTCCCAAGAGATAATAACCAAGCACTATAAAATAAAATATAATATAATGAAGCAAAACAATAATAACGAAGTTGGACACAGTAACCCAACAGGAGGGAAAAAAAAATCAAAATCAGGCACAAGAGACAGAGACCATTCTTTCTCATAGTCAGACATCCCATAAAAATATTAAGCTAATAGCTGTAATATAAACACAGAGGATCTGTTACAGATCCATTGTAGGCCCTGTGCTTGCTACATCAGTCTCTGTGGATTCACATGCACCTTGCTTCATTGATGCACAGGACCCTGTTCTTCTGGTGTCCACCAAACCATCTGGCTCTTAAACTGTTTCTGCCTCCTCTTCCACAGGATTCCCTGAGCCCTGAGGAGAAAGATTTGATAAAGACCCCCCTCCGGTTTAGACTCTCTCCGCGTGTCTGGCTATAGGTTTCTATATCTGTCCCCATCTACTGATTTTTTTGTTAATTTTAACTGGATAAGGCACTCATCTATGAGTATAGCAGAATATCATTAGGAATTATTTTATTTATTTTTTTAGACCCAGTAGTTTTTTTTTCTTTACCCTAGGTCTGTGGGCTACCTAGTCTCTTGTTCTTGGTTACCCAAGCAGTGTTTGGTGTGGGTTCCTTCTGGAGCGGGTCTTATGTCAAATCAGACATTGGTTGACTGCTCCAATAAATCTTCTGTCACCATTTTCCTAGTATATTTTTTCAGGCAGAACAGATTGTAAGTCAAAAGTTTTTGTTTCTATTGGTGTCCACATTTTTTTTTCCTCAGTCCCTTCATGGACCAAAGAGACTAGAACTTGAAAGTGAGGACCCCATGTAGGCACCAACTCAACTCAACATCTCCATATTCAAAGAGTTGTGTGGGTGTTGACCTCAGCAATGGAGCCCTGCTGCCAGTTGTGGAGAACAACCGTTTGTCTTAGCAACAGCTTGGGTTGTTTGGGGATTTCAGTATAGAAACAAACAAGATATCCCTCAACAGAAGTATATATAAAGAAAATGTGGTACATTTACACAATGAAATATTAGTTGGCTATTAAAATAATGACACGTTTTGCAGGAACATGAATGGAGGGCCTGGAATTGGAGGGGCATTTGAGTGGAAGCCTAATGCACGGAAACTTGAAATCTATGAAGGTCATCTTAATGAAGACTCTTGGTCAAGGGGGAAACAGCCTCACCTAGCTATCACTTGCCACCAAATAAAGCTTTCAATGTCGGAACTAGGTTGCCGTTAGTTGGTGGAATTTTAAAAAATAATTTTGGTTGTAAAAAGGATGGACTATGCTTGTACTACAATGTAAATATTAATGGGAAACTGGAGGACAAATGAGAAAGAGAAGATTATGGTTTAATAGTGAAGTGTAATATGTCAGGTGGACAAAGAGTCAATTGTTCTTACTAATTTTTGACAGTTTGTCACAAGGTAGGGCTAACTGGGAAAATGGAACCACAGTATAGAAGATGCCTGCATCAAATTGGTTTCCAGACAAGTCTGTAGGGGCTTTTTCTTCATTAATCACTGATATTGGAGGGCCCATTACATCAAGAATGATGCCATGTTTTAGTAGATGGTTCTAAATGTATAAGTTAGCTTAATATGAGCCTGGAGAAGAGAAAAGCATACAACATTTGTACATGGGCCTTAAGTTCCTGCCTTCATGTTCCTTCCTTGAGTTCCTTTGCTGATTTACCTCAGTGATAAAGTATGATCTTATTGTTGTAAGATGAAATAAACCCTTTTGTCCAAGTTGCTTTTTGATGATGTAGTTTTATTACAGGAAAAGTTTTATGCTCTTAGCTTTATTAAATCTAGGATAGTTTGTGATAAGTTTTTCAGATGAAGTAAATAAAACAAATATTGTGGTTTTATTATGATTATATGTGTTTCTCTTGTCTCTAGAGACAAGTTATATAATGCTAACAAGCCAATTGTTATGTTTATATTATAAACATACAAACACTGTGATTCATAGACATGCATTATAGATTGATGTATTTCTCCTAATAAATATATAAGCAGAGATAATTTGGACTAATGAAGTTAAGACATTTTAGGCTATTTTACATTTCCTGATAAATAAATACATAGGCTGATTTATACTTGGATATATTTTTAAAATATACATTATGAATCAGATATAAACTGTATTTCAAAATCAGGCATTGGCAAACAATAAAAATATAAATGGGAATCACATAGCTTAGTTGTGTTATTTTAATTTTATTTTCTTGCATGGAATAATTGAAAAGGCCTTTTCCAGTGCCAGCCGATATGAAGAATTTTGCCTGACTTCCATAGAAGTGAAGGTAATATCTCATGATGCAATGACTAAATTTCCCTGGCTATCCAGATTTGGAATGAAAGTGATTCATAGCTGAAAAATCAGAATAATGCAATCACAAGTCCCTGTGGTGCCATTCTTGACCTTTAAAGCCAAAGCACATTTGCAGAATGAAAACTTGAGCCAGCAGTCTGTGTGCAGACACTGCCCTAGAAATGCTTGGTGTTCACGAAGACAGTGCCCCTTATCAATATTTCAGTCTAATGGAACAGGTGCCCTTTGTAATAAAAGGTCAGGTTAGAGTCCAGGAAAGAGAATACTTAGAAGAAATTCACCTTCAGAGTATTAATCCTAACCAGCAAAGCTCACAGATGGTTTCCACAATATCTCAGGAAAGGATTTTCAAGTGTCAAATATTAGGGCTTAAGAGAGGTATGTCTTATGTTTTAATTATAAGAGAAGAATCATATCCGCATGTATATGAATTGCTATTGTAGGGTTATTTAGGTGATCTTATGAATATTTGTCAAGCTTTGTTGGCACAGCATTTCCAAAGCATGTGTGTGTAGAATTGGAAAATTAGAAATTTAATCCACCTCTCCATTTCATTCCTGACTCTCACTTCACATTTCAATGTCCTCTTCTCTTTTTCTCCATCTTTCTTCTACTGAAGAACAGTATTACCATGTCCCAATGTACATTGTGGCTTCATAGCCCATTGACTACTCCAGTTTCATATCTACCTGATTCTAAACTAGACTTTGAGGTTTATGGTGCGAATCCCTATACTATCAGATGCATCACACAAGACAGATTATATCAGATTATATTTGTATCACATTATAATCCTTTCCTGTCTTGAGTATAAAAGTAGAAAACTTACGATGTAGACTTGATTGGATGCAGTCTGATAAGATTTGTCAAGTAGGAATAGGGTCAAAATAACTTACTAGGCTGTCACTTGAGCTAACTGAATAAATGTATTGTCCTTTTAAATAGAGGATTGATGTTGATCTGAAATTTGAATTTTTTAATTGTAAATATTCATGGATAGTTATGCTAAATACTTTTGTTATAAGAGAATTGCCTAAAGCTTTGGGGGAATTGGCATATAAATTACATAAATAAACATAATTAACACAGCATCAAATTATTAATTTGAGGAGAAATTTAAGGAAAAGATTATTTCAAACATAAATCAAGAAGTGGCATTATGTGGTAATATTTTAACCTTGATATGGAAAAATAATTCTTTTTCTTTTTTCAAAGATAGGATCTTGCTATGTAGTTCAGATTGGTCTGAAACTTGACTGTGTAGCCCAGGCTGATAGACATCTTGCCTCATCCTCACAAGTGCTTGGACTGCAAGTATGTAAGATCATGTTTAGCTTTTTCTTTCTGCTACAAAGATGGAACTAACTTCATATAATAGCAAATCACAAAAAAATACACTAAATATAAAATGTGTAATAGGTCTAGGAATAGGTTGGTGATGATAATGATGATGATGATGATGATGATGAAGGCAGCAATAATGATAATAAGATCATTATGAGTAGCATCATAATCTAGTGATAAGATATATTCTACCTCTAAACTCAGTCTAAGATGTATACTGAGAAGCAGTGCTGAAGGAGATATCACCATGTAGTTCATGGTGCACTGGAATCTGCCAACAGTCTTCTTTTATACAAATCTAAGCTTTACTTATGAATGAATTTAAAATTGGAGACAATTTGTCACTTTCATACTTGTAGCATCATCTCTCTTCTCAAAAGAACTTGGGACTTAAGACATTTCAACTTTTCAATTCTTAGTATAGGATATTCAACCTGTGTTGTTCATTAAAGGAAGAGAAATAAAAATGAGAAATTGTATATTCTGGTAGAGTTTAAAGACAAATAAGAAAAGACTCATGGCAGATAAACCCACTGGTGTTAGAAAATATTTTCTTGTTGCCTCCTGGAGTCTGTTGACTCACAAAATGTTCTGACCTTGAGCATATGTTTTCACAGAATTTGTCAATTCTTATCAGTCCAAATTATAGGTTAATAAGGATCTTTACATGTAATCACCACTAGCTTCCTCCATTCTTCTCAGCCGCAGTGCTTCTTGACACTGGTGATTCTGCCTTCTTGCTTACCATCGTAGATATTGTTATGTTCCCCATATTCTGCTTTGCAGAACCTGGGCTTCCCTTCTACATTGATGGGAACCTACTCATCTCTTCAAGATCAGATCATCAATCTAAATGAAAAGTTCTCCAACCCATAGAAGGCGCTTGGTGTTCCCTCAACCATGGTTTCCATAAACTCTAATGTATCTTTCAGAAAGCTAAACTCACTCAGAAGTGGATGGTACTTCACCTTTATTCTTGTAAAGTCTGTAATTTCATAGTGTCTCAAATTAAATATGATAGCAATTTATGAATGAAAGAAGTGTAAATACATATTGTGTTTTCTAATGTTTAACTGTAAATGAGAACTAATCGTGAAAAATGAAACAGGAAGCACAGGGCCCATGAGAATCTCCTCCATGTCCTCGGGGTATATGTTATAACAATAGCTTAGTGTTTTTCTGGAACTCCTCACCATGAGAATGAGTGGGTATCTGACTCTTGTGCCTACTTTTTGGATACTTTTCCTCCTGTTGAGTCACCATGTCCAACTTTGATATGATGTCCTTCACTTCATCTTATGATATTGTATTGTGTCCTGTTTAGCTGTTATTTATTTCTTTTCTAGTGAGAGATAGAAAGAAAATGAATCTGTAGGGTAGATATGGGGAGAAATTTGGAGGAGTAGATACAAAAGGGGGAAACTATAATCATGATATAATTGAATGAGAAAATAATATATTCTCAATAAAGAGGGAAAAAAGAAAATATTTAAAAATGTCTTCTACAATAGCAATGGCTACTGTCTTTCAAATAATCCATTTTCAGCTATGAAATATTTATAATTGATTTTAAAAATAATACATAATATAAATTTGACCAATGGAAAGGAGCATTGCTGTCCTCCAAACAGCCTGGTGTCATTTTAGGATTGGGTTGTTTGTTATAGCCTTATATATGTTCCCTTTGCTTCCTGGAATGCTGTGATTGTCCATGGTTCTTAGCTTGCTACCTTCTCCTTCTTCCTGGACCCTTAGTGATAATGAACAGCAAGCCCAGGGCATGTTCTGGTGCAGGTGAGACCATGAGCTAAGTCAAACCACCTCAAACAATTTTCCCATTTTAGCCCAGTCAGTAAAACCACTAAATTAATATAGACATGATAAAACAAAAACATTTTGATGTCTGATGTTACATAGTTTTAGGACAATATTTTTAAATAAGAACAAAAACATTCATTTGCCTTAGATACTAGAAAGTACAGGATAGCTTAAAATTATAAATATTAGACAAAAATGAGTTCAAAAATCAATAAAATCAGGTTAAAATCAATAAAAATTAAGTTAATGAAAAATGAAATAACTGTATACTATTTTAATGATAGTATTTTTTATAAAATTATTTTATTAAAAAGTCTAACATTATCCAAGTCATAGTTTTTATATTGGCATCTTATATTTGCGTGACATATTAAGTACATTTATAAAAAACTTATAAGAAAAAGATGAAGTTTTCTATACATATTTTAGTTTTATAATGGCATCATCTAACTCACTGGTTTTCAACTATTCTAATGCCTACTGTCTATGTTATGTTATGAACCCAATCAGAAAATTTTATTCCTACTTCATAACTGGACTTTTGCTATTGTTATGGATCATAATGTAAATATCTGATATGCAAGATATTTAGTAAGTGAAATGTTTATGTAAAATGTAGACTCACCAAAGTGACCAGAAGTATTTTCCCACTAGATTTCCTGGCTTTCCTACAACTAACAACAATTTTAAAACATTAGGTTTTCTGTTACTAAATTCCAATTTGTCTTTTTATTCTATGAGTTGCTTATTCAGATCAATATATTATCCATGCTATGCCATTATCTATAGTGTTAGGATGTTCTTGGATAATCAATGCTTTATAAAGTGTGCTGTCTGTGTCACTATTGTTTGTTTTATATATAAATATAACCATAAATCCAACATATTTCCACCCTATCAGGCTTCTCAGCCTACGGAGTACAGAAATATTTTGTACCAGAGGCTGCCTACAGTATCTCTTAAGATCCCAGCAGGAGGCATTTAGTTTTTAAAGTGAATCATAATGTATAATTAATTATTCTCCCTATAGACTCAAGATAAAAAATTCAAGGATTTTACAGAGATTTTGTTCATGTATCATATATTTTGTTTCATATAAGGATGTTCTGTGATAATATGAATACATCTGTCCAATGATATTTTGAAATAAAAAAATCTTACTTTTTTACAAAACATATCACTATTTCTTTTTTTATTAAATTTAAAATTTTTTACATATATGTTTATATTACTACACATATGTATAATAAGCTACCTATAGCAAGAAGAACCATGACAACGAGAAATTATATAAGTGTTACATTCTTAGTGTTTTGGTTATTTGTATTTCGCAGCCTTGAAGAGAACTTCTTTCCTGTCTTGGTGATCTAAAATTATGAATGTAAATCAATATCTATCGTAGATGCACATTATCAACTTAAAACATCTATCTAGGCCTAAAAACATCTTAACCCTTAAACAACTGAGCTTAATTGTAAAACTAAATTATCTGGTCTACAACCCCATAAGAGACTTTGAGAAGGAATAAAATTCATTACCTTAGTATAAAGGGGGTGCAGATTAGCACCTTTCCAAATGAGAAGATGAGAGAGACAGTTTGCTACCTGAACAGTCACCCAGAACTCTCTATAACATTGGAGCATCACCTTCAACCCAATATATCTCACAGACATATTTGTGAGGCAGGCACTTTTAAGGACTTGCTTACCTTATCTTGGCAGAGTTTGGCTGTCGACTCTGCCTGAATCCAAGCTTGCCCTTTTTTTAGGCAGAATTCTGTCTGTGGTAGAAACACGGTCATTTTTCCCAGTTGCTCATTTGTCACGTTTGAAGCCATCTCCATAAGGAGGTTCTTTGATGCTCATCATCTTCTTTGAGGTAGGCTGGGTGTTGGTAGGAGTTAACCTGTCTCATTGTCAATGAATCTTTAAAATAATAAAAACATTTTAAAATACCATATTCTGTATGTCTATGAGGTTTTTGAAGACCTCATCTATTTTACCTTATCTTTCTATAGAATCATATCTATCTGTTTCACCTAAGATGTATATTCTTATGATAAAAATAGACTAGTAATTGATATTACCATGATATGACCAACTAAAAATTACCTTGTATAAATTACTTATCCTAAACAGCCTGCAATAGCACTTTCAAAGCACTGAAAGAAACTTTCTATTATAATTGAGTTATATGGGTATAATACCAGATATTAGAGTAGAAATATATATATATATACATATATATATATATATATAGTGTGTGTGTGTGTGAAGAATACTCTTATATTTCTATTCTATACCACTGTATATAAAATTAAACTTTTTCTCATCTATATACAAAATTCTATACCAGTGAATTAAAAATAACCTTGTGAGTACAATTAATGCATTAAGTTGAGGAGTAGATTCACTAATCTACTTTTTGTTCTATCTTCCCTATGTATTTCTATATTTCCCCTTCATTTTTTTCAACACCTATCTCCAACACTAAGAATGGAAGATAAAGAAAAAAAAAAGACATCCCTAAGTCTAACCTTGTTTCATCTCTAAATAAGACCAATAATAACTTACAACCAAATAACATTGAAAATAACCCTCTATAGCCTAAGAAAGCAACCAAAAACCTACCTGACACCCCTTAAAGAAAATGGGGCATTGTTCTCTTAAGGTTTCTTCTGCTTGATTTGGAATGAATAATACCTTTGTAGGATCCCAAATAAAATTGGGGAAATGGTCAAACAAGCTAGGAATAGCATTTGTGGTCCAGTTTCTAAATGCTGAGAAGTTCCAAGCTTAATTAAGAGTCCTGTATGGGACAGTCTGAAATGCGGGACCAATTGGGATTGAAAGCTTTCTTTGAAGGTGTACACACACAAAATGGAAAGCAGGGACTACTTTGGACTTGGACTCTGGCCATTGAGCTTTAATCACTTCCCTCTGGAAGGGTAGCCTTGCCCAGCCACAGAGGAAGAGGTCACAGATAGTACAGATGAGACTTAATAGGATGAGGTCAAAGGTTAAGGGAGGAGAGCTCCCATTTCTGAGCACTAGGGAAGGGAGGGAGAGGGGGATGAGGAAGGGAGGGAATGAGTGAGGTGATACAATTGGGATGTGAAGAATCTAAGCTGTAGAACAAGCAGATGACTTATATTGCTAATTCCACTCTATGGGAATAGCTCTGAGACTGGCCGAGACATGAATGTCTAGGCATAGACAATGCTTCTTGTTGGCTACAGAATCCCTATGAATTATTAAGAGATGCCACTCTTCGTATGGCATGAATGAAGACTTACAGACATCTTTTTTTCTGCTCATACAAAGAGCAGAAAGCCAGCCTTAATTTTTCTGTGCATCGCACACACCTCATGCATGTATAATTTTAGAACTGAATAATGCTTGTGAGAAAGTAAATTTTTCAGGACAAAAGAACTGGATGCTGACATTGTATCAGACCTGACAGAATTCACTCCTCTCAGCATGCTGGACACTCACATCCTGCTTCCTTCATGTTCCAACACCAAGTGCTTCAGTTGGTGTTCCTCATCAGCACTGTTTCTTTCTTGATTCTTCTTTAAATGCTAAGAATTGAAAATGAAAGTTATAGTAAAACAAAGGTAACTGGTAACCAGCTAAATAATATATTTTATAATTTATACAGCAAAAATAATTATATTTCAAAATGTTACTTTTTATAGTCTGTAATTTGTTCTCTTCAGGATAACATGGTTCTATGTCTTATATTTGCATGATCCTTGCAAGACAATAAGACATTTTTAATTTTTCATTCCTAGTCTATAAAACTCAGGAAGGGTATTTATATGAAGTACCTTTTATGTGTCTTATACAAAGCTAACAGTGGTTTGATATCTTTAAAAGACAAATGGTAACAATCACAAATAATGCTATTATAGTTACTGTGCTTACACAGAGTAATTTTGTGAACTGAATGTGTCTGAAGCTCCCTTGGCAAAGAGGAGTGGCAGAGCGAATTAATGAGGCCAGGAAAGGACATAGCTCTTATTTTTGCCACCACTTCATCTCTCTTTACCTTTAACTTGACATTTTCCATGCTGACTTTCTTTGCCTCATGCTTCTCTCATGCAATACCCCAAAGAGGATGCTGAGGTTGAGTCTGTACATGACTCAGGAAGCACTTATTACTAATATGACAGACCATCCTACCTAGGAGGCACCCTTTAGACAGGCATTAAAACCTTAAAACCATGGAAAATGTTTGGTTTTTTTTTTCTTTCTTTCTTCCTTTTTTTTTTTTTTTTTGGTTTTTCGAGACAGGGTTTCTCTGTGTTAGCCTTGGCCGTCCTGGACTCACTTCGTAGACCAGGCTGGCCTCGAACTCACAGCGATCCGCCCGCCTCTGCCTCCCGAGTGCTAGGATTAAAGGCGTGCGCTACCACCATTTTAAAAGTAAATGTCGACAGAGTGTAAAATGCTTATGCCATCTCCTTAATTTGTAGGAAAAGCCACACTGTGAGGTAGAGTCGTTCCCCCATATAGATCCACAGATACTTTATAAAACATTGTATTTCTATTTTATTCTATCTTACAAAAATCACAGGTTTCCATAATGGTTGTTTTTGTAAAAAGTGTTCTCAAAGACTCCACTCAGATCACTGTCACATGAGATGTGAGCACAGGTAAAACCATGCATTAACCAATAAACAAGGGAAATTTTACCCAGTTATCAGCGATTGGAAGGCATAAAACAGGGACATGATGTAAGGCTAACTTCAATATTCATCTGGTTGCAATTTGCATAGCTCAGCTCTTAGCTTGGGGTTCTTGCTATTTTCATGTCTTGGCATAGAATAGACTTCTAGTCTTCAGGCCTATTGAATCAAGGCTTGAGGACTCAACACCCAGGATCTGAGAGATGCAAGACTGACCACTGTCCTTTCTTCATTTACCTCTTCATAAAAATTGGAAGTTGATAAGATCATTTCTCAGGCATCTTCCAGTTCTGAAAGTCCCACTTTTTTTTCCCCTAGGCTTCAATCATTTTCTTTCATACTATCCTTTTAGAGGTCAGTACTTTTAAAGGTCATCCTGGCCACGTTGTTCTCAAAATACAGACTCACTGAAATAGCAGAATTAATCTAGCCATAAAAACAGACAGAGGTCAACATAGTATTGAGCCTAAAAGGGAAAAGTGAGTGAGGCGGTGATGAGAACATTATACCTGACCTCACCTCTCTATTTCCTATGGCTTTGGTTTTTATAGAATGCTATATTTCTAGAGGAACCACTCATAGTTGCTGCAGGTAAATGCCTGCATTGTGAATTTATTGAGACAGGCAGCAGAAGGCCAAAGTACAGGCCAAGGGTAACTAAAGCAGAGAAACACAGCACTTGAGAGTGATGGAGACAAATGCCGACTTTAGATTCGGCATGCACTGTGGGTGTAGAGGGAAGAAAAATAATATGGGCCTTGTCTCAAACTAATGATGCAAAGAAAAAAAGTCATAGTTTGCTTTCAGGACCCCAGCTTTTAAAGCGGTCCCTGGTTGTTTCCAAAGGTTCTGAGTAAAATGAGCCCTTAAAAATATAAGTCATTGTACATGAAAACTTTTGGTCATTTAATTAATTAATTTAAGAGGGAAAACATAGTTTTTGTGATACAAAAACATTATCTGCACAGGAAACAAGTAGCTAACTGATCTCCCCAGTGACATATTTTCTTTTCCCTAACATAAATCATCAAGCATAATTTCCATTATGAATTCTTCCTCTTGTCCTTAAAAAGTAGGCAAAAAAACCCACAAATATATACATACACACCAAGCATTCTCCTACAAAGCCTCTTTTGTAATAGATGTACACAACACAGATTTGAAAGTTTAAGGTTGTTTCTTTCTGAGTAACTATTGGACGCTGTAAATGAGAATACTCTTGCTACTTAATCCATAATAGAATATAAAATTATTTCTGCTGGCTTCTAAAGTTTTCAAAGCACATGGGAATAAGATACAGCTTTAATTTGAAAGCCAAGTAGGCTTTTGCATATGAGCGTGTAATGTCAGTGTGGTGGTCTCACAGATATTGGTGTTATTAACTTGGCTATTAACCTGCTCAAGAAATTTAATTTGGATTATGTGCATGAATTTAGAGCTATCACCAAAGAAAATGCAAGCATTCTTTCCTCTAAAGGTTTTCTTTTGATACAAGTGCAGATTCCTGGCTAATTATAAGAAACAGCAGGCACGTCCTTTCTACTAAAATTCTCCAGTGGTTATGGGATCGGGATTACAAATTAGAGACCCTTAGTGCAATGTCTGGAACTTCTATAAACTTTAACTTTAGGTATTTTATGTGTTTTTGTAAAAATTATCAAATTTCGTGTATAAACGTAATGTATCTTATCAAACCCACTTTTACATCTTCCACCCTAACTCTCCCTGTAGCACCTCACCATTTCCCCCCCTACCTTCATGTATTCTTTAAATCTGCTGAGTCTACTTAGTTTTACCATTAAGCACATGGTGTTAGGCCCTACCCACTGAAAGTGGATAGCCTATCATGGACTGCCTCCAGGGAAAATAGACTCTCTGTTGCAAATAATGTATTTTGGAGATAATAGGGTCTCTGCACACATGAGTTCACAGTTGCTATGGCTGCATCCACAAGATAGGCATAAAATCAAGCAACTCACAGATCTGGCAAGGGTGGGAGACGGGCTCATGAAGTCTTATCCCAACTTACTGGGGAGCTATAGGCAGTTGATGGTTGCTGAAGTGGCAAAGGGAGTGTTTTCAGTTTACATCTTTGGCATGGGTCAGCACTAATATTCACCAATGGTAACACAAAGCACAGTTCCAGTGTCAGAAACACACCTCATATTGTCCCCACAGGCCAATCTAATTGTAATTCCTCAATTAATATTTCCCATTCACTTGTGGCTGTTGTTTATGTCAAATAATATTTCCTTTGCTTTTTGTTTTTTGTTTTTTGTTCACTTTTTTATTAATTTAAAAAAAATTTTTATTATTAATTTATTCTTGTTACATCTCAGTGGTTATCCCATCCCTTGTATCCTCCCATTCCTCCCTCTCCTCCCCCATTTTCCCCTTACTCCCCTCCCCTATGACTGTGACTGAGGAGGACCTCCTCCCCCTTTATATGCTCATAGGGTGTCAAGTCTCTTCTTGATAGCCTGCTATCCTTCCTCTGAGTGCCACCAGGTCTCCCCATACAGGGGACATGGTCAAATATGAGGCACCAGAGTACGTGAGAAAGTCAGTCCCCACTCTCCACTCAACTGTGGAGAGTGTCCTGTCCATTGGCTAGATCTGGGTAGGGGTTTGAAGTTTACGGCCTGTATTGTCCTTGGCTGGTGCCATAGTTTGAGCTGGATCCCTGGGCCCAAATCTGCCTATCATAATGTTCTTCTTGTAGGTTTCTAGGACCCTCTGGATCCTTCTACTTTGCCATTCTCCCACGCTTCTCTCAGCTATTAAAAACAAGGAATTCTCGAAATTTGTGGACAAATGGATTGAACTAGAAATGATCATAATGAGTGAGTTAACCCAGAAGCAGAAAGAGTCAAATGGTATATACTCACTTATATCTGCATACTAGCCCAAAGGGCATGTCCCATAAAGGTCTTCACTTACCAAGAACTGGGGCAGAGGGGAGGACATCCTATTGGGATTCCTTTGCTTTTTGAACTGATTAAATTTATTATTGGACCAGTTGGTGTGTATGGGTAGTGTTTTTCTGTTTGTTTTCCTTGCCCTCTTGCTTATCTAGCTCCCGCCCCTGCCCTTCCCCCTTCCTTCCTCCCTACCTGACTCTTTCCTCATGAAAGTCCTTTCCTTTTGTTTTGTGGCCCACTGATTTTAACCTGGTCCTTCCGTGTGGTCACCAGTTTTGAACTATCCACTGGAACCTGGTAGACTCATCATAGAGTATACAACCAATGAAAATGATCTGCCTTGCTTCAGGTTCCTTTTAGTAGCCAATAGTTCAGCAGTGCACAATCTCCCTGACACTTCATTGACTGGGGAGTCTTGTGCAGTCCCAGTACAGGCAACTACAGCAGATGAGATTCTGGATTGCAACGTGTGGGTAAAGTTCTGGAGATAGTTTTCCTTCTTTTCCCTTTTCTATGTGTTTTTTGGTTTTACAGTGTGAGCTACAGATACCCTTGATTATGGATGAGCCTGTAACAGACAGTTATTCTAACCATATCAAGCAGCCATGAATCGGTGCGTTCACAGCCATTTGCTGAAAAGAAAATCTGATCTACTGGAGGATGACCATTTGCCTGAGGGTATAAACATAGATTTTTTTTTTTAGAATAAAGTTCAGTACCATATCAGTACCTAAACAATAGTGAGCCTGTCCACCCTGACACACACACACACACACACACACACACACACACACACACACACACACACGCACACACACTCCAGTCCCTATCACCACCACCCCCAGTAGCCATGTGTTCTTAAAGTTTGCCACGTTAAGCATGTCTTCTGTCCTGTAGGGTGGCTCTCAAATCCAGTCAGAGAACAATTCGTTACCTCCTTGCTAGTCATGCCTAGCAATATGGCACTGTAGTTTATAGAGTTCACAAGTTAGGAAGACTGCTGAGTCTTTATCTCTCCAACAGCCTGTCTAGAACCTCCTGGCACAGTGAAATTCTACCATGAGGAGAAAGCCTTTAGCTTAGTTCTTGCTTCATCTCTCAGTATCTTGAAGCCAGATGTGTGGGGTATTCAGCAGTGGGTCTTCTCATCTAACTTTCATAAGCAATCGAGATGAATGGCTACAATCTGTGCTGTTTAGGAGTTCACAACGCACCCCTCACAAACATATAGAGGTACCCATATCCGGGACAGGGATTTTGTTTGATTAAACAGGGGCCTCTAAGGTCAGCATAATAATTTTTTACTTTTGACTTCCAGAACAGTAATATAAGACATTTCTTTTGTTCTGTCACCAAGTTTGTAGACATTTGTAAGAGGATTAGGACCAGAAATTAGTACCAGCACCTCCCTCCATGTCCCATTTTGGACCAAAGCTTAAAGCATCTTGTAGTATAAATAAATAACTGCAGCTTCCCACCTGCCTGTCATTAAAAGCTGAAATAGCATTCTTCATTGTCACCTGAGACCTGCTGAGATTTCTCAGGCTACAAAACGCCAGCCATGTTAAACATGTATCCTCCCATGAGAGGTTTAACGCACAAACACTATCCTCTGTCTACTGCTCTCTCAGATCCCTGCTTAAGCCCTCCTGTCTGGGAAGCTAAAAAAAAATGTTACAATGTCTAGAACCACTAAGTTTGGATGGTTACAGATAAAATACATGTAGTGCTAGGCATTCTGTTGTGTTTCAACTCTGTGGTATATTTATTGAGTAGAGGCCATTTCTTCAGGTATCAAGAATAGATGGTTAGTATTTACCATTGCATGTCCTCTTCTAACTATTGCGGACTCCATAGAAATAAAAAAGATCAAAGATACTAGAGGAAACTCAAACACTTCCTATTAATGACAATCACAACATACTTCCTTTTTATAAATTAAAACTCCCAGGTGCTTGGCCTAGTCTTGTTTTCAGTGTTTATTAGGGAGAATGGAGGGCGGAGACAGCTTGGGCAGGTAAAACACTTGCACCATAACCATATGTGTCTGAGTTTAAATTCCCAGCACCCATACAAAAATGGGTGTGGCTGAACACAAACCTGCAATCACAGCACTGTAGTGAATACAGGAGAATGGATAAGGCTTGCTGGATCTAGGATCAGTGAGCGCTCCATCCCTCTGGCCTTTATTCAAGGAAGGGTACAGTGACAGGCACACACATGTGTACACCAACACACACACTCGTGTGCATGCATGCACTTACATGTGCACACACACCACTTTCCCCTAACACTTGTTGCCTTTAGCTTATGTGAGTTCCTTCTACCCATGCTAGAAAGCATATACCATCTATGTTTATATTGATCATTAATACACCCATGGATAACCAACAAATAAGAGGTACAATGTACACACAGTCCCTAACAGCTGCTTGAGAGTTAAAGTTTTCCTGTATGTGCCTGTTCACTGTACAGCCTATGATTTTTACCTCTGCAGAAATGCCATGGACTTCCGAAACCTAAAGATCTTTCTTATTGTATAGTCAAAATAGGGAACTTACCTCGGAGTACCCTAAAGGGAATGTTCTAACCAATATAGAAATTGATACGGCACTGTGTCAGGCTAACCTAGTTTCTGAGAAATGTTGAATACAAATGGAGAAAATGATGCAAATGCGGAAACATAGAAGCAGTAAAAAAAAAGAAAACATCCATGGCAAAGCAATATGCAAAATCCTGAAGCAAATAGAGTGTGGTCTTGAATCACAAGACCTTTTCTTATCTCTTGGAAACTTCTAAATCACAGACTGCTTGACATCATATATGCTTATGGGTCTTGTAAGTCATTGTGGTATTTCCACATCATTGAAGCCGTGCTTCAGAGAGGGAGGGGAATGCACTGTTCCTTTTGCCTTTCATTGGCTGAACATGTTAACATATTTAGCTGCTCTTCTCCGATTACCTTGACCTTTATATCCTTGCTGGAAGGGAGTGTGGGGGAGTTTGTTGGCAGAACTCAGCATCTGTTGATACTCCTAACCTTGTCTACTTGAACGTTACCCTACTAACTGAGAATAATTTCCCCCCAATTTAGCAGCATGAAAATTCTAAGAAAATATACTAACCCCAGGAAGTTGTCCCCTAAATCTTCTTCCTCTCGCATCAGGATTCTTTAGTGACTGCAGATAATAAAAGATAATAATAGGCTCCATATTCTGTTATCCAGTGCCTTCCCTGTCACTCTGAAGGTACAAAGTTATAGTTGCTTTAAAAGGAGAAGCAGACATGGGCTGCAAGGCAATACTTTAAAGGAAACTGTATGAATATTTCAAGATCATGGATTGATATATTCACATTAATTATAAAAGCTACAGATCCTGAACAATATGACTTTCTCAGACAAAAATGTTCCCCAGAAACCTCACAGGGGATGAGTTTCTCCTGTGGAACTTAATAAAAATTTTAAGCACCTGATAGATACATTCATGCGAGTGCTGGTCTCCTTGTAAGGCTTCTGACTTGAATTATTAATTAAACATACTTAAGTCAGAAAACATTAAATAATGATGATTTGTCCCCCTAAAATAAAGTTTTTCATGAGAATAGAAAGCATATCACTGGATTTTTCTCTTATATGTTTTATGTAATTCCAATATTTTCTTGGATAGTAGAAATCTCATATCACAAACTTTGAAAAGTATTGATAATAACAGTAACTATATATGTCTTAGTATTTACAAATATTCCTAAATACATTATTATATTCTTTTTATGGAAAAATGAGTAGGAACTTTAAGAGATTCTATTTGAAAGTACCAAATAATTTCCATTTTTGTTATAAAAAGCAGAGTGTAGCAAAGAGTACAGTTATGATCCCCAGCATACATGTTATACTTACTGTCTAGTAGTTAAACTCACAATGAATTCCAGAGATGAAAGATTAGCCTTCTGCCTGTACATATACTATATGGAATCTTGTTTCAATTTTACTCCACCAATGTGTCTGCTTTTCTGTGAACTGTTTTAGGAGACTTTGGTTGGCTGAATACATCATCTGGGGTGGGGCCCTGACTACTGAATATGAAGCACTTATTTTGAACAGACTCCTGTGTGCCTGGCTTTTCAGGTAATAGCTTTTTATTGAAAGCAAACGTTTCATTATCTTCTCTTTCTATGTCTGCCGGAAACACAACTTCAGCTTGGCTTACTTTATATTCTATGGAAACATTCACTTTTGCAGTGTGCTCCATGATTCCTCCTGCTCACCTTACAACCACAGGGAGAACTTAAACAATTCATCAAACTCTGACATGCTGCCTGGCTAAGACAGAAAAGGAAGCCATGTTTTAAACAACAAAGTTTAAGAGGATGAAAGGAGGAAAGTTTACTTCTCTATGGATTTGCAATAGAGTATCATTTTTATATATTCAATATTTTTCCTATCAGTTACATAAAATATGTTATTCCAATAACTACAGTGATAATAATTTTAGATATAATTATAATTTGCACACTTGGCAATTTCTCTGCTAACATCAATGAATGGATTAATTTTATATTAATAAGATCAAATTTGGCCATTAAAATATATAATATATTACTATAGCATAATTGTTTCTTTAAAGTTAAAAATTTGTCTAGTTCTTGGAGCCAAGTAACTCAGTATAGTTGGCATTAGCAAATCTAATAACAGCAAAAAGATCAGGGTATAGAGAAACAAGAGAGAAAAACAGGAAGGGTAAAGGGGAAGGAAAGGTTTGTATTTAAGTTTTCTCTACATCTTCCTTTTGTTCCTTAATCTATATCCTTTCTATTTTAATATATTTTCTGTTCTAATGATGCTCACCATAATGCTATATTTGCTTCATCTACATTCTTTATCCCACGCCCCCCTCTGTGTGTTTGTGTGTGTGTGTGTGTGTGTGTGTGTGTGTGTGTGAGTGTGTGTGTGTACATGGACGTTTGTATTCTTGTGTTATGTACAAAAAGAGAAAGGAAACAAGGTGGAGAACAGGGAGAAGGACTAGAGGGAGAGAAAGAATTAACCTTCATATTGTATACTCAACAAAGGGCCAATCAATGAAGGACTTCTTTCACATTTTAGCTCCTTGTGTATTATTATTAGACATCGGATCTTCATGTGGCCGCAGTGCATGGAGGTTTTATGGTGCACACACAAAAAAAAGCCCTTTTATTTATTATTTGAAAGTTCACTATGATATTCTAATTTTATTCCATCTGCATCATTACCTTGGCACATATCACACATGTTTCTGTTTGGGTTCTACACAACTCACAGACTTATAATTTAATGAGGCCAGCAAAAGCACAAGGTCAGCAGATTCCCAAGAAGCATCTTTCATTTGCCATTAGAAGGATAGCAAATATGTGCCTGCAGTATTCATGGGGCGGTGAGCACAGCAAAGTCAGCAAAGGCAGCCACACCTGAGAGTCATTGTGAGCATAAATGATATGTGTATCAGGCATGACGGTATTTTTTATACAATCATATGTTAAAGTACAGAAAATGATTATTAATGTTTTCAGATTTCTTATTCTCTATGTCTCAATGTCTGTATCCAGTCTAACAAGGTTACTCTTTGATTGGAGGGTTTGTTGTTATATTATTTAACTGACATATTATATTAGATTATGCTCTTTCACTTTCCTGTTAGCTTAATAGATTCATTAGAACGTTCTTACACCTTACCTTTCAATGGTTACTCACTAGTCATAGCACATGCTCCTAACTTACCACAGTGTAAAATGTTTTCTGATTGCCACAACAGGCAAGGACTTTCAAACATCTGGATTTGTCTGCTGCAGCTTATATCCCATGCTTGTTGTGCCATTTCATTCTATATTTTAACCTTCCTCTGAAGTCAAGGTGCCCATGACTTTACGAACAATGGTGTTCCATATTTATTGATTTTATTTATCATTTCCAATTCTCTTCTTTAAAATTTGTGTCTTGATACTTTCAATAAATAATCTAGTCTTTTTCTCTTAAAAAGAAGAATGGATAAAGAAACTGTGGTACATACACACTATGGAATACTACTCAGCTATTAAAAACAAGGAATTCCCGAAATTTGTGGATAAATGGATTGAGCTAGAAATCATCATGAGTGAGTTAAGCCAGAAGCAGAAAGACTCAAATGGTATATACTCACTTATATCTGCATACTAGCCCAAGGGGCATGTCCCACGAAAGCCTTCACTTACCAGGAAACTGGGACAGAGGAGAGGACATCCTAATGAGACTCTAGATGAAAGAAGCATGGGAGAATGGCAAAGTAGAAGGATCCAGAGGGTCCTAGAAACCTACAGGAAGAAAATTATGATAGGCAGATTTGGGCCCAGGGGTCCAGCCAAGGACAATACAGGCGGTAAACTTCAAACCCCTACCCAGATCTAGCCAATGGACAGAACAGTCTCCACACTTGAGTGGAGAGTGGGATATGACTTTCTCACATACTCTGGTACCTCACATTTGACCATGTCCCCTGGACGGGGAGACCTGGTGGCACTCAGAGGAAGGCAGGTTACCAAGAAGAGACTTGATATCCTATAAGCATTTACAAGGGGAGGTAATCCCCCTCAGGAACAGTCATAGGAGAGGGGAATGAGGGGAAAATGGGAGGGAAGGAAGACTGGGAGGATACAAGGGATGGGATAAACATTGAGATATAACAAGAATAAATTAATTAAAAAAATAAGAAAAAATTTAAAAAAACAAAATATAAATATTTTTAAAAGTGTTAAAAAAAAAAGAAGATGCAGTTCTCAAATGTTCAGTTCATAAAGAATTTCCTTTCAAATTTATTTTTCTGAAAACACCTTTTGAATAATATTATAATGAGTTTAGAGCTTCAAGTTGACATATATATATATATATATCAGTACTCCACCTTTCATATATGCTGTTCTGTCATTCTGTGGTCTTACCTTCCCTTTGAAAATTTCTTCTTTGTTGGGTCCTTTGACCATAAAAATATCTGAAATATCCAGGGAACAGATAAGAAGCTGTTACAGTGTTTGAGACTGCTATGTCAGTTGGAATGTGCTAGTAACCTGGCTTCTGTCTATATGCTTGTGTTAGCAGGCTTTAAATCTTTAAGCCACTCTCCTACAAACCCTTTTTTACAGTGAATGGCTTGTAAAACTGAGGATTGCTTCTAAGAGAACACTATGGTTCTACTGACCCTGTTTTGAGTAAAACATCAAGACTTAGAAGCACAGGACAAAAAGTGACCTCACATTTCAATTACAGCGATCCGACATTTTCTGCATGAAAATTTAATGTAGGCTCAATTTTCTTAGTAATTATATTTTATTATAAACTTGTTAACCGAGTGTACCTCCCTTACAACCCAACTAGCCTAAATAAGAGGAAAGGAGATTAAAGAAAACAAGAACGAAACCTTCTGGGTATCAGTTCCTAGGAATGATTCTCCTGGTGTAGTCAGCAGGGTTTCAGCAGACCATCAATTCCACCAAAGTTGCTGCTGGAAACTGGAGCAAATGGAACCTGAAGCCTCAGATGGAGCCCAAAGTCTTGAAGCCTTCCTTGCAGCAGTTCTTTTTAGGAGCATCTTGAAGTGCAAGGATGAACACCCAAAAACCAAGTCCCAACCAAAAGCCCCCAGCCTCTTGTTTTGGACACACACACACACACACACACACACACACACACACACACACACACACACACATCCTCTCAGTCTGTTCAAGGATATTTTTCACCAAGCTCACCCATGAAATAGTTCAAGTTCCAAGTGGAAAAACATCCTGCTCTCTTACATCTAAGTGGTAAACATCCTGCTCTCTTCCCCATCCCACACTTGGGATCAAAACAAAAAAGGTTTATCTCCCCTACAGTTCAATACTAGGCTTTTTTCCTACAAGAAATTATAGTTCCAATATCACAAAACTGGCTTCTGTGCATTAAGCACACCATTATATATTATATAATGTCTAAGCCTAAAAGTTCTTCCTTCTAAATTTGTAGCTCCTGATGATTCACTGTCTCTTGCACCTACTAAATTTGTTACAAACTTCATGACAATGCCTAGAATTTCCTCTACAAAATTATTCTCTAAGAATTAATTTCATTGTACTAACCAAAAGTATCTTGTTTGGTGCCCATCATCTCCAGCACAGAGCATATACACACAGATTTTCTTAAAGATTTAATTTTTTAAATTTTACTTAATTTTAGTTTTTATTATACGCTTTTATTATTACACACATATATATAATAGATTACCTATAGCAAGAAGAACCATGACACAATCAGGAATTATATAAATGTTACATTATTAGTGTTTTGCCTATTTGTATTTGACAGCCTTGAAGAAGACAACTTTCCTATCTTGGTGCATCTACATTTCTGAATGTAAATCAATCTCCATCTCATATTCTCATTATCAACTTAGAATACCTATCTAGACCTAAAAACGTCTTAACCCCTAAACGATTTTACAACTAAGCTACATGGTCTTCAACTCTCTCAGAGACTTGAGAAGGAATAAACATGATTATCTGAGTATGCTGTGAGTGCAAGTTAGTAGCTTTCCAAATGAAAAGATGATAGAGACAGTTTCTACCTGAATAATCACCCAAAACTCTCTATAACATTGGAGCATCTTTTTCAGCCTTCTGGTCCAATATATCTGAAAGACATTTGTGAGGCAGGAACTACTGAGAACTTGCTTACCCTGTCTTGGCAGCGTTCAGCTGTTGACTCTGCCTGCATCCAAGCTTGCTCTTTTTTTTTTTTTTTTTTTTTAGGCAGAATTCTGTCTATGGTAGAAATGAGGACCTTTTGCCAAGTGGCTACTTTGCCATATTTGAAGCCATCTCCATAGGGAGGTTCTTTGATGCTCATCATCCTCTTTGAGGTAGGCTGGGTATTAATTTTGAATGACTATTTCTCCCATCAATTTTGCTTCTTCAGGGCAACACCTAGACTGATGTGAGTTTTTTCCAGGATATTCTTTCTAGTTTATATAATATAGTATATATTTTTCATGAAGACACAGTCTATCATTTGAATTAAAACAAAGTTCTGCTAAAATTTAGTGTCAGAATAGTCAAGTAATTAATTAGGCCTTCATTATAGTTTGCATGCGCATCCTCCATCAGTTGGAGGCACAGTTCTTATCCTGGCACTATTGAGAGGCCATGGAATCTGTAAAAACTGAAATTGTGTTGAAAGCCTCCTTGCCACACAGCATCCTTCTGAAGAGAATATCAGTACCTGGTTCCTTTTCTTCCTAGTTGCTTGTTAGTTTGATTTGATATGTATTTCCCTTGCAGTGAGCGGTCTTACACACCACATAAGAAAGAATATTAGACAGCAATGGACCAAAGCTTCCAAAACTATAATCCAAAATAAAGTTTCCCTTCATAAGCTGACATTCTCGGGTAGTAACTGCAATACTATAAAGTTGACTCACACAGCCTCCAAAAATGGTAGAACTATTATAAGATCTACAGATCATATTCTATAAAATTCTGTTTATGTGAGTATAAAAATCTTAACCTTTGTGTCCAGGATTTTTTACATGTCATGGATTTATTCTTTATCCAAAATAACTCCTACAATATTTTCAGTGAGTTTTACTCATTATTTACAGACCAAAGTTTCCTCTATATTCTTGTGATCAGCATTTAGATCCTGTGTGCCTTCTTGAATTAAATTATTTAATGCTTATGAGTGAGACCATCAGACTTAAAAGTATGAATAATCTCCCCATATGTGGATTTCCTATGAGTTTCCCGAAATACTCAATGGGTACAGGAGATCACTGATATACACATCTTTCAAAGACTGGCTCAGTGCCATCAATTAGCATCAAACTCATGGAAGTGTTGGTACTTGAATCAAGTAAAAACCATTGATCAGGAAACAAATCAAAGTCAAAAGCGTAAGTACGGCTGCAGTCACCGTGAAGCAACTGTAAAAGATCTTATGCAAATGTTAAGGGGCCCTTTGTGTAATGATCACAAATCCAGAAAGGTTATTGCAAATACAAGGACCTAAAGACCAGTTCCATTAAAGGGAACGAAGACTTTGCCACCTTCAAAGCCTTGCCTGGCCGAGGCTTTGTTAACTTAAGAAAACCGTATCTGCCTTACCCTCTGCCCAGTGCTTGCTCATTCTATTGTAACAACCAGAAGGCCTCCAGATGTTGCCAGATGTGTCCTGGAATGAGGAGCTTGCCTTTGGATAAATTTCAAGAAAAGTTTCCCTGATTCCTAACGTGAACTGAAGTCTTACTGCCAACAGTGTGGGTAAAATGCTTGATCGATTGTATGAGGAGGCTAAGTCTACATTTAAAGATACTACTGTCCTATTCTATAATGAGTATCTAAATGAAGTTTCTCAGTTTTTCCTGCTTGAGAAATTTCTTCCTCCATGTGTTAATGCACATTGGGTGAACTGTGCTGTAGCAGAAGCCTCTGATTGCCTCCTGTAAGGAATGACTTCAGGCATCAATTTGATTGTGCTAATGCATGCTCAGCTTTCTTGACTGTATATACTTAGGGCATTTCAGCAAGAATTGAGGGCTGAAATCATCAGGCTAAGTAAAGCACATTGGCCCTGCCCAGGGGCAGAAGAAGAGGATGCTTGCCATCTTCTTGAAAAGGTTCATGTTTCTTTCCCCTCAAACCTGAGAACTCTTGGGACTTTAGATTTTAGGATTTATGTTGGAAGGGCATCTGTTACTCTACCAATATTCAATTTTCTGGTAGTGGACATTACCAAGCTATATAAAAGTGGGAAAATACTATAATTAACACAAACACACACACACACACACACACAGAGAGAGAGAGAGAGAGAGAGAGAGAGAGAGAGAGAGAGAACCTTGGATAACACACCAAGCACTATTATATCCAATAATTGCCATGCACATTTCATACAAAACTCACCCTTCATGAGAAGCTCGTCCTTAGTCATCCCAATCTTATACCCCACCAGCCATTTCTGCAACATGTAGAGTGCTTTCTGCAATTCATGGAATTCATTTTTTCCTACCAGAGTCTCTCAAACCTAAAATTATACTGGCCAGTCAAGAGTCATGAAACTCTGAACAAATACACTCTTTCTTTTGCTGGATTGTAACACACTTAAGAACAGACACTATTCAATATTTAATTATCTGCTCTTCACTAGGTACCATACATTTTAAGAAAGAGTTTTATTACTTAATAAATGAATTGCTCTGGGTAAGGGAAAGAGGTTTATTTAGCTCATGGATCTGATAGCTGAAGACATGGCAATGACTTCCGCTCAGCTCTGCTGAGGGCCTCAAGGCAGATGGCATAACAATGGTGGAAACGTGTGTTGATACACTTTCAAGCTTTTACACAGAAAAGAAAGAAGTGAGAAGGGCTATTTGTTCCTTCATAGTGACTCCCTCTAATGGAATTAATCAGGGAGAATGATATGCTAGTGTTTTCAAAGACAATAACAGCATGACACATCACATGATTGATAAACACGATTCCAACCTAGGAATGGCAGTAATATACAAGTATCCATCTGAGATCTCTACTCCAAGAACACCATCTTGTATTCACATCCACTGTTACCTGAGCAACCATGTGGTGTGAATGGGAGTAGAGAAGGATACCCAGGGAGGTCTGCTCAACCTACTGCACCAATGAAGGACAATACATGTGGTAAACACTGAACCCCTATGCAGATCTAGCCAGTGGACAAGACATTCTCTACAGTTGTAGGAGAGCAGGGACTGACTCTGACATGAACTCTGGTGCCCCATATTTGAGCACCTCTCCTTGGTGGGTAGGCCTGGTGGTACTCAGAGAAAGGATAATCAGACTACCAGGATGAGACTTGATAGGCTGTGACCATATAGTGGGGAAAAAGTCCCCCTTCTGTCACAGACCTAGGGGAGGGGAAAAGGGAGAAAGAGGGAGGGAGGGAGGGAGGAACGGGAAGATAAAAGTGAGGAGATAACAATTAAAATGTAATCTGAATAACTTGATAAAAATAAATTAAAAATAAAAATAAATAAATAAAAAGAAGGATATTCTTCTAAATTCTCCAGTTCAATCATATAAAAGGCCCTAGTTGTAAGTATTTTACAACTAAATTGATTAAAAAGAAAATAGAAATTTGCATTAAATTGCATATATTCTCTATTCACACTCTGTGCTATCAGATATCAAGACATTTTACAGAACATATTTTATGACATAGAACTCCATAGCTTACATTATGAGAAGGAAATGTATTTGAAAGAAAATTAAATCCAATTGTATCATTACACTCTTGGTTTTAAGAAGAATGAAACCTTTTCCTTCATTCCATTTTGAAATTTTATGGAATTCAAAAAGAGAAATGCATAATATGTGTTTCTGGTCTAGAATAGTCTAGTCATTTAGACATACAATCTGGATTTAAAGTAGATTAAAAATATGTTTTGACGTGTCACATATTTTTATTTAAGTCTACATAATTAAGTTTTATGATACTAAATCTACTATATGCAACAAAATTATAATAGAGTCAATTTCTGGAAATTCCAATGTTCCTCTGAAAATGTAATTTGCAAAGTGGTAGGAATGAACAGATCTAAAATTCACCACTATTCCATTGTAGGAAACAACACTCCCCAGTGAAGCAACTGACTCTGCAGTCAGATAGCTCGAGTATTATATTTGCTTTAGCTGTAAAGTTTCTGCTGAAGTCTAAAGCTTGCAAATGGTCCTTCTGAGGATGTGTCAGTCGTGACAAGTATCCACTCAAGTTGACACTAAGCCCTTTAGTAGGTCTTAACTATACTAATTCTCCTTCTAGTAAAAATAAAATAAAATAAAAACTTGGAACAGTTGGTGAGTTGAGATCCCACACTTTTTTACAAATGGATATTGTAATGGTTTAGGGTCCACCTTCCACTTACCACAGCTTGTCAAATAACTTCCTCTCTCCATGAAACAAGCCAAGAGCCCATAGCACCATTTGGGTGAGTCAATGGCTCTGATGAAGAAGTCTTAGATACACTCAAGTCCTCTGGGATACTATAAAATGAACACTGCTACTCATGCCCTTTGGTTAGCTAGAGTCAGTCCTCTGAGGACATCCACTCTTTACATTTGAGGAGCTGTATAACATTCACAGGCTTTAATACTTTCTGAAGCTGAGATCACCAAGTAGAATAGAAGACAAAGTGTGTATTAGACATGTCTGCTTGTCAGATTATTTTCTAACTTGTTTAGAAATTTTTATTTTGTTAATAACAACGTTGAGGGACCAGGGGTATCAGTCATTAAGAGCTCTTACTGTTTTCGAAGAGAATGCAGATTTTGGTTCATACCATTCATCTCAATCTGCTCACAGCTGCCTATAACTCCAGCTCCAGGAAATCCAACCACCTCTTCTCAGCTCCTACAGCACCCTGTGTGCATGTGTGACACATACACACATACTCAGACATATACATGTACACATAAAATTAATAAATTATTATAAAACAAACTTTAAGTAACTGTTATGCTTGTTCTCATTCAGCTAAAGGAGTAGATTCAGAGAAAGGTCAGGGAAAGTGACCAAGTCAGAATTATTGTGAGTGTGGGAAAGTGGAGTCTCAACTATATAGTCCGTCTCCAAAGGCTTTTTTAAAACTCCAGGATAGTCACATGATAAGTCTGATAATATTGTCATGTGGACACCATCAAGTATAATTGAACACAACTGAGGGAATATTATAGAAATATATTCCTAAGAAATAATAATTAGCTTTGAGTAATAATAATTAGCATTGACTACTATTAATGCTTCAGTATATTTTTCTCACAGGGTGGATAAATAGGATGAATGGAATTTATTTTCAAACTGCATAACTGCAAAATTTACAAATGGTTTTGCACATTATGAATTTCTTGTTAACCAAAATAAGTCGATTTTATTATAATTGAAATTATGATATATAATAAAATATATTGTTATATATAATATAGTTGTGATATCATGATTGTTATATAAAAATTATAATAAATATATACCATATATCTAATCCCATAATATATTATATGAGTTAGCAATAAATATTTAGCAGTTTTGATAATCCTCTGTTGAGCCTGAATTATGCTAAAGTCCTAATGAACAGTATCCTAGAATGTGAACTTCTTTAGAAAGGGTTTCACTGCAGTTATAATTAGCTCAGGTTAGATTACTTCCTTGTAGAATAACAGAGACCCACAGGGAGGAGACCAAGACTAAGATACAATGAGGCTTGGAATAGGTGTTGCCTGAAGTTTTCAGAACCTGAGGCATCAAGAACAGGCCCACACCTAGAACGCAGAGAAAAACCCAAACCACACCATGACTGTAAACATCTAATCTTTAGGATAGGGAGAAATTTTGTTGATTTAAATTTCTCAGTTTGCTTTCTGTTGTCATGGAACAGGAAACTAATAGACCACCCAAGTACCTCAATGCTAACTTGGTATTTAGATTAATTATTTTTATTTCATATCTTTTGCTTAAGCAAATTTTAACCTAGATGTAAAAGCTATGCATATTTATGAGATTTAAGTGACGTTGTGGTATGTAAATACTATGTCCTGTTTAAATAATTTTAAATTCATTTACTTCCCCAAACATTTGTCATTTCCTTACCACAAGCTAAGTCTCCTTTCTTCTAGCTTTTTAGAACAGACACATGTATTGTTATAGTCGGTAGACACCATGTCCAACTTAGAACCCTATCATCAGTGTTTCCCCACCTAAGTTTTCGACTTCTTGCCTATTGTGAATAGCACTCCCTTTACTAGAAATCACCTTCAGCGTTGAGTGTTTTGTCTTTTCTTTGAGACAATTTTGTTTTTTCAACTCTTCCTGTACATGTGCATGGGCATGTGTGTGTGTGTGTGTGTGTGTGTGTGTGTGTGTGTGCATATAAGTGGGAAAACCTGTAGAGGGCATCAGAGGACATCAGATCCTCTGAAATTTAGGTTATAGATCTTCTGAATCACAGTGTGGGTGCTGGAAAACAAGGTCAGGGCTTTTGAAAGGGCAGAAATAACTTAACTGCTGGTCCATCTCTATAGCCCAATGCTTTTATCTTTTTGATGATTCCTCTTTCTGAAATAAGAAGTTACTATTAGTGGTTTTCTCTGTTTCCACAATTACTAGTAATGTTGAGATTTTGTTATACTTTTGACCACATGTAAGTTTTCTTTTAAGATCTATGTATTTAGACCCACTGTCTGGTTGTAAAGCATTCTATTTAGACTCTGCTGAGTGTTTGGAGTTTTTTTATTTATTATTATTATTATGAGTTTTACTTTTGGTCAAATGTTTAATTTACAAATACTTTCTCCAATTCCACTGATTATCTCTTCAGTCTTCTGGGGATTTCCTTCACTGAGTTGAAGGTTTTATTTTTCTGGTGTTTCCATTTGTTGTCTCTGCTTTGGTTCTGTGAATTGGACTTCTTATTCTTAATTTTCCCATTCCAATATAAATAAATTTCTCACTAGATCTTTTTGTTGGTTTATAGTCTAGGAAGTTTACATATATCCTTAGTCCACTTCATAAAGTTTTTAAATTTAATTATTGTGTTTATGTCATGATTCACTTTTCCTCCCATCTTTTTGTGGGTTCTGGATTGTATTCAGGTTATCAGCCTTTTTAAAAAGTGCTTTTACCCACTGAGTCATCCTATCAGCCCAGTTTTGACCTGCATGTACATTGATGCCTTATTTTTACACAGAAATAATTATTGTCTGCAATAAACTAACTTGAACATGCAGAATAGCACTTTAGGCTTTTAAAAATATTTTAAAATACATCAAAGTTTACCCACAAAATATGAAAAGTATAACTTCTTATTAAAGAAACTCATTAAATAATCTCATTCAAATACTTGAAACTTGCTATCTAACCTTGTAGTTCTATAAAAAGGACACTGTCTCATGATCAGAAATTTATAATAAGACAATATTACTTGACCAAAAATTGACTTGCTATACTTGTGAGAAAGGATGGACAAATTGCACATTGTAACTCTAGATAATAGTGACTTGAGAAAAACTAAAATTTGAGAAATTATTAAATGGATGAACAGTACAATGTTTTATAGCAACCACTTAAGGATTTGCTTTGTGTTTAAATTGTTTGCTAGACAACTTAAAATTGAAGTTATTGGAAGTCAATGACTGGAAGATCATGTGGGTATCAAAAGGGATATTTGCAAATATTATGTGACTGTGTTTATCAAAAGAAACTCATGTTATTTAAAGAACTCTGTCAAAAACATTGATCTTTATTTTAATATTTTATCAATATTTACTAATGCAGTTGGGTTTTGAACAAGAGAATTAATTTAACATCAGAAAATCAAACTCTTATTTTAGGTATGCTGGCAAATGCCTGCCTCTGTGCATATAAACATGTGTGTAAGTGAAAAAGATGTGTGTTGCTGATTAGGTCAACCATCAAATATAGACGTACCTGGGATTTAGGATTTCCCCTAAGACTGTTCTGCTTGGTGTTTGCCTGAATGGTAGAATATAATGTGGCAATGTGTGGCCTGGAGACACTAGCTAAGAATATTCTACACTTGTACACAGAATGAAACAGCATGCTGGTGTTCTTTAATTAAAAATATTAATGTTCATAGCAGCCTTATTCATAATAGCCAGAACATGGAAACAGCCGAAGTGTCCCTCAATAGAAGAATGGATAAAGAAACTGTGGTACATATACACTATGGAATACTATTCAGCTATTAAAAACAAGGACTTCCCGAAATTTGTGGATAAATGGATTGAGCTAGAAATGATCATAATGAGTGAGTTAACCCAGAAGCAGAAAGACTCAAATGGTATATACTCACTTATATCTGCATATTAGCCCAAGGGGCATGTCCCACGAAAGCCTTCACTTACCAGGAAACTGAGACAGAGGAGAGGACATTCTAGTGGGATTCTAGATGAGAGAATCATGGGAGAAAGGCAAAGTAGAAGGACCCAGAGGGTCCTAGAAGCCTACAAGTAGAACATTATGATAGGCAGATTTGGGCATAGGGGTCCCGCTCAAACTAAGGCACCAGCCAAGGACAATACAGGCGGTAAACCTTAAACCCCTACCCAGATCTAGCCAATGGACGGAACACTCTCCACAGTAGAGTGGAGAGTGGGATATTACTTTCTCACATACTCTGGTGCCTCACCTTTGACCATGTCCCCTGGAGGGGGAGACCTGATGGCACTCAGAGGAAGGACAGCAGGTTACCAAGAAGAGACTTGATACCCTATGAACATATAGAGGGGGAGGTAATCCCCCTCAGGAACAGTCATAGGGGAGGGGAGTAAGGGGAAAATGGGAGGGAGGGAAGAACGGGAGGATACAAGGGAAGGGATAACCATTGAGATGTAACAAGAATAAATTAAAAAAAAAAAAAGAATAAAATTATTTTGTGCAGGTTCCTCAAAAAAAAAAATAAAAATAAAATAAAAATATTAAATATTTATGAGTAATAATGAAATAATACTGCTATTCAATAAAGAATCAAAACTAGACTATCAATTTATGTTAAGTGCAGATAAAGGATGAAGACATCGATGTCTTAAATAAAGATCTCTGGACACTTGAGTCAACACACAATGCTGTTGTCTTTCAGTTATAATAACAAAAGATGAAGTAATAGATCATAAAGCACTCCATACTTACCAGAATTCTAGCTTCTCGACAGCAGGGACAAAACAACACTAAGCAGGGGAAGAACAAACAAACAAGAAGCAGAGAAAGGCTGAAAGAACTTTAAGCAGACAAAACTTTCTCAAGAAACAATCAAGCCACACTTAGTAAAGTCAGAGCTGCAAACATGCTACTCTGTGGGGTGTTGAGAGGCTGAGTGCTATGGGAATGCTCTTCTCATGCTTAGGGGTGCACGGCAAGCTCTTCCATTGCAGTGATGAGGACAAGCAGAGAAAAAGCTGGACTCCTCATCAGTAATTACTCAAAAACTGTGATTATTTCAAAGTTAGAATACACTATAGTGCCAATAAAAAGAAACGAACAACAAACTCAGTTAATGCATAGTAACATGTGTAAGTAACTACAATTGGTATTGAAAATTAAAGACTGTAACAAGATGTGGGGGCTGTGCTAATTAGGAAGTTACACCACAAAAATCAGTACTGAATATAATGAGGTGAAGAAAAGTTTACAGAATGCTATCTGAAAACTATTATTATCTATAGTGTGTACAGTGATTATCACAGAAGATAAGAAAAGGTAGAAGGGGCTATGTATGCTTTATATAATGCATACCAAAAATTTGGAACGATAATTTTGAGTAGGTCAGCTATTACTGAATTTTGTTCCTTTTCCATAGATTCCTTTGGGGTTTATTATTGTTATTGTTATTATTGTTGTTGTTGTTGTTGTTATTATTTATTATTATTATTATTACTATTACTATCATTATTATTATTTGTGGTTTGTTTTTTGAGACGGGTTTTCTGTTATCTTGGCTGTCATAGACTCACGTTATAGACAAGGCTGGCCTTGAAGTCACAGCAATCCGCCTGCCTCTTCCTCCTGAGTGCTGTGATTAAAGGCATGCACCACCACGTCTGTCCCTGGGTTTTTAATTTTAATGTTAAGTAAGATACTAAGTAATAAAATGGTCACTAGACTATGCCAACATGATTTTTCATAGATCACAACCATCACTATTTTCTATAGAGAAGCAGTTCCAATAGTCGTATGTTAGTTCAGGAAACGTGAATATCCTCAGCACCACTTGACCATGTCCCCTGGAGGGGGAGACCTGGTGGCACTCAGAGAAAGGACAGCAGGTTACCAAGAAGAGACTTGATACCCTATGAACATATACAGGGGGAGGTAATCTCCCTCAGGAACAATCATAGGGGAGGGGAATAAGGGGAAAATGGGAGGGAGGGAAGAATGGGAGGATACAAGGGATGGGATAACCATTGAGATGTAACAAGAATAAATTAATAAAGAAAAAAAATAAAAAAATAAAAAAATAAAAAAAAATTTAAAAAAGGAAAAAAAAAAGATATTTAAGAGTTGCCTTAACCTTTGCGCAATCTCCAAGGGTCCAATAGTACACAGAGAGCAGTTGCTACTCTCAGAGCATCAAACATCTCCATTGACTGCTCCCAGCCTCCAGGAATGGCTGTGAAGAATGGTTGTTACACCTGTGCAATTTACCATGCTGTTATAATGCTTATAAGGTCTAAGTTTTCCCATTCTCAAGGTCAGAATAAATAGAAGTGATGTGAATATATGAAAATGTGGTAATGAATGAGATATTCTAATTATCCAGCTTATCTATGAACACCATCTACTATAAGATTTTATAAAAGCCAACAATGGTTACAAGGAGAATTCCCCAACAGCGGACCTAATGATAGCGCTGCACTGTCTCCATGTGTCATTCCTACAAGCAATCAGAGAGGAGACACTATTATCATCATTTGCTATGGGAAGAAATCACATATACCAGCCCATCTCCTCTTGACATATACATAAATGCTCACTTGCCAGCTGTGGTGGTTAACTTTGGTTACCAACGTGATTGGATTAGGAATACATAAGTAAGTAAGCCTCCATGCATGCCTTCAAGGGGTTGTGTTAAGTAGATTAACTGAGAAAGCACAAAAATGGGTGGTGGCAACATTCCTTTGGCTAGCATCTGGGAATCCATAATAGAGAGAACACTGGCAGAGCATGGTTTCTTGCTCTCTTTCCTTCTCCTTGGATGCCATTTGACTAGCTGCCTGGGGCTCCCACCTCCATGCTTTCACCACCATGAGGGACTGTGAGTCATAACGAACATCTTCTTCATTAAGTTGCACTTGTCAGATTATTCCAGGAAGTTACTAAGTAATTAACATAAAAATTTCCTGTCACCAACTGTCTAAGTGGGCTACTTTTCAACTTCAGCTTTCTAACCTGCCTTCCACTCTTGCGATCATAACAAGGTGTTTAATATAGTCAATGCATCTTGATGTAATTAAGATTTAGCTTGGTAAAACAAAAGGGGTTTTCAAAAATAAGAACTTTCAGGCATACTACACTTATTAGCTTATCATTGTTAGGAAGTTGTTGCGTCGGGTATAATATGGTGAAAGCCAGAGAAAATTAGTCACATCTCAGCAATGCAGTCTTCAGTCAGACAAGCAAATACTTTCACCTTACCTAGAAGGGCTTGAAAGGAAAAATCATTCTTTCTCATTATTATTCCTCATTATTTACCTTGTCTGGCTCGCTTCGTCCTCATCTCTCTCCTGTTTAGCCCTCGCCTTTCCCCCGTGACATCTACATTTACTTGGAAATATGGCTGGTGATGGTGGAGTTAGGCTAGAGAGAAAAAAGGATTTATGACGGAATCATTTAGCCCTATAATGAACTCCAAAGCATAAAATTAGCTGGGGGTTATAGTTACAAATAAAAGCAACAAAGAGGTAATGCATAAATGTTGAGATGTGGGTCCTGAGGTTAAATCAGGGTCACGAGGTATGTAGCCTTGATGAGTAACAAGCACCGAGGAAGCCAAATGACGGAGATACATTTCACAGTGATTGAATGCCACCTCAGCACTACCTTTGTCCAGACGTACAACCGCAACATCTGCGAAATTATAAGCTACTCAAAAGTCATTGCAGCTCATTTATGATCTGTATTTTGAGAACATTTTTATCTTGAGTATTTATATCCAAAAACCTTTCAAGTCTTCAGAAATGAGATCAATATAAATCTCTGTGGAACAGGTCTTTAGAATTTATGTTTTGATAATTTCTGAGCAAGCACATTCAGTTGTCAGGTAGGGAGTGATAAATTCCACAGTCCCAGAGGATACTGCTCATTTACGTTCTCTCCTCACTGAAGTTCTCCAGGAACCAATTTAAAATGATATCACCTTCACTTATGAGTGAGGTATCATGGGAAAAGGGGGGTATAGCACAATCACCACAGTGTACATGCAATCTAACTTCATTTTCTATTTGTAATTCCCTTCAGGTTGTGACATGAGTGGAATCCCAGATGCCATTTAAAGATCGTTAGCAAATACCCCAAAGAACCCATCCTGACAACATTTAGCCCTATTCTTCAGGGCTTCCATCACTTACTAAGATGGAAATTCAAGGCCCGGGAAGACTTCAAGTTTGGATATAATTCCAGGTGAGTATGCTCCTCAATATTTCCCCTTATAACAAAACATTTGAATTCATTCACACTTTTCCAAGTATGCATTTATGTTTATTTAAACAGTCTTTTTGCTAAGTACAGGAAAAACTGATTTGTCATTTTGCAGATTAAATCCCAGGCTTGGGGAGATGACACAGTGGGTCAGTTGCTTGCAAAGCATGCATAGGGACCTGAGTAAGATCCCCAGCCTTTGTATAAAAGCCAGGCATGGTGGTATCTGCTTATAGCCCTAGCACTGCACAACAGAACCCCAGCAAATTGGAAGATGGAGACAGGAGGATCACAGAAGCTCACTAGCCAACCAGTCTAGCAGAAATGACTAGCCGTTCATTCTCTATTACAAATGTGACAAAATTAAATTACATTCCACTACAAAGATGCTAAGCCAGGCATGGTGATACTTGCTTTTAATCTTTGTACCTGAGAGGCTAAGGTAGATAGATCTTTCTGTCTTCAAGGTCAGTCTGGTCTACATAGAGAGTTCCTGGACAGCCAGGACTATATTATAGAATGGCCCCATCTCAAGACAACAAAAACAAAAAGCCTAAATTCTCATTTTCTTTTCAACTAACTGCAAAGTGAATACCATAACTTCATAATACCCGTTCTTACAAACCTAAGTACTGCAGGCCCATAGTCTGCAGCATTGGAAAAAGATGTTTCTGTTTCTGGATTCCTCCCCTAGCTTTCTTCTTTCCCTCCATGGAAGCCCATGGCTTTCTTGTGTTCATGAGGCTGGGCAGATGAGTGCCCGTGATGACCTCACTGTCCAGTAAGACTGGTCCTTTGCATCTCTGAAGCACTGTCTTCCTGTAAGGAAGCCTGCATCATCCTTCAACTGGAATGAGCCCCTTGCAGCCATTCTGCAAACTGATGCTTCTCAATCTTTCTTGTAAGACTTGTGTCACATTACTGTGGGCCCTTGACTGCAGGCGGAGACCTCCCTCCGAGCTTAGTGCTCAGACATAGGTGAGCGGACCCCCCTGCTTGTAACAACCCACCAGACCCAAATGTGTTAAAAAGCTAGTTCCTTGCAGACCCTAACCCACACAAAAGGTGTCAAAAGCTGGCTCTTTGAAGAAAAACATATCGAAGGTGCCCTGGAGATAAGCTCCAGGAAGTTTCCTGGGAGTGTCTCCTGCTATTCAAGCACCATTGGCTTAAAAACCCAGAAGCTGGAAGGTTTGGAGAGCATAGCTCTCTGTCTTCATCTTTTTTTTTCTTTTCTTTTCTTTTTTTGTCATTAAGCTCAGTGAACTAAAATCTAGCTCTTTGACTTTTGACTGTCTTTATTTTAATCAAGTGCAGTTTGGCCTTTCACAAGCCAAAGGCTCCGTTTCTCCCTTCTCCCTCTGGAAGGGAAGCAGATTTCCATTGTCTCAACCGTGGCTGAGGTTGGCTGCCCTGTGCTCCCTGCCTACCCAGAAGGCCTCCTTCTTGACCGGTTCTCAGGACAGAGCCTTCTTCAGCCAGCCTCCAGAGGGCTGAAGAAAACTCTGTGACCGGATTCTCAGCCCAGCCTCTCAGAGAAAGGAACCCACACGTTACAACCTGCATCTTCCACATCTAGGCAATCAATCAGAATGAGCAAGAGAAGACAAAGATGGCTGCAGGAGATGTACCCAGCTTCAGATGCAGCTCTGGCTCCTGCCTCCTCAGGGATCTAGGACAGCTGCAGCCCTTCCACGTGCCTTAGTTTACCTGAATTACAGGTAGCAGAGAGTCCGGCATCTGCAATCGTGCCGGAAATGTTTGATACAGGAATATAGTTGGTATAAGATTGCTCCCTCTTTCTACACCCAGTTGATTTCTCCTCAGAGTTATTGGGTTTCAAAGGACTCAGTTGATGCTGGATGGAAGTGGACAAGAGTTCTTCATATAGTTGAAGCAGTATCACAGGATTTAATCAAACATTGATAAAACTTAGATGATGAGATGTCATATTTCTAAACAGGGACATTTCTTTTCAGGCAGAAGAGGTGTCACTGCTGTATGACAACATATCTTAGTTATGACTATATTAGTAAAATTATTTTATTTTCAGAAAGTACAAAGTCTGTTAGAAGTTGAGTTATGCTTTAAACACAGGGGATTTGCTTACATTGCACACAGACAGTGCAATGACAGTGGTTGCTCTGTGGATAATAACTGAAATAAGTGTAGGTAAAGAACCCCAAGCCCATTACGTAAAGCAAAACATAAAAAAATTTACTAACATGTAAATTTTAGCATAAAGTTACCAATGGAAAATGAGTGGCCCTCAGGAACCCTATTCCTGAAGAAAAGTTATAGAAAAATTTTAGTCCATCAACTTGGCTGCTCTGGCAAGGGTCACATCCAAAGACATAGGTCTGTGTGATCTAGCTGGAATGCATAAAAATAACCAGACATCTTTAGTCCTTCTGTCTGGAATACACATCTTTATCCCCTCTGGCTAGAATATAGACACATCCTTAGTATACACCTTTAATCCCAGACAATAAAGGTAAAGTTAGTTTGTAGAAGGAAGTGCCTGTGCTTGAAAGTGACATCTAATTGAGGGAAAATTGAAGATTTGACTGATGAGTCAGAGATAAAATACGCCCAGCTCTCAGGAGGACAAACAGGAAAGAGAGGCTGCTTACAGTACAGTTCATGCAAATAAAAGAGTGGCTCTATCTGTTCCATCTTTATCCCTGCACTTTCTATAGACAGGGTAAACTTTGGATCAACGTTTTTGTGGGTGGTTTGGTGTTTTCCTCCCTCCACTAAGATTCTTGTCTAGTTAAAGGGTGTCCTCATCAGTCTCCATGGTCCCTGGTACTAGGAGTCCCAGCTATAGTTCCCCTCATATCCTCCCAGACTCCTATTCTGACCTAGGTCTCCAGTTTATCACAGAGATGCCCCACCCACTATTAAAAATACTCTGCTACCAACCAAGGACAATATGTGCAGTCATCATCAAACCCCTACCCAGACCTAGCCAGGGGACAGAATATTCTCCACAGTTAAGTGGAGACTGGGGACTGACTTTCACACGAACTCTGGTGCCCCTTATTTGGTCATGTCCCCTTGATGGGGAGGCCCCATGGCACTTGGAGGAAGGATAACAGGCTACCAAGATGAAACTTGATACCCTAGCATCATATTCAAGGGGAGGAGGTCCACATCAGTCACAGTCATAGGGGAAGTGGAAGGGAGTGAAATCAGGAGGGAGGGAGGAATGGGAGGATGCACGGAATGGGATAGCAATTGAGATGTAATATAAATGATTTTATTTTTCAACAAAAAAAAAATGAAAAAAAAGTTAAAAAAAAAAAACTCTGCTATGCTTACAGACAGGAGCCTCTCAGAGTTGTTCTTTGAGAGGTTTCACCCAACAGTGGTTTCAAACAGATGCTGAGACTCACAAGCAAACACTGGGCAAATTATATAGGAAATCTAGTGGGAAAGTGAGGTGAAGGATAAAAGGGCCTAGAGGTGACAAGAGCTCCACAAGAAGTCCAACAACGCCAACTAATCAGGACCCAGAGGGGCCTGTGGATTCTGAAGCAGCAACCAAGGAACTTGCATTAACTGAACCTAGGTCTTCCACATAGATGTAGCCTATGGGGCTCGTGTGGGTCCACTAGTAAGTAGAGCAGAGGTTGTCTCTGATAGGAACACTGTTGCCTGCTTTTTGATCAATTAATTCCTCCTGTCTTGCCAGGCCATAGTGGAAGAGGATGGACTCAGTCTTGATGGGACTGTGTGAGCTGAGGTGGGTAAGTAGGGGGGCTCCCCTTTTTTGAGGAATAGAGTGGGAGAGGAAGGGAGAGTGGAACTGGGAGGAGATGAGAGGAGAGAGGGGGCTATGACCAGAATGTCAAATGAATAAATAAATTAATTAATAAAAAAATTAAAAAGAAGACAGTAGAGACTACAGTATAGTACAGTAGAGAAAAGAGTAGAGTTGAAGTTAGTTGGAAGTCAGTTGAAAGGCAGTGCAGTGGAGTTGAGCTGAGTTTGTGGCAGCTCAGTTGGTGGCAGTTCAGCTTCTGGAGTGCATAGGCAGTTTTAACCTGGACAGTTTTACAGAGACAGGTGAGAGGTGAAAACAGAAGGAGCCAGAATTTTAGAGCAGAGTGACTGAACAATTCAGTCAGAAGCTGATGGAACCCATTTTGAATCAGTCAGCTTGGAGAGGAGTTTTAAGCCAGAACAGCTTAGTTGGACCAGCCAACCAGACTTCTGGAAGAACTAGAAAGGGTAAGCTAATTCAGCAGCAAGCCTCTGAGACGACAATTACATCAGGTGAATGAAATTTACTTTTACAGAAACTGACTCTTCCTCCCCAACAGCCATCCGTTGCCAATAACTGTCCAGGTAAAAACTGCTGAACTCAACAAACTGAGCTGCCACCAACTTCAAGTGCACTAGCTCCTTTCTCTACTGTACTGTCTTCTAGGGTGTATCTTGCTAGAGTGCAATCATGATTCCCTTCCCTAACCATACGTGGACTTCAGCATGCTCCTGTGCAGGACAAATGCAGACAGTTACGACCCCTGCGACATCAGGTCAGGAAAACAGTGTTGCTGCAGTCATCACTCCCTTTGATTCCTACAGTCCCTCTATCCCCTCTTCCACAGTGACATCTCTGAAAGGGCATTGTACTAGCTTCCTATAGCTACTGAAACAAATCTCCACAAATGCAGTGGCTCAAAAGAACACGGATGCGATGTTACACAGATCTACAGAAGTTTCACTGGATGAAGATCTCTGTGTTCTGCCCATGCCCTTTGGCTTCTGGTTGTATCACCTCATTCTGTTTCTGTGGGCACACTGCCTTCTCCCCACTCAGAGCAAGGCACTTTGCCTTGTTCTTCTTAAGGGGACATACAGCTACATTTAGGGTCCATATGAATATTTGAAGAGAATCCCATCTACAAAGGCTGTTGAGTAATAGAAGGTAACAGTTTCACATTTCAGCCGAAAGGACATAGAAAACATGAAGTCATTATTCAGACTTATAGCAGAAATTCAGCAAATTGTCTAATAGGCAAGAATACAGTTAGAAATTCCTATAATCTCTAATGGAATAGGAATTTGCATGTGTTTGTCTCTATTAGTAAACTATATTGACAATTTTGAAGTAAATCTCCTTAGGATTGTGTCAATAACTTATTGAACCTGCATCATCACTAGAAACAATTTTTGTACAGAAACACTGGAACATAGGCCTATAAATCCTTTCTAGGAAAGCCTTTGGGAAGGATGTTTAAACTCCATTTAGAGAAAGCTTACATAGACCTTTGGAAACTATTAATTAGAATACTCATTATTATCCTGTTAACAATTTTCTTATTGAAACTGTAAACTCTAAAGGTTGGCAAAAATAGATGTGTAATGAAAGGATTGAAAATTAAAAGTCAATATGTATGTGTGTGTGTGTGTGTGTGTGTGTGAGAGAGAGAGAGAGAGAGAGAGAGAGAGAGAGAGAGAGAGAGAGAGAGACAGAGAGACAGAGAGAGAGAGACAGAGAGAGAGAGAGAGAGAGAGAGAGAGAGAGAGAGAGAGACAGAGAGAGAGAGACAGAGAGAGAGAGACAGAGAGAGAGAGAGAGAGAGAGAGAGAGAGAGAGAGATTTACCCCATAACCCTGATTGACCTGGATCACTGGATCATGCCATACACTATCCTGGCTTTGAACAAAGAGAAATGCTTGCCTCTGCCTCCCAAATGTTGGCATTAAGGTGTGAGCCATAATGACTGGCTTCATTTTTTATTAAATTAAAGAGTCAACTAGTTAAAATATGTGTTCATGAAACAGAAAATATGTTCCCTATATTATAAAGCAAAGTGAGTGTTTAAATAATCAATAAACGATGTCAAAAATGAACATAACATGTGTATATGATGTGTTGTATGTGTAGTGTCTGCACTGGTTCATGTGAGTGTATAATCCCATGTGTACATGTGTATATACAGGTCACAGGTAAACATTAGGTGTCTTCCTCCATCATCCCTACATAATTCAGGGCTCCTGACTTCTTATAAAGGGAAGAAAATGGTAGAATATAAAAGACAAGCTCCCAAGAGGCAAGAAGGGAGCAAAGGAAAAAAATCTTCCTGCTTTAATTGCAGTTCAATTCACTGAATTAGAATTCAGGGAGATGATTACCGAGCATCAATGAGAAGATGCCATCATCAATAGCTTCCCATGGCCACGTGGCCAGAGGAGAAAGGTTCTCAGCTTAGGTAAGGCATGCAATGCCCTGCAGAACAGGGAGAGATGTGTGATCTCATGCTAGCTCTCTGCTGAGTTAATTTTGGAGCTCACTACATCCAAAATTGTCAAGTGAATCGTTTCTGTACCATTTCTGGTATGAAATGTGGCCCCATCAATGCTGACAACAGAAATACATTTCAATTATATGTTCAAAGGTAGAAGCAACAGGTCTGTCATGTCAATAATAAATATGTTTTTAATAATCCTGCACACCAATGTATCAAATTCTGTAGACACAACCTTAATTTGAAAGCAAGCAATGATGAGTCATGCTACTGAAACCTGTGCTGTTAAATGTCATCCCTTAACACACAGAAGATAGCCAGCCAGTTTCATTTACAGCACAATAGTGGTAGATTTATATGGAAGCAAAGGGAGATCAGTGTTCTTACTGTCCGAAACAATCATCATGAAAATATCACCAATATGATACCATGTGCTTGGAAACAACTCCATTTTTCCAGTTTACAAAATGAAATCTGAAATAAATTAGTCAAAAATAAAATGTGTATACTAATAACAAGCAACAGCAACTATATTAACTAAACTTATAGTGTGAAAAAGAAAACTGTGTATTATTTTTAGACGTTGGTAACCTCGCAGTAAGCGTAAGCTGACTTTATATATATTCATTCTTGAGTATATTCCTCATCAAATAATGGTGAATTTCACAATTAAATCTGAGACAAGTATTTATCTAACTTTCTGCACAAGGAACCCAGTGCTGTGTTTCTCAGTCTTACAGAAATTAAGCCCCTCTCGTTGTTTCATGAGGAATTCAGCTAATTACCAGCAATGTACTTAGAAACATTGTGTATATGTGTTAATAAGTATTAATTAGAATGTCTATTGTAAGTATGACCTCGAAGGATAAAAATGACAACTCACCCAATTAAAATTTGATTATACATAGCAGGTTTAAGTACTTCTCACTAAAAAGTCAGATGTTAGATTGAACAAGGATAGACATACACTTTATATCTACCCTGAGAAAAAGCAAACAATTCTTTATGTATAAAAACACATGGTGTCATATACAGTAAACATAAGTAAGTACTGCTCTATATATGCATTTGTAAGTATAGATCCTGACAATAGTAAGGGTCATGAGAGGGAAAAATCATCATCTTAATCTGTAGAAGGCAAAAGAAAGTATATGTGACAAGGAAGCAGAGGAGGCATAGAAGAATGGAACAGCAGGGAACAGAGAAGGGAAGAACAAGTACACATGTCATAACTAAGCCCATTAACCTGTATTTTATTCAAAGCCATTAATAAAATGTGAAGGAGAAAATAGTAAAATAAGTTGAAACAATTTTATACATATATTATACATCTAGAATTTACATACATGTGTAATATACATATATAACTGTTATACCTTATCACACATCCATCTTCAGAAAAATGATTTGAAAGCAAATACAAATAATTATTCCTCATTTTTCTGAAATGGAAATCTAATTATTGCTTTGATCTCGGCATCTTAGGGAAGGGTCATCTAGCTTTGGTCAATTCTGCTACCTCCCTTCATGTCAAAGTTTAGAGCACCTAGAAAATAAGCTCAGGGTGCTGTCATGTGCTTGTGGGCCCATTCTCCTGTGCCTGGACCATCAATACTGCTGCATTTTGCTGTCATCTCAGACATAATGATTTCATTTAAGGTCTCTGTGGTGCAGAATATGTCTTTGACAGGACACAAAACTTCCTGCCTTCACATTCACCCACGTTTCACCCTCCATCTATTATTTCTAATAAACATATGAAAATTTGTTTGAACATACTCTCAAAAACACACAAAGCATGGCATAACTTCATATCTGCTCTGTTTTGTTTGATTATGTTTTTAAGAACAGTATTTTAAAGCTTTTAATAGGTAAATTTGAGGTCATTTCATACCCTAAACACCAGTTTCTTTCTGGTTCCCAGAACACCTAAAACAATCCTATATAATAGAAGAACTTCTGGAGGTGTCTCCATCCCTGATTTCAAGTTGTACTTCAAAGCAACAGTAATAAAAACCTGCATGGTGCTGGCATAGAAACAGACTGGTTGATCAAAGGAATGGAGTCAAAGACCCAGAAATAAATCCCGGTACCTACTGATACTTGACTTTTGACAAAGACGCTAAAACCATAGAATGAAAAAAAAAAAAAAAAAGAATGCATCTTCAACAAATGTTGCTGCTCTAACTATATGATTACATGTAAAAATGTAGAAAAATACAAATAGATCCATATTTATCACCCTGCAAGAAACTCAAGCCCAAATGAATTATAGATCACAACATAAAACCTGATACACTAAATGTCATTAGTCTTCAGGGAAATGCAGATCTCAGACTCTAAGGTTCCATCTTACTCCCCTCAGAATGGCTGAGATCAAAAACTCATGCAACAGCAAATGCTGATGAGGATGTGGAAAAAGGAGAACACTCCTCCATTGCTTTTAGGAGTACAAAATTGTACAACCACTTGGGAAATCAATCTGGCACTTTCTCAGAAAACTGGGAATAGCTCTATCTCAAGACCCAGTTACACCACTCCTCGGCATATACCCAAAAGATACTCCAGCATACAACAAGGACATTTGCTCAACTAGATTCGTAGAAGTTTTATCCATAATAGCAAGAAACTGGAAACAACCTAGATATCCCTCAACTGAAGAATGGATAAAGGAACTTTGGAATGTTTACACAATGGAATACTACTGAGCTATTAAAAACAAGGAAATCATGAAATTTGCCGGGAAATGGATGGAACAAGAAAATGTCATCCTGAGTGAGGTAACCCACACCAAGAAAGACACACATGGTATGTATTCACTTATAAGCAAATATTAGTCATACAGTACAGAATAACCATACTACAATTCACAGACCCAACAAAGCTAAGGAACAGGGAAATCCCAAGGGAGGATGCATGATTCTGACTGAGAAAGGGAAAAGGATCAGAATAAGAATAAGAGAGAGAGAGTGCTGAGAGAAATGAGGGAGGGGATTAGATGTAGGGGAGGCTGGGTGAGTAGGAGGACAGAGGGCTTGAAGGAAGAAGAGAAACCGAGGCCTAGGGAAATCTCTGAGATAGCCTGGAGACCTCAGACAGGATATGGGGGTGACTCTAGCTGAGATCCTTACTAGAGATGGACATGGAGACAGAAGAGGCCACCTTCTAACCAGACAGGACTCCTAGTAAAGGGAGGGGAGCATCAACGTACTCACAAAAACTTTGGTCCAAAATTTACCCTGCCTACGAGATGTGCAGGGATGAAGAAAGAGCAGAGAGTGAGGAAATGTCCAACTAACACCTGGCCAACCAATGCAAGATAGCCAATCCCTGACACTATAAACTACACTCTGCTATGCTTACAGACATTTGGCATAACTCTCCTCTGAGAGCCCCCCTCCCCACAGCAACAGATCAAAACAGATGCTGAGACTCACAGCCCAACATTAGGTGGAGCACTGAGAGCCTTGTGGAAGAGGCTCTCTTCCATAAGAACAAGAAAGCCAATTAACCTGGGCCCAGGGGGGAATTGCAGAGACTGAAACACCAGCCAAGGACCGTGTATGAACTGGACCTAGGCCCCCTCACTTTACCCAATGGACAGCTTGGGCTTCATATGGATCTTTCTCGTAAGGGGAGCTGGGACTGTCTCCGACAAGGACATTTTTGCATGCTTTTCAATCACTTCCCCCTGGTGGGGCTGCCTTGCCAGGCAACCGTGGTAGAAGATGTGTTCAGTAGTTCTGCCACTTGATGTGCTGGGTGGGTAGGTAGAGGGCAATCTTCTTTTTTGAGGGGTTGGAGAGAGGAAGGAGAAGAGGGAGGGAGCTAAGTCTGAGGTGCAAAGTTAATTGGTTAATTTTTAAAGAACTTCCTGCCCTCATATCCACCCACATCTCACCCTCCATCTACCATTTCTAGCAGCCACGTGAGACTTTGTTTGAAAATACCGTGAAACACACACAAAGCATAGCATAACTGGATATGTCTCAGTGATTCCAAATATACATCTGTTCAGTTTTGTTTGATTATATTTTTAAGAACAGTATTTTAAGGCTGTTAATAGGAACATTATAGATAAAGTTGGGGTCATTTTTTTCATAACTTAAACACCATCTGATTCCTGTTGTTCTGATGCAAACCTTCCTGTTCGAACCAATGTGCTCACATCAGAGACATGGCAGACGAAAAAGTATTTGTTTTCACGGTATATAAATGTTACCCTGGTACTTGCATTTTTCTGAAACATATCTCAAGATTTTTCAGATTGTATATGCCTTGGGAAAATTACATATTGAGATAATGTTTGTTCTAAAATTTCCATCTCATTCGTGCATTTGCCTGAACCTTTTCTACGTCAACATTAGATTCTGAAGTGGCAGCCTCAGCTCTGTGCACATATTCACGTACTCCTGACAATTTCCACTTTAAGTCAATTGTAAGTCTAACTGAATATTTTCTTGAGACTTGCCTGAAACTTTTGTGTATTCCATAGAATGTAATTTGTAAAGAATTATTTAAAGTGTTGTGTACTTCCCTCTTTGATTGAAACTCTAATTGGAATTATGCATTTTCTTTATAGTTTTTATTTACTACTAATATGCATTTGGATGTATGTGTGTGTGTGTGTGTGTGTGTGTGTGTGTGTGTGTGTGTGTGTGTGTGCCAGAGCATGCATGTGAAAGTCAGAGGCCCCTTTTAACTGTAGTGGTGCTGTGATCACAGATATTGATCTCCATGTTTACCTATCTTCTTTTTGGTTCTAGGTCATCAATAGTGTGTGAAAAGTGCTATAATGTACTGAGTCACTCTATCAGCCTGCATTATGAGCATCTGCAGTGTAAAGCACAAGCTTATGCTCTACCTCAGGACCATCCAAGTGTGTTTTATTGATGTGTGGTGTTTGTGTCTGTGTGCACATGCCTGTGTTTACAGTTTCTTAAACTCAAGTTCAAGTCTTCAGCTTGCACACAAGCTCTTTTGCTCATTTGGTAAATCTCTTGTTTTTTAAAATATTTTTTTGATTTTATGTCAACACTTACTATTCATTTCTACTTTGACTTCATTTTTTGCACAGTGTCCCCCAGAATAAGTTTAAATAACAGCCATGGTATCAGACATAGCTTCCTACAGTTGGCATAATGGAAAATTTGCATCTTTTATTATAATTGTTAAAAGTACCCTAGTTTAATTTGTTTGGCTGCAATAAAATACTCTTACAAAAACAACTTAGGGACAAAGGGTTTGCTTTAGCTAAACATTCTGTTTTATTCTACTGTTGTATGAAGCTTAAGCAGTCATCCAGGTGTGGCGGTGCACGTCTTTAATCCCATTACTAGGGAGGCAGAGGAAGGAGGATCTCTCTGAGCTTGAGAGCAGCATGCTCTACAAAGTGAGTCTAGGACAGCCAGGGCTCTGTTACACAAAGAAATGCTGTGTAAAAACTACAGAAAGAAAGAGAGAGAGAGAGAGAGAGAGAGAGAGAGAGAGAGAGAGAGAGAGAGGAGGGGAGGAAGGAAGGAAGGATGGAAGGAAGGAAGGAAGGAAAGAAGGAAGGAAGAAAGAAACTTAAGCATTACATTCAAAGTGGACAGCAGAGAAAGAACAAATGTGTGCATGCTTACTCATGCTCAGCCTTTTATCTACATATATTATATTATATTATATTTATTATATATCCCAGGACCACCTAAATAGGGATTAGTGTAGCCTTCGTAAGTCTGAATAGTCCCACATCAATTAGCACTAATAATGAAAAGTCTCCCACAGGCATGATCACAAACCAGTCTGATCCAGACAATTTCTTATTGAGATTCTATTCTTAGATGATTCGAGACAGTGTCAAGTTGACAACTAAAGCTAACCATCAGGAATTTATTTTACTAGTAAAATAAATTTAATGCCATTTTGAAGAGTAGAAGACAGTCATCGTGAGAGTATCTTGCCAGGCTTTTGTCTTAAATTATCATTGTTAACTCTCTTCCTTACTTTACACTTTTGCATGCCCATATGACTGCAAATAGCAGTTTGACTATAGACCTCCAGTAATGCTGCTTAATCAAAGAGTCCAAGGACTTTTAGATCAATTTTTTGGTGTTATCTAAAATTAAATATTATTGCAACAAAAAATACAGGCATGTCAATATCGGTTAATCAGGATTCGCTGATTAAATTACCCGCTAAATCTGCAGAAGGTGTTGTTCCTTGCCCTTTGTTCCAGATTCATGCTAGATTTAATGCACAAACACACAGACTGTCTTTCTATAGTTTGTAATAAAATGACATTTTTGAGGCAGTCTGGCTACAGACCTACAGTAGTAATCAACAGATGAAAAGGGCCTTTAGAGTCTTACAATCTCAAGCTATCAAGACCCTGATTCAGTGCTGTAAGAATGGGAATGTGACAACTGAGTTCTGATTATTCTTTCCGTAAATATGTCAGCTACTTATTAAAATACACTCAGACAGAATTGCATTTTAGAGCATAATGCATAAGAATTTTATGAAACTGACATGCATTTCAATGCTAAACAATGCATAAATAGCTAAAACGTATTTTATTCTGTGTTGAAAACATCAGTTGTCTTAATATCTTAAATTGCTTTTGCGATGCCTCAGTGATCTTGAGAATATTATTTACTGTGCTAAACCAATGAGTCTCTCGGGAGTGAAACTCAATTTATAATTCTCATTTGAATGTAAATGTGATAATATCATCCAAAATAAGAGTCTTTTGTGTGTAAATTTAGATTTTAATCCACTGCCAAGGTATTTAAACACAGCAATCAAATCAAATAAAATAGTGATCAAAAATGGCTTCTGCTCCTATATGTGAAATAGTAACTAAATTAATTATCAACAGAAGTTATGTAATCATGTGAATTTATGCTACAAAAATCTTTACTGTTTAATTAATATTCAATACCAAATTGAAATTCCTATTTTTCTATCAGCATGATATTTTTCTATTAGCATGTATGTTTTTTATTGATTTTTCCTTTTTCTCAGTTATATATTCAAGCAAACCTACAGTCAGAGTATTGATCACTGGAGGAGGGTTTCCCTATAACTTCCTGCCTGTGTTTGCTGCTTCTCTCTCTGCAAAAATACTTTCCTCTTTTCCAGTGTTTGCCAGACAAGCTCTTCCCAAATGTCAAATCATCCTGTGAAAATCCATTGCACTTACAAACGCACATATGCCAGTCTACCAGAGTTATTTGCTTTCAGGTACTGGGGATTTGATTTTAGTCAGGTGTTGATGTGTTAAGTTTTACCTAAGAAAGAATTAACATTCCTCCTGAGCTTTTAGACCTCCCACGATATTGAGTTCCTCTCTGTTCCATTATTGGCTTCCTTTTTTCTTTTTTCTTTTTTCTTTTTTCACTGTCCACAGTCTGCTCGGCATTCAAGTTTCTATTTATTACTTCCATATCATCTCTGATAGTTCCTAGAAGGCATGAATCACTGATGCTGCTTATGCCAAAACTCTGACATAAATATTGTACAGGGACCACAAAGCCAACCTACATGAGTCTGAGTCCACTAGTGTTGTTTTCCCAATGAAATACCATCAGGGATGGCATTACTGATTTTAGTAACTGAAGATAAATATTAGAAGTCATTCTATGCATGCTATACATTTCTCCTTTTACACACAATGACTAAGATGGACTGAATATTTGTGTCCCATTTGATAATAGTGTATTTAAAAATTGTGTCACATATGACAACTACTTCTTCACATGGGAAAGATATGCTAGGGAAGAGAGGGGACCCCAGGATGAAATTAGCGTCTTTGGAGTTTCCCTAAGACTCACCCTCTGACTGTTTACATCTTTCCTATCTTTGAATCTCCCTCCTTATCCAATTAGCTCATATCTCTTCCTCTTGCTGCATTATTGATGCCACACCTATGTGGAACAGGACCACAGTTATATTTTCTAGATGACCGTGGTGGTTTTTTTTTTTTTTCTTTTTCATCACACTCCAGTTTGTGCCAAAGCATCTTACAAATGCATTGCATTGCATTCCAGTTTTAAGAAGCCATTCAGTGATTTGAGAGACCTGCTTCAAATTCTCCATTAATATGTAATTATCTTTAAAGTGTTCAACATCTGCATTTATGTATGGATTATATAAACCTGAATTTTTGTCTTCTAATCACATTCTCAAGTCACACAGAAACACCAAGTTTTTTTTTGACTGTTTAAAAAATATGATGTGCAAATGCCACAGCACAAGAGAAACTGCTCTGTCTTCAAAATTATGCTGTGTTAGAATTTGGAGTACTGGGTTAAAATGTTTCTCAATGGATCTTTTGTGAGCATTATTTTGTTGCTGATGTCCTCTGACAGACTCCACCCAGCGGAGGATCCTGACAGATGCTGGGTCTCACTGCTGGACTCCTGGTGGAGTGCTGAGAGTGGTTTTGGAAGAATGGGGGGATGGAAGGACCCAGGGGGTTCAGGATCCCCACAAGGAGACCATCAAAGCTGGCGGATCTGGACCCAGAAGGGGTCTGCACGAATTGTTGCACCAACCAAGGACAATGCATGCAGTAAACCTAGACCCCTGTTCAGATCTAGCCAATAGACAGCTCATTCTCCAAGGTTGTCAGGGAGGTGGGGACTGCCTCTGACATGAACTCTGGTGCCTCCTCATTTGATGACTTCCACTTGGTGCACTCATCGGAAGGGGAAGCAGGCTATCCAGATGAGACCAGATCGGCTGTGGTCATATGGAGGGGGAGGAAGTCCCCTTCTTTCCGAGGGTTGGGGAGGGGAATAGGGCAAAAGAGGGAGGGAGGGAACGTGGGAACAGGAAGTACAAACAAGATGATAACAATCAGGATGTAATATGAATTAACTATAATAAAATAAACTTTTAAAAAGAGACAATATCTAACACAAATGAGGATGATTAATAAGGCTGCAAGAAATTCACCAATAATTAAAGACTCAACTGTGATCACACAAGGAGTTTTCCCCTCACCTTTTCCAAGTGGAAGAACACTATAAATGGCCTTCTTGGGACCATACAAATTGAGTACATCATTAAAATCCCTACAGTTTGGGACTTGACATCTCAACTTAGAACATTTGGGCCTAGAAATTTATTAGGCAAGTGTTACCTATCAAGGGACCTGCTTCTAGGAAAAAACTCATTAATAAGTTCATCTAGTCTCTGATTATATTCACTGTTACCTCCAAGAATAAGTCACTGAGAGAATTCAATTCCTAACTATAATTGCATGTACAATACCCATGTTGGAAACCTCGAGCAACTCTACTGCAGTACTGCTGGTTTAAGGCTTCTTGATTTTAAACAATTTTTGCATAATAAGTGTTTAGACAAAAAATCACTTAATTACTTAGTGAGATGTGTCGCTTTCCTTAGTATATACAATGCCATGTGTCTTCTTCTTAATTGCTTAAAAAATTGAGGCATAAAACCACATGACCTCAATCTATTTCCCAATTATAAAGACGTGGACCTAGAAGTCTATAGAAGAGAAAAGAGGTATGATTGCCCTTGAGATAATGAACAATATATTGAGACCATGAGTGTAGCTCAGCGGAAGAACGTTTGCCTGGTGTGTACAAGGTCCAAGGTTTGGTTGTGGCGATAGAGGGAGAGAAGGAGAACAGGGAGGGGGAGGAGCAAGAGTTTAAAGAGAATAAATCATTTTATTCATTTTCTCCTGACAGAGAACTGAAATGTATAGAAGAAATAAATAAGAGGAAAGGATAAGCCAAGCGCATGGTCTGCATAAAAGAAAGTCAAGGGACAGGGGGAAGGGGAGGGGGAGGACCTCTGGTTTGCCGATCTCCCACAGACTCTCAGGAGCAGGGTTCTCCAGACACTAGGCTAGAGAAGGGAATGTGTAGATTATTTGTGAAAAGCTGGACTTAGATGCCCTGAATTAACAGAGACAGACTAATTCCTGTTAGAGAGCACAGTGGTGACAGGATGCAGTGAGATTATGAAACTTCCATCCTGCCACCATTGCAGGACACACAGCAAGGATACCCCTCACTCGTGTGTACCGTTTTACATTTCTTGTCTTCTTTTTCTAGATAAATGAGAATCAGAACAGACTTGCTATCAAGACAGATGCCAAGCTGCTATGGAAACTTCAGTCCTTGCACTCCTCCTCCCCACCAGCCTTCCAGGCCACACCAGGGGCTCTTGTGTAAGGCACTGCCTAAACCAGCTTCTCCTCTAGAATTGTTTTTAAGTTATCCTTTCTGCCTAACCATCACTCCTCATGAACCCCAGAACGCCCTTTGCTCTCCTACATCTTTATGCACCAATTTTAAATTGGTTTGAGGTGTTATCCTAGCTGGCATGACATTTGTTACTTCTGAAAATTCTTTAGTGCAGAGAATATATGGAAAATTAAGACATTTTAAAGGGAACGCATTTAATAGTAAAGTTCAAAGGGGTAAATTAGTCTTTCATTCAGTGGAAAAAAATTTAAAAAGGGATTCTGAGAGTAGAGCGTACAACATAAATGTTCAAGAAGTGAATTATAAAAGAGTTCTAATGGCATCTGTAATGTTTGAACTTACAAGTAAAAGGTCCAATAGTCACCATCAAAATGTTACATGGTTGTCCACAATAAATCATCTCTCAGTATGTTCTAATAATTTCAAATATTTAAATAAAATAATAATTACTACAAAGGCAAAAGCCAAAAGAAATAAAGGTAAACAAACTAAAATCAAAACTAAATAGGGCTGTGTCCAAAATTCTATGAATCACCATGAAATACTATAAAAATATGTGCTAATGTGTAAACTAAAGGAAAAAATGTGCATTTTCAAGGTTTCTAAGTTGGAGTTAAAAATGAAAATATTCAAGGAGATGCAGCTATTTTTATGTTACTGAGAACACTTTGTTAGAACAATTAGGGACAATATTATCCAACAAACTAATAGCAATAAAACCATATTTTCAAAGTCCTAACAGTAAATTCAATTCTATTTACATGTACTACCCAGGTGATAATCACAGAGGGGCTTATTCAATACAGTATTCAAATGTTATAAACTACAATAAATGAGAGAATCAAGTAAAATTGCTAAAAGAGATTCAGAAAGACAAACAAAAGAAGCGTAATAACGTGGGTGTTCAGGAATGTCGCTGTCTACCACATACGACAAGACAAAACAATCTAGGAAGAGGAGACAGTAAAAGAAAATGTAAGAGCTAGAAGCCCAGGAAGGGAACAGTGAAATGCTCTCTCATGGTCATTATGGCTATCGGAATCGTGAAGTCACAGCAGCTATTGTCACCTGCACAAGACCTGCGTGTGATCAAGCTAGATAATATCTCAGCACCGAGAGGGAAGAAATCCTTCCAATCTTACCCTTTACTGTGCAGCTATTTGCAGTAGAGAGAGACTGGTTTCCCACACTCCCGTGGGTGACCCTGCACCCATACACATATTGACCAGCATTAATTGGATTTAGTGGGGTATCAAAACCCGAAAACAAAAACACATGAAGTTGAGGGAAGGCACACAGGTGTGTATTGTGAGGTTAGAGGGTGGAGATAGTAAACAGACACACAAATTATCTACAAGTTGTGTGTGTATGTGCGTGTGCGTGTGTGTATTTTAAAAATAAAGATGGCCCATATCTCTCAACTAACAGAACAGTTCTCCATTTTTAAACGTGTATTCTGAAAGTGGTCATATTATTCTTGTAATTAATGAAAGCTTGCCATGCATATTATTTAGTATTTATTTTTATGTTAGTTGTTTGAAAATTCAGTACCATGAGCTTTCATCACATTCATGTTTTTCGAAATCCTTCCATATCCATCTTCCCTTCTCTATCCATCTGACTTTGCATATATATGCCCAATTGGTGCTGAGCTTGGCTATGTGATTTTCCACTGGAGCATAATGGACTTACCACAGACAGACAACACTCTTAATTAACTCTCTCTCTCTCTCTCTCTCTCTCTCTCTCTCTCTCTCTCTCTCTCTCTCTCTCTCTCTCTCTTTCTCTCTCTCTCTCTCTCTCTTTCTCTCTCTCTCTCTCTCTTTCTCTCTCTCTCTCTCTCTCTCCTCTTTCTCTCTCTCTCTCTCTCTGTCTCTCTCTGTCTCTCTCTCTCTCTCTCTCTCCTCTTTCTCTCTCTGTCTGCCAATAGTTATCAATAACCCATAGCTCCTTTGCAAAGGGTACAACTCCATTCCTGGCTTCCCTTGCCGTATGCAGCTTTGGTCTCTGTCTTTGAACTGCACAGGTCTTGTGCACACTGTCAAAGATGCTGTGCGAGGTCCCTATGTGCAGCTGCCCTGCTGTGTCCAGAAAACACTGGCTTCTCGCAATTGTCTTTTTGCTGTGGCTCTGAAATTATTTCTGTTCCCTCATCTGCAATGCGCTGTGAGCCTTGGGAGGGTGAGTTGTGAAATAGACGTCTCACTTTAGGCTGAGCATTCCCTAGCCTCTTCTTATTCTCTGCAACTTGACAGGTCCACGGTCTCTATTTACTTATACTGAGAATGGAAACGTCACTGAGAAGGATGAGAGATGCCCTAAGGCACACGTGTAACAATAAGTCATTAGGACTTGTTTCAGTACAATGTCCCTTTAACAGCATAACAGCATACCCCACGTACTGAAATCGTCTTGTAAAATGAAGCCTCCATCCATACAGGAAGTGGAGGGTTACTCCCATGATATTCCTGCCCCTATTGGATTGGCACAGAAGGTGTACTGATTACTGTGAATAGAGCAGCAACGGAAATGGATGTATGGAGAGAGTACTTATCTCTGTAGTAGGATATTGAATCCGTTGGGTATATCCCAAAGAGTGGTCTGGATGGATCATGTGGCATGTCCAGTTTTAGATGCTTTGGGAACACCCACTGACTTTCATGATGACGACAGCAATTTGCATGAACAGCAGCAGGTAATAAGTGCTCTGCTTTCCCTACATCTATTCCTGCGTTTGTCATCAATTTGTCCCTTTTGGCTTAGACATTCTTACTTGGTTAAGATAAAATCGCAAAACATTTTAAGTTTGCATCTCCCTGCTGTTTGAGGACGTTGAACACTTTTAAAAAAATATTATTCGGCCATTTGTTTTTTTTTTTTTTCTTCTTGACAAATCTCCTTTAGCTCTACTTCCATTTTAAAATTGGGTTCTTCATTTCTTGAAATGCAGTCAGAGCAATAAGAAGAGTAAAAGAGATAAAGGAGAGGCAAACCGAAGAGGAGGAAGTCAAAGTATCCTTACTTGTAGATTTTATGATCACATACGTAAAAGCCCTGAGGACTTCATCAGGACAGGTATACAACAGACAATGCCATCTTTGAAAAGAAGCAAGGCGTTCTCTACGGCTGCACTGTGATGGTCTCTTCCTCCTATGCCCGTAGTTCAGAGGTTCTGTCTTTTCACAATGTCCTAAATTCTTCCATGTGCTATTATATTTGATTTGGGCCTCTCATCTGCTCTCTGAGCTATATAAGCTACTTTGGCTTCCATCCATGCCTCTCAGTTTTGATATGATCCATTCTGGTTGTGAAACAGCCTTTCTGCTGAGGTTTTTAAACTGCCTTACCGAGTTTCTCGTTTCCAGCATTGTTTAGTTGGATTTACCCCGCCCCCCCCCCATATCTTTCATTCTCCTCTTTTGAGCAACAGCTGGAGGTTGCGCATTGCCTACTCTGCAGTTTTTCTCTTAAAATCTAATAAATGTGACTCTGTGCTTCCAAAAAAAAAAAAAATCAAACTCTATTTTCATGTCTAGTATTAACTCCTTATTTCTTTCATCTCTTTCTTTTTCTTATTTGAGGTCAGTGACTTCAGTTATAATTCTTTCAAATTCTTTGTCTAGTTCTTCCAGGTTATGGGATTTTTATTTTTATTTTTTTTGTAGGAGACATGTTAGTTTGGTTTTTTTTATACAGTTTTGTTGCTATCATTGCTGGCTTTTTTTTTTTTTGTGTGTGTGTGTGTGTGTGTGTGTGTGTGTGTGTGTGTGTGTGTGTGTGTAGGAATGTTTACATCTGGAGTTAGTTTGATGGCTGAGTATTTATTTCATTTCTTTTTGTTCAAGTCACTTTTCTTCCAGAAAGGACATTTATAATGTTCAGGAGGAGGTTAATTATTTTAATGGTTGAGACATTGTTTCCTCTTTTTGGCGTTGGGTGCTATAGCATTTTTCTAAGGTCTTCTGCTTGTAAGCTACATGGTACCTCCCTTGGCTCAGTGAAGGAGCTTGGAACCAGTTGGCCCTGGGAATGCGGCCTTGCACTAAATCTCAAGGCTTGATACAGCAATGGGATAGCTGCCGTTGGTAGCTATAGATGCTCAGATAATACTTGAGAGTATCCTGGGTCTCTGCTTCACATGTGCTAACTGAAGGAGCATCACTATGCCTGTGTGCCATTCTGGTAAGATAGTTTCCCCAGTAGGAGGAATCTGTGATCTCATGAGTCCTAATGGGAGCGAGAGGTGTTGGGGGATGGCCTAATGTATTTTGATGCTAATTACTGGTTGCTGTCTCTGTGATCCACCTTTTGATTAATAAAAGGCCAACCCACCTGGGCAGGGCAGGAGAAATAGGGATTCCTGAGCTGAGAGAGAGAGACAGAGAGAGAGAGAGAGAGAGAGAGAGAGAGAGAGAGAGAGGATGAATAATCCTGGGAAGAAGAAAGATCAAAAGAATTATCACCACAAGTAGGAAGGAGAGAGACCTGAAAGGAAGAGAGGAAGGCCGCCATGGGTTAGATCGGAAAGAAGCACATGGCCAGCATGCATGGAAAATCTGGATCAGATGAAGAACATTAGCAAGCGTTTGGGATTATGCATGGGAGGTGGCTTGATAGACGTTATTAGAAACAGATGGCATGGGTTGGGACAGCTAACACATACTTGCCCCACTATGGAAAATAGTTTTGAGGATCGATATCTACCCTGCCCCAGGTTAACTAAGGCTATTTTAAAATATTACAAATGTCTGTGCCTTAATTGATTTCTAGCCACGCATATTGATAATACTGATAATATAGATAATATAAAAACAATAGAGAGGGGCCAGGAAGAAATCATGGTCTTAGGCAAACAGCTGTGGGTTGACCAGACAGGAAGGAAGCTGTGAATGGGAGACATGGATGTCTACTTGTCCTACTTAACATTTCTGTAATTTTACATAAATATGTTGCAAAGCTTTGGAATGAAGATTCCAACACTTATTATTCCAAATATTATTATTCTTTTCATAATGCATTTTATTTTGTAGGTTTTTAAAATCTGGCTCACTTTAAAGACAGAAGTAGTCATTTCTTCATCCATAAATTTGTTTTATTTATTCAACTATATTTTAAACTAGATTTATACACTTTCCTCATATTAGGTGAGCTCATTTTTTCCATATGAAATACTAATAAAGTGCCAGCGAGAGAATCCCAAAGAGCCAAGTTACCTGATATCCTGTGCTACAGACTGTTGTTCCTGGGCGACAACACCAGGCTTCTATTGTTATCTGAAGCACTGGGTACTTCCTGTTGAGGGAAACAGCAGAAGATGAGAATGGAATTTTACCATCCACTAACACAAAATGTTAATTCCTGTTTATCAAATATTTCTTTGTTTATGAAATGAAAGGACAGTCATCTAATGTACATTACCTTTTTTTTTTAGTATTTTGCTTAATTTTACACATAAAATAAAATCGTGTATGCTATTAAAAATGAAAATGTTCCTACTAATTTTCCAAAGTACATATACGTTAACAGGTGGGAAAAGAACAAATCACATTAAAAAAAAAAACACTTAAGGTTAGAATCCTCTTCTCCACAGCAGGCTGTTGGGGCTGCAATGTACTTAAAAACCGGCTTAGTACTTGAATTTTCCATTCAATTGCATATTTAATTATTTGGAGATTGTCTGTGGATCAGTAATGCCCTTTCTTGTTACCTCCTCCTCCTCCTCCTAGCTGCCATTTAGAGATGCCACACTTTTTAATTCCTCCAGGATTGTGGAACCCACGGAAGCAGAAACACTCTTCTTCCTGAGCTGCCTCTGTTAAAGGTTAGGAGGTGGAGAGACCTAATCTACTGGACAATATGTGGCTAGGGAATTCATTGTGAATTTCAATTTGTTCTCACATATCTCATTACTATCTTGGATAATTGAAGTTAGCTGTATGTTTGCATAATTGATAAAAAGATTTGAACTATTGTTGAGAGGTGGGGTTATGACAAGAAACAGACATTAATAGAACTTGATATTTGTTATGCATATCCACATTTATTATGTATGTGCATTTCTGCAATTTCCATATTATGTTAAAATTCACTAAAATATATGGTATTATATAAAATATCACAAAAAATGAATTGGAGTAACAATTGTTCATGGAAAGAAAGTCACATAAGCTTTCCATAACTTCTTCTGGGAACTATAAGTGATATTGTGATCCTTGCTTATTGTGCTATGTTTTTTTTTCCCAAAGGTGGAATTCGACTGAACAGAATAATTTAAGAAGAGGAGGAAGAGTATTTTAATCATAACCCGAAATTTTTAATGAAAAAAATCCTAGATACCTAAAATATTGGTAAAGTACTAAATGATGGCAATGTTTGGCCAAATATGTTGCAGAACTATAAACAGAATTAGTTCTTTGTACCTTGATTACTTACAACTATGTAAAAATATGAAAACAAGTGAGGGAGGCAGGGTGGTAGGAATGGGTTCAGTTCTACCTTTCCAGTTCAGGGTTCACTCCATTCTAAAGACCAAACATTGGCCTCAGCTTTCTTCCAAGGATGAGAAACATCAGAATGTGTTGAAGTTGGTGAGTGGAAGGTACTGAGAATTAGGAGGAACAGTGTAGCCTGACTGAGTTTTTCTTTTCTGTGTCTTCCGGGAAGCCCCAGGTATTCATTCTGGGTCAGACTGAAGACGCTGTCTGTTCCTAATTTATTGACAGCTTGATCATAGTTACATATCAGTTTGCCTTTCAAATGCTATTACACATTTGTGAAAATGATGTTTTATTTTATCCCTTCATTATATTATGTCATGTTGGTAGTGTGCCTAATACTAAATCAAGTTCTTACCCTGTGAGAAAAATCTCTTTACTTGATTGTGCTGAATTAAATTTCCTTACACATTGCTGGAATCAATTTGCTAATATTATGCCAATTTACTTCTAATGCATCGTTTATTTCCTCCTTTAATCCTATCAGTTTTGCCACTGGTGTTTTTTGAAAGCATTGTTACCAAGGTACATATCAATTGGTGTGTGTAGATTTATGATGGCTATTGTTAAATTGACCTTTTCCAACATACAGAAACAGATAAAAAGACTGCCTAACACAGAAGCCAACAAAAGGATAGGAAGCCTGCTGGAGATGGGCGAGTAAGCTTCTTTTACAGTGGTATCCATGACACCAGACCCGTAATTGAGAATTAGAAACACAGAAGTCTTCTGAGACAAGCACTGCCTCCCCCCAAAAGAAAAGAGTCAAGACAGGAAGCTAATGAAGAGACTTCTTAAAAACTGTGATAAATATACTGACGTGTGGCTCTTCAGAGTTAATGGCTTTTGGCGAGGGGTGGGGAGGAAACTCAGTTTTATTAGAGGGACTGGCCAATGGGAATTTGCCCATGTTCCAATGACTATTTGGAATTGGTGGGGTTTTTGTAGTGGGGCACAAGGAAGGAATGGGAAAGGAGTGTCATCAGGGTTTCTTTGTAGTAAATTCTCAAATAATTAAATGTTTTTAAATCAATTTTGCTGGGAAAAAAGAACAAACTCAAACGCATCATTCTTTAAAGGAGTGAACTGAACATCTTGATAAACCTGCTCAGTTTTGTAAAGATGTTATATTACTTCACACAAATGGCAGAAACTTTATTAATTAATGTGCATGTCCTTTTCTCTTACTACTTTTTTCTATACTTCTCATGTTGCTACAATGTGTCTTTACTTGTATACCCTTAATTACTTACTTACTAACAAGCCATGATATTGTTCAATTTACTTTAGGCAGTATCATGTTTCATAGAGAAATGGAATGGGAAACCACATATAAACCTCATCACTTGCTGTTTCTGAATTTATTTCATTGTTCTGAGGCTTTTTTTCCTTTTTGGGTCTTGAATAATTCCCCTTTGATCCTTTTACGTGTTCAAACATCCAACTTGTGTTAATACATTAATTTTAATTCATTCAAAATTATCTTTACTTGTTCTTTATTCCTGACAAGTTTTATCCTGATGCCTTTGTGGATTGTTCAGTGTGTCACCATATCTGATCAAAGAATATGAATAGATTTATTAACACCACAACCCAGGTTTCTGGTGTTTAAAGGGTTGATAAAACCTTGTTTCCACAGAAGCACACTTATCATTCCTTACCCAAAAGAAGTATGTGCATTCATAATCTCTGACGTCATGTAAAGTATTCCAAACAGAGCTTCTGCTCTGTAGGCAGATCTGCTGGACTGATAACTATGTGGGCCACTCATTAAAGAAGTAATATTTCTATAGTTCTGTGGATTTATAAACTTTCCAGTACATGAACTTCTTCGAGGACGTCTACCTTCAGTGGGTGATGAAGACAATACCATCTGGTCCCCATATTGAATATACAAGAGAGCTCTGCCCACCTACACATACTGGCTTCTTTATGCATCTCCAATTCTGACCAAATATTGAGGTGTATTTCAAGTGTCACTGTGTCAGCTTAAAAAGCTGAGAATCTGCGCCTGTCTAGAGGTGGTGGTAAAATAGCCATAAATATAAAAATTCTATCACCACAACCATCCATTATTTGTCTCATCATTGAGGTGGCTTAACTTCCATAAGCATTTCTTGGTGCATAGTTACTGCTAGAGCGGAGCACAGCCTGGGCAGAGCTTTGTTCCTCAGTGCCAGGCATTTCTGTGCCCCAGAGATGAGGCCAGTACTGGTGTCACACAGATGCCAGCGTGTTTCCAGACAGAATTAGGAAGCTGAATGAAAAGCATGATATCTGTGTACTATAGATTACATGGTTCTCTGTAAGCTCCAAATTGGGACATTTTGGTTATTTTACACATCATTTCCTCCCTTCAGGATCATTAAATCCACTGAACTGCAAATTCCTGGGAATCTACAGCTTTCACCTGGGTTAAAAAATGTGTAAACTTATCTTTCATGTTACAAGTAAATAATAAACCATAGAACCTGCCTGTGTTTAAATTTTTAGGAATTTTACAAATACGAGTAATAATAATATATACGTATATATGCTTCAAAATGCTCAAGATATGCATGGTTTCATAAAGTACATGATTTACTTAACTGAAATATTTCATTGAATTTTTATCATGGGATCACAGAAGTTCATGAAACTAAAAATATGGTGTTTTGACATGACATATTAAAGGCATCAGCTGGCAGGACACCATCAAACCTGTCTTCCCTTGTGACTTGTGGTTCTTCCTTTTTTTAGGGGAGGGGGTTCCAGACAGGGTCTCTCTGTGTAGCCTTGGCTGTCCTGGACTCACTTTGTAGACCAGGCTGGCCTCGAACTCACAGCAATCTGCCTGCCTCTGACTCCCAAATGCTGGGATTAAAGGCGTGCGCCACCACGCCGGACTTCTGGTTCTTCCTAAGGGACTATTTTCCTTTTAGATTTATTCTCTCTGTCTGATATATAACCTCAACTTTGAGTTTGTATATCTTCTTTCTAATGTCCATAGATGATGAGCTGGTTTCCATATAGATGACTCTATTCTAAATCCTGCATACAAATTGTGCCCTAGACTTTCCCAGCAGGTATTTTTAACTGAAACACTAGTGGTTTTTGCTAATGATGAACTAGATAGTGGGCATTACAAATATGGAGGGACAGGATTTTATGAGAAGAAGCTTAACACATGAGTCAAGTGATGTTGTAAAATGAAAGATTACCCTTATTCTTCGATGAAACTCTCTTTAAACAGTAGATAACATATGATGTACCAACTCTAACTGTGCACAGAAGGATCTTTTTCTGATGATACCAGTAAACCTTACATTCCAATGAGATGAACTTTTCTCCACTAACAAATCCCATCTGTACCCCTCAGTCTTAATCCTGAGCATAAATGTAGACCTCAACTGTCCTGCTTCTCCTCTAAGAGGTTAATGTTAACTTCACTCCTCTGTTTTAAATATGTAAGATGAATATTTTCATGATAGCTTCATTGCATAACTTAAACTATTTTCTTAATTTTTTGAAAATGTTATGCATGACTACTATACTTTCAGCACTTCTACTTTTCTCTACCCCTTTCAACAATTCTTGTACCCCCTCCACTTTCTCTCAAATTATATCTTCTTATTTTTATACACATACACACACACACACACACACACACACACACACACACACACACACATACTAGTGGCTTCACTTAGCATTTACCACATGCTGTTTAGGGATGACTACTTGGGAACTGATAACATATCAGAAGGCCTGTTCCTGGGGAAGGCTGATTCTCCCTCTCTCAGTAGACATCATTTACTGTAGTTCTTCATCTAGGAGTGAGACCTCAGGAGATATTTTTCACCTACATTGTCATGCCAAGTGGTGTAGCCGCTGTTTTGGTCATATTTTTGCAGCCACATTGTTGATATTTAATGGTTCCATCTTCCCAGTCTAGAGGAAGCTATCTCACAGATGTCCTGTGTTCCTGTAGCTCTTACAATAGTTCAGCCCCTCTTCTGAGATGTTGTGAGCTGTATGGACAGGCATGGTGTTGTTGATTTATCTAGTGAAGCTAAGCACCCTGCAATCAGCTGTTCTCTGCATTCTGAACAGTTGTATTCTGCTGTAGACGTCTCCATATGGTGCAAGTCAGGGGTGAGATCTACATCTCTCTGTAGTTACAGAGAGATACAATTTGGAATGCAGTCAGAAACTATACTTCTTTGTTATTTTAAATACAACATTACTCCTTTCCCTTTCTTCCTTGAAACCCTTTCATGTACCCCTCCATGCTCTCCTTAAACTGCATGGCCTCTTTTTTCCTTGTTATTGCATGCACATATGTAAATGTATGTGCATGCATATTCCTAAATATAGCCTGTGAGTCTATATACTATTACCTGAATATATGCTTTCGTGGCTGATCATTTAGCAGTGGACAAGCAATTGGTGTTCTCTTAGCTGGGAAGAGGCACCTCTCTCACCTCTCCTATTCCCAGCTTCACTCGTTTGCCTGTGTGTGGAAGAAACTTGCTTGTTTCTAATGGTCTTGTACCACTGGAGTCACGCAAGATGAGCCTGATTTCTGCAACAGCAATTGTGACACACCCATGGCACTCAGGCTCCCTGATGCATGGCAGGGTTTGTCACAGACACATATTCTTCCTCGATTGTATAAAAATTTCAGACTCCAGTAAAGGAAAGAATTTAGAATTCAGATTAAATAATTATTTGCAGAACTTTAGGCAAGCAAGGCATTCTAAGGACTAGATCTCAAACTTGAAATGTGATCAGTTCTTTATCTGGCAAAAAGAAATCAATCTTAAAAGAAATGACAGATGTACTTTCTATTGAAATATATTTTCTTCATCTGGTAATTTATGTATATGGAATCACACTGAATTATAGAGTGCTATTTAATGATTTGATTTTCAGAAATATTTGATACTTCCTAAACATATGAGTTTTGGTTTATTGCCCATCTTATACAACGAGCCTCATGATGTAGCTCAGACACTCTGGCCACAGCTAATGTGAGATAACCTTCACAGCGTTGGCCACAGGGAAAAATGGTGAAGTCTGTGGAAAGGGCACGATTGACAACACCAGGGGAATTGAGATCTTGTACATTCTGAACTTGATTTGAAGCAAGAAAGGCAGATATGGATTGATTTGAAGCCAGAGGAGAGCCTTGTGGAAAGAGTGGCTTTGTTTCTATAAATATTTTTTTATGGTCCCTGATTCATGTGACCAATACACTTCCCTTCTCCTCTTTAAAAACTCCTGCTCATCTTACAGGCTAAGTAGAATCTACAGAAGTCACTTCCTCCATCACCCTTGTGGAAGGGAAATATAACTTTCCTGGGTTTTGTTTGCTTGTTGTGGGTTGTGTTTGTTTTGTTTTCCTTGTTTCTAATGATAACTTATTATTTTATTTTCTGTTTGCTTCTCTTCAATACACTCTGACAGAAACTTCCCCTCCCCCTACTTCTCCTAGCTTCCCCCCTCCCAAGATTCACCCCTCCTTGGTTTCCCTTCAGAAATAAGCAGGCCTCCGAGGATCCTGGGCATACAGGAGCATTAACAAGGTTAAATAAGAGGCAGCACACACACTCATATCAGGGATGGATGAGGCAACCCAGTAAGGGGAAAAGAGTCGAAAGAGCAGGCAAAAGAATCAGGGACCCCCCTATCACCCCATTCTCTGTACGGTTCCAAAAGAACACCACGCTAAACAACCATGAAAGACATGCAACTGGCATAGGGTACACCTGTGCAGGCTGCGTCATGACTGACACTTCAGTCTTTGTGAGCCCCTGTGAGCCCTGCCTAGTTGATTGTGTGGCCATGTTCTCCTGGTATCTCTGACCCTATGGCTCCCACAGCCTTTTCTCCCTCTCTTTGGCAGAGTTTTCTAAGCTCCAAGGGGAAGGAAGCCACGGAGATCTACAAGTCAGGCTCTATCTCTGCTTAGTATTTGCCTGTGGAGCTCTGCACCTGCTCTCCTCAGCTGCCAGCATAGGCCTCTCTGATGATGATTAGAATAGGCAACGCCCTATCAGTACAGTAGAATATCATTATGAATAATTTTATTATTTTTTCTCTATCCAGCATATACTTTTTATCCTTTTGTTCTGTGAGATTTCATTTTCATAATGTATCATTTTGCCATGCTGTAGTGTCTCCCTCATATGCCACATACATGGGAAGTCTAAAATTCTTAAAAGTAAAAGAACGCTTTTTAAAAACTGCATTTCCTACATCTTGAGGCATTAAAGTTTTTAACTAAAAGGAAAACAACTTTTATCAATATTTTATGCATATTAAATACCTCTTTATAGTCATTAAAATAACTCTCTCCCATATTAGCACCATCTCAGTAAATTATTTCATTCCTATCATATAAAGACTGCTACTGGTTATGTTGAATTTTCTAAATCTTAAATTTTAACTTTAAAGTTCCCCCTTTTCACTTCTGCTAATCATAACACATGCAGCAGTCCATGTGTTATTAACAGACAACCATTTGAACCATTTAACATGAATATTTATTATTCTTTAACTTGTACAATGATTCCTGTATATACACAGAACTAGTTCCCCAAACTCTTCTACTTTAATAAAATAAAACTCAGTGGCCATCTAGACTTTTTTTTTAAATTCCACCCAAATATACAAGTTTTAAATTTCTGATTTATTCTTGTATCCCCAACTGTGCTGGTAAATTGTATTTATTTAAGATGCCAATTAAGTCTTTGTCAAGACCTTGACAGTTCATCTTTCTACCTATTGCCTTGCTTAATGTGTTAATAGTTAGGTCTGAGAGGAACACAAATACTCTACATAATACTCAGTAGACTTTAAGACTTTTGTGAAGACAAAGCTGTCATGAGATCAATCTCTTTTCTATCACTGTAGTGAGTCTGCATTTCCTCCACTGTCATCTACCTCTGTTATTTTGAATCACAAATATAGATCCATTTGAAAGAAGATTAAGACAGAGTGTATTAGTAGAAGCTATGCCTTTGCATTATATGCTAATAATCATAATTCTTCCCAGTATATACTTTTGTTATGATTTTCTAGACAACAATTTTGGTTGGAGTCATTATTATTTTCATTAGACATAGTCAAGCACAAGCAGTAACATGCAGTGTTAGTGCATATCTTTGAAATTTATTTTAAAGTCTTAAGACCTTGAAATATATCTAAATTTATACACATATCAACAAACTAGTCATTATTTTGCTTATTTTATTCAAATATGATAACTACTGCCCTAGTTTCCCTCTTTTTTGTTGTGATGAAACACTGAAAAACATCAACTCGTAGTAGAAAAGGGTTTGTTTGGATTATAGACAATTTGCCTATCTTTGAACACAGTCAATGCAAGGATTAAAGGCAGAAGCTTTGCTGCAGGAAGTGAAACAGATACCATGGAGGAACGTTGTTCATGGGCTTTCTCCCATGCTCATGTCAACTTCCTTATTCCTGCCTAAGGATGGTTATGCCTGCAGTGTACTGGGCCTTCCTACATCAATCAACAACCAATAAAATGTCTCACAGAGATGCTCATAGGCCAATCTGATGATGGCAATTTCTGACTTGAGATTTCCTTCTTCACATGTATATCAACATGATACAAAAAATAGCCATCACACATTTTGCTACAATATAGAGTTTTTAAAAATAAAATTGTGTATAAGACAAATTTTAAAAATCATGTGCATTGTTAAATGTTAGGGATAATTTGGGAAGTAATAAAATGTAAAATTCTCTTAGAGCTCCTCCTGTTCAAAATTCTATTTATGACCTCCCAAAGTTTGAGTGTATATTTCTGAAGATCACTTTCTACTCTCAACTTCAAGACCTCTTATTATTTCAACACACACACACACACACACACACACACACACACACACACACACACACACAGAGTTTGCTGAGTCATTTAGTGTTGTTCATATATGCATAAGTTGAGGTTAGATAACTTATAAGGGTACTTGTCCCTGGATAAAATTGATTTTCCCTTTCTCATCTTTGTGGGTTCATCTAACATTCCTCCCTTTCATGTTGACATGTAAACTAACGCCATCATTTTGTGTCCTGTTTAGACAACTGTATTTTAAGAAGTCATAGGTGACGCTCCTTATCATATATAAAAAGACAGTATATCACAGGGGATGCCTTGGTCCTCTTCAGAGATGTCACCTTAGCTTCCTGTGCAGTGTCTGTTCTGTAGATGTATATATAATCTGAGGTAGGTATCACGTGCTCCAATGTCCTTTGCATTTTCACCAGCTTTGGATTTCTGGAATGGGCTCCACTCACTGAACAATGAAGCTTCTTTGATGAGGGCTGACAGCTACACTTACCTGTGAATATAAGCATGGGTATTTAGAGTGCAATTGAGAATTATACTGGGCTGGTGACATTGTGGGGTCAGATTCTCCTCTAAGGTCCATACCCTCACTAGCCACAGGTAGTTGACTAGATTTACAGTACCAGGAATAAGTTCCCCTCTAGTGAGGAGACCTTCAGTTCAATTATGTGACTGCTGTCCTCAAGTCATAAATGCCACTGTTTCACCTTTGTGTATATCTTGCCATGCTGGTAATTAATGTGATTTATAGGTTTTGTAGCTGGGAGGAATTTTTCATTGCTGTTTTTCCTTGGCAACTTGTATAGCATTTTAATACTATGAGCACTAGTCCTCAAGGAACAGGCTTCCAAATAAGCTCTCAAGTTCAATTTCACTGTGTCAAGGGTATATGGTGTCTTCAGCAACAGAGTCTTATCTTTAAGTAATGGGAAGCAGCTAAAGTCTATAGCAATAACCAATATTATTCAGGGGTCTCTTGTACCCTCCTGACCAAGGACTAAATGGGTTATTTCTCTTGTCTGGCATTGGAGTTATTGTTAGACAGCTCATGAATCTTGGGGGGGGGGCATTACTATCTCTAGAGCCATAACACTATTTAAATTATATAATAACACATATACACTTGTATAATATATTTGCATTTTAATTAAATACAAATAATAGCATTGCAATCATAATTAGTGCTATTTATCGTTCAGTATATTTTCCCTCCACCTCAGTATCTCCATCCCTCTATCCACCAGTAAAACTCCACCCCTTTTTATTTTCCCTTCATAATACCTGTGTCATGCCATTCCCTTCTAGATCACCTTCTGCACAACTCACCCCTTGCCGTGTCCCTTTCTATTTCCTTGGTTTCTATGGTTATTACAGATTATACATTCGTATCTAAGGATTTAAAACTAGATCCACAATAAGTGAGGAATATGTGACATTTGTATTTCTGGGTCTGGATTTCCACACTCAGCATATGTTCTAGTTTCATCCATTCACCTGAAAAACTCACTAGACTTCACAGCTGAATAATATTTCACAGGGCATCAGTGGACACAGATATTAGGGCTGTTTCCATTTACTAACATGTGTGAATGGAGCAGCGAAGAATATGGCTCAGTAGGTATACACAGAGTATGACATGAAGTCCATTGGACATATGACAAGGACTTCCATAGGCGGTCATACATTGGCTCTACTTTTTTGCTTATTTGATAATCCTTGTTTCCACAGGGCGAGGCCAATTTGCAGTCTTACTAATAGCGATGCCTTTCCCCTCCATCCTTGCCAACATAATGTATGTTTCCCTGATTGGTGAAGATATTGAACATGTTTGAAAGTATTTCCTGGCCATTTTTTTTTTATTCTTTTGAGAGCTCTTTGTTCAGATTCGTATCCCATCTTTAAGAGGGGCATTTATTTTCTTGATTATTTTGTTATTTTAATTCTTTATGATATTCTGAATATTATTTCTTTATCAGGTGTATATATGGAAAAGATTCTCTCTCATTATGTGGAATTCCCTTTCAGTCAATGGTATCCTTTGCTGTACAGAAGCTTTTTTGTTCCAAAAGGTCCCATTTGTCAACTGTTGGCCTTCAGTCCTGAGAGAAGCTAATTTTTCTCCTATGTGTATTTTGTTTTGTACCTTTGTCAAAGACAAGATGATTATGCCTATGCATATTCATGTTTAGATCTTCTGTTTTGTTTCATTGATCTACATATATGTTTCCTGTGCTAGTGCCATGTTGTTTTATTACTATAAATCTATAATATAGTTTTAAATCTGGCAGTCTGTCAGGATTATTTTTTATTATCAAGACTGCATTAGCTCTGCAGATTTTTGTAATTCCATATAAATTTAGGGTTTTTTTTTTCTATTTCTGAGAATTCCAGCAGAATATGTTCAGGATTGTGCTGAATCTTTAGGTTGTTTTTGGTAGGATGCTCATTTATATAACATAATTCTATCAATCCATGAGCAAAAGAAGTCTCTCCACCTTCTGGTATCTAGTTGTACCTTAATACTTTCATGTATTTCACCACTCAGTGAGATTGTTGTGTTGAAAACTTATTGTCTTATATTGTTTTCTGATATGACAGTAAAGCCTACCTTTTGAAGAAAATTAATGCATTTTTCACAATAACAGTTGTGATCAAAAGGGTACCGCTGCTTAAGTTAAGCTTAGTGTGTCTAATATACACATGCGATTACACATGAGAAACCAGTAATGTGTATTGTTTGCATGAGTGTTGGAGTGTTTTCGGAAGAGGAGGACAACACTTGCCCCCTTTCACAAATTACTTCTTCCTCTGATAACAGCCCTAAACCATTTATGAAGGCACAGTACCCTGAACATATTAACTTTTTAAGGTTCCAATCTTCTGGTATTTTTTTCTTTAGGAATTTCTGACAAAATAAATAAATTTGGAAACAATTCGAACATCCAAATCATTGGTTACACTGAGAAACAAATAGATGCCAAATTGAAACAATTAAAATGATGGAATAAAATATAATACTCTCTGAATTTTACAGTTGTATGTCTTTAGGATAATTAAGAATTTTGAAACTACTAATTAGAGAGTATGCATACGTGTATAATTTGTGTGAAACATAATCATCTTCGGTCCATAATCTTTCAATCAGCATTTTTCTTATGATGTAGCCCTTTTCTAACTTTCCTTAAATTTATTTGAAAACTTTAAATGTATTTCCAATTTCATAAGAAAAGCTAATATCGAACTGTCAAAATTGCTGATGTTGTAGAATGGATGATCTTCCAGAAGACTAAGGCACAGATATTCATGCAATTTGTCACATCTTTGCTCAAAATTAAAAGTTGAACCTTTGGCATGGTGTACCTTTTGTGTGCTGACATTTCCAAGCAACCTCCAAAGTTCAAAGATCCAAACACACACTTGATACTGCTGTGTGCTTTCTTATTATTTTCTAATCTGTGTGCTTATTTTTAGATGAAAATATTTGCTCAATTTTAAAGGTTAGTATTAAGAAAAGTACATTTAATGACTATGTTATTATCAGAAAAACCAGATCCAATAATGTTTTGGTATTTGAATGTTTTCTCTTATAAAGATATTTCTTAACAAACTGACATAAGGTATTGCCTATCTTTCAAATATATTAAAGAATGACAATGGTTATATAAAATTAAATTGACATGCATAACTTAACAGACCATAAAGAATTTACTAGGAAACTTTTATACCTAATGCATACTTGCAATAAAGCAACATTATTTGAAATCAAAATAAAAGACAGGTTTAATATGTACTAATAAAGTGTTCTAAGTACAAATAAGGCTGATAAATATACATCTAGGAATGCATCTAACCAAAAAGAAAAAGACATTTACAATAAAAACATCACAACATTGAAAAAGAAACTCAGTAGAGACACTAGCAGATATAAGGACCTTCCATGTTCTTAAACTGACAGAATTAGTATTATAGAAAAGATTGCAGTACCAAAACTAATATATCGATATAATTCAATACTAATCAAAATTCTGATGTCACATTTCACATGTTTAGAAAGAAATGGTGATCCAAGAATTCATCAGGAATGACAAAAGGCTATGAATAACCAAAGGAGTAATATGGAATAAGAAGATAGCTGGAGGTGTTAAAATATCCAACCTCACTACATACTCCCAGTGGTAAAGTCAGCCTCGTGCTAACACAAATCAGACAGGTAGACCAATTGAATAAAATAAAAGTGTACAGTTAGATCTTTAAATCCTACTTTATTTGGTATTCTTTAATCTCTACAGCCCCCTTCCAACCCATCTAACCTAGATTGGAGAGGTTAATAGGGACAAGAGAAATAGACCATTTTAAGCTCAGTTCCTTGGGAGATTCTACTCTTTGTCCTCAGGATTCCAGCAGACCAGTAAAGCAGCAAACCAGCAAAAGCAACCACAGCTGAAGCAGCAGACTCCTAGCAGCATTTTCTGAAGCATTTTTATCTAAGAGCATCTCAAAGTCGAGCAATGAACAGTCAAGTGATGCAAAGTGGTTTTTCTTTGTTATTGGGAGTATTTATACTCTCCCACATGGGATGTCTTGCTACTGGCAAAGACCGTGTACCCACATGAGGCTGTTTCACTTCTAGCAGACAAACATATAAGTCTGTTTCACATCCCACACTTGGGATCAAAACAAAAACATATTTATATCCAAATAAATACAAGACTTGTAAATTAAAAGACAAAACTAATTGCACCTACATTTTGACAGAAAAAGGAAAATATATATATTGGCAAATTAAAGATACCCTGTTTGATGAATGGCACCGGTAAACTTAGATACCCACTTGCAGAAGAATGAAATTAGATCAATATGTTTCACTATATAGAAAATTCAATTCAAAATAGTTCAAATAACTGATCTAAAACCAGAAATGTTAAAAACTCAGAGAATATACCTTAATATATTGAGGTAGATAAGAGCTCTCTGAACCAATGACATGGAGCTAGTCCCAAGTGTCAACAGGTAAGAATTCATGAAATTAAAGTTTCAACATAGCAAAGGACTCTATCACCAGAGCACACAGATGGGAGAGAATCATTATCTGATATACTTCAGACGTGGGCCTAATATTTAGAACTTATAAATAGTTGCAGAAATATAATGTCAAGAGAATAAGACTGCCAATCAACTGATAGGTTAGTGAATTGAATAGAATTTTTTCAAAAAAAGAATCACTGAGGCAATAACCGTTTTTCTAAGTATTCAACAGTCTTCTATATCATGAAAATATAAATTAAAACTACCTTGAGATACCACTTCACCCCAGCCTTTGTTCTGCAAATTTTGTGAATTCATTTTTTCAGAACTTGAAAGTATTCCATTATCCATATGTACCTGACTTTCGTTATCAAGTCATCTGTTGATTAACAATTAGATTTGATTTCCTTCCAATAGTGAATAGAATAACAATATCCAAGGCAGTAAAAAAAATCCCTGTAGAGGTCTTGGAGTGTATGCCCCAAAATTGAAATGGCTAGGCCACATGATAGTTCATTTTTAAAAACTTTGAGAAATCTCCAAACTGATTTCCATAATGGCTGTAGTAATTTGCACCACACTAACAATGAATAAGTGTTCTCTTCTATCCACATATCTGACATTTGTTGTCAGATTTCTTGATGATACAAAGCAAGCCTCAACAGATACGATAAAATTGAAATAACCCCTTGTACCTTACCAGATCACCATGGATTAAAGCTAGATTTCAATGTTAAAAACAAGACAAAACCTACAAACTCATGGAAACTGAGAAACTCTCTACTCAAAAACCACTGGGTCATGGAAGAAAGACAAAAAAGACATTAAAGACTTTCTGGAATTCAGTGAAAACTAAGGTATGCCCAAACTTACGGGCACAATGAAAGCAGTGCTAAGGGGAAAGTTCACTGCACTAAGCACCTTCATAAAACTGGAGACTTCTCATACTTGCAATTTAAAAGCACACCTAAAATCTCTAGACCTAAAAGAAACAAACATAGTGAAGAGGCGTAGACTTCAGGAAATAATCGCCTCAGGTCTGAAGTCAATTAACTGAGACAAAAGAGAGCATATAAAAAGATTCAATGAAAACAAGAACTGGTTCTTTGAGAAAATCAACAAGATAGACAAAACCCTAGCCAAACTAACTAAAGGGCAGAGAGACGGGGTCCAAATTAACAAAATCAGAAGTGAGAATGGGAACATAACAGCAGACACTGAATAAACCCAAAGAATCATTACGAAACCTATATTCCACAAAACTGAAAATTCTAAATGGATGATTTTCTTGATAGATTTCACTTACTTCACTTAACATTGGTAAGTCAAGAGTAAGTAAATGATTTAAGCAATCATATAAAACCTAAGTAAATAGAAGCAGTCATCAAAAGTCTCCCAAGCAAAAAAAAAAAAAAAAAAGCCCAGGGACAGATTGTTTTAATGCAGAATTCTACCAAACTTTCAAAGAAGAGCCAATAACAATCTATTCTACAAAATAGAAAGAGAAGGAACATTGCCACAATCATCCTGACACCTAATCCACACAAAGACTCAACAGAGAAAGAGAATTTCAGATTGATTTCCCTCATGAACACTGTTGGAAAAATACTCAATAAAATACCCAATTTCAAGAATACATCAAATACGTCATCCACCACCATCAAGTAGGCTTTATCCCAGGGATGTTTGACTGTATTTTCCTATATTTCTTTGAAAGATTTATTTGTTTCCTTTTTAAAGGCCTCTACCACCTTCATAAGCAAAGTTTTAAAATTATTTTCCTATGTTTAAGGTCTGTTATGATATCCAGAGCTTGTTTCCATATTGCCCTGGATTTGGTTGATTGTGTTCTTATGTTGGCCTCTGCATAAGAATTTGATAGTCATGAGCTTATTATATAGAGAGTCAGACAAAATAACTAAACAATCAACCCAATGAATAAAAAAGTAGCATGTTGTTGTAACCATAGGGCAGAAAATGTGTCTGGGTCATAATTGTTCACAAATGGTCAGCATGGTTATTCTGAAGTGTCCATAGCAATTTCCCTAGAGATGGACTTTAGATGAGAGCGTAGCAGGGTGAGCAAAGCAATTCTGCTCTGTTACTGACAATGACACTAGGAATATTTTGTGCAATTGCCTGCTTCATAAAACATTTCACTGATGCTAATGTACTGAAATCTAAAGCAAGGCATAATTTCAGATTTACTATATTTCGACAAATAATATTCCAGAGGATATAGTCTAATTTGTACTTCCTCAATCATTATACAGGCACACCCATACACAAAACCTTCACATGATACTTTTAATTATGTGCTTGTAATTGTTTTGGCAATCTGGTATATGTAGATTACAATTTCCTTACAGGCTTTGCATGTCACTAAATCCCTATGCACCTTTATAAGTTCTCTGTCCATTCATGCTCTCCCCTACAAATTTTCTGTTCATTTACATTTCATGTTCTATTTAATTAGTTATATGTCTCTGCTTATATTAATGTCATTCTATCTTGTAACTATTATTTGTTTATTGATTTGATAATTTGCAAACATCCTTGACACCAATGTTGTCATTTTTAAATGATGCTATTGAATAGTTTATCTTTAACAAGCTGCGAAGGATTGTATCAGTTGGATTCAGCTGCTGTAGAAAAATAACATAAACCATCTGCTTTATGAACAACCCAAACTCATTTTTTTTCATTGGGAGGACTAGAAAGTCCAAGGTCAAATAGTTAGTAAAATTGCATTGTCTACTAATGATCTTCTTCACAAACTACAATATTTTGCTATGCCTTCATCTCACTAAACTGTCAAGGTTTTCTGTGGTTCTCCCACATAGAATTCCATAGCACTCGTACCAATAGAGGCCCTCTGAAAGACTCCACTCAGCAAGAGATCGAAGCAGATGCTGAGACTCACTGCCAAATGTTGGGGGAACCTATGGAAGAGGTAGGGGATAGAATGACCAAAGGAGAAGAACAGATCTAACAAATCTGGGCCCTGTTGGACCTGCAGAGACTGATTCACCAACAAAGAACCATGCATGGAGAAGACCTGGACCCCCTGCTCAGATGTAGTTGATAGGAAGCTGTCTCCATGCGAGTCTAATAATATGGGGAATCTGGTCTACTTCTGACATGGACTCTGTTGCCCACTCATTGTTCATTTCTCCTGGCGGTGGCTTTGCCAGGCCATAGAGGAGGTGGATGCAGGCAGTCCAGATGAGACTTAATAGCCTGGGACCAAATAGTGGGGGATGAAGACTCCCTCTTTCCGAGGACTAGTGAAGGGAGATGGAATGAGAGAAAGGACTACAAATGAAATGTAAAGTAAACAAATTTAAAAAATAAACAAACATATAGTTCAGGTGTTCTCAACGTTCCTAACCCGGTGACCCTTTAATATGGTTCTTCATGTTGTGGTGACTTCTGTCCATAAAATTATTTTCATCGCTACTTTGTAACTGTAATTTGCTACCATGATGAATCACCATATAAATGTTTGATATGCAAGATGTCTGATATTCAACCCCCAAGCAGGCCATGACCCACAGTTTGAGAACCACTGACCTAGTTACTCCCAAAGGCTTTACTTTCTTTTTTTTCCCTCCTTTATTAATTTATTCTTGTTACATCTCAATGGTTATCCCATCCTTTGTATCCTCCCATTCTTCCCTCCCTCCCATTTTCCCCTTATTCCCCTCCCCTATGACTGTTCCTTCAACGAATCTTACATTAGGGTGAGGTTTCACTGCATCCGTTTTTGTGGTTATAAATATTCAGACCATAGTCTTTTCATTTTTTATAATTTTCCATTTTCCATTTCTTCACCTGATAAATATTAAATATAATTTTCTTTGTTGCTCGGTTTTGTGGCTAGCTCTTAAAATTATTCCATAAACTCACCTACTCATGTTTCTTCACCTTTGTTAAATGGAATACACCTGACTTTTAGTTCTTTCTTTTTCAATTTCTTTAAGGGTATTTTTACATATCAGGAAATTTTCGAATTTCAGTTTTCCACGTGGGCTGACAATTGTCACAGCATTTTTCTGTTCTCTGCTCGGTCTTTTCCTCTCTGATCTGCATGGCTAAAACTGTCACATTTTAGATTCCAGTGTCACTCTGGTCTCCCAATTATTCCCTGTCCAACAGCTCTATCACATGCCATACAATAAAAACTTGCCAGTTTAAGAAACTCTTGGATATACCATTTGTCTCTGTGGATCATTCCATCATTTTTCTTTTCCTCCTGAGACTCTATGAGGAATTACAGTTTTAAAATGTTGCTAACTCCCTAGGGTGCCACGTGTGTATTAGAAGAGGCTTATGGAAGCTGGGCAAATGTGCTAAGAGGTAATTGGAACTAGGAGATGGTGGCAGAGAACTGGAGAAATTAACAAAATGGAAGGCTAGGAGATAGGGTAGACGTGGGAGTGGGGTGGATGTGTTTGGTGATGGGAGGAACAAGCTGCATGACTTTAGTGTGTTTGCTTGAAAAAAATACAAAAATGATAGTGCCGTGACTAGAAAAATAACATACTACAGCAGGGTAAAATGATATTGCTCATTGAGAACCTAATATATATATATATATATATATATATATATATATATATATATATATATATATATATATATATATATATATCGGGCAACATTAGACTAAATTTTAATCCACAAGATGAAGTGTTGTTCTATTTTAAGACTTACCTATATGTCATAATTACCCCTGCACTAAATTCATTTGCTATTTATAACTAGAGAATTGGGAAATCCGTGTTTCTTCAATATGGAGAAGGGAGCTAGATGAGTTGACACCATGGCCTCTCTTCCTCTGTCTTACTTAAACAGATTACATTTGGAGAATGTGCTATCACTACAAGAAATTCGTTTCAGGTGTGTTCTGGCCAGGCTTCTTGCTATTTTAAGTGCTTGCATCTCTAAGGATCCACTTTCCACATTACTCTACTTGCTGACACTTATGGAAAGTAAGACTCACGCGGTGTCAAAATAGGAAGAAGAGACTAGGAAGTTATCTGCCTACACCTTGTATTTCAGAAGAGCAATGACAAAGAGCTTAGGAATCCAGTCTCCCAGCTTGACTGGCTGCTTCAGTCCTCCCTACCTGCTGTGTGACTGGAACATTATCTATTCCCTTGCCTCTGGCATTTCAAACCAAGACGGTTGTATAAGTCAGGGATCTACAGAGTAATAAAATGTATAGAAACTCTCTCTCTCTCTGTCTCTCTCTCTCTGTCTCTGTCTCTCTCTCTCTCTCTCTCTCTCTCTCTCTCTCTCTCTGTCTCTCTCTCTCCCTTTCTTTCATTGTATCTGTGTGTGTATGTATGTATTATGTATGTATGTATGTATGTTTGTATGTGTGTATGTATGCATGCATGTATGTATATATATATATGTGTGTGTGTGTGTGTGTGTGTGTGAAACTTATTTAAACAACTTACAGGCTGCAATCTAGCTAACTCAACAGTGGCTAGCTATGAATAGAAAGTCCAGGAACCCAGAGATTGCTCAGTCTATAAGGCTGGATGTCTCCAATGTTCTTCATTGCCTCTGGTATCCTGAGGAAGTGGCTTCTAACACCAGTGAAGAATGGACTTGTTAGCCAGGTTAGAGCAAGCAGGCAAATACCAACAGCTTGCTTCTTCTATTCACTTCCAGAAAAAGGTGTGGACCAGATTAGAGGTAGGTTTTTTTTTTTCAGCTCAAAAGATCTAATTTATAATGTAAATCTAAGTTATAAATGTGTCTTCCTAGCTCAAAGATCCATATTAGAAGTGAATCTTTCTGCTTCAAATTAAGCAAAAATCCCTCCCTGGTGTGCCTTCCATTTGGGGGATTTTGGTTAATTCCAGATGTCATCAAGTTGACAGCCAAGAATAATTTGAGCCATTGCTGCCTCAGACAGTTACAATTATGATTATGCTTATGCACATGGCAATCTGAAACATACTCAGCATACCCAATAATGCTATTTTGTATTAGTCATCATGGTAAATGTAGATATTGTAATCATCCTTCTTCCATGCCTCTTGTGATAGTTTGGGTGGGTAAAAATGGCCCATATAGGCTTATAAGGAGTGGCACTATTTAAAATAATTAGGAAGTGTGGCCTTGTTAGAGTAGATGTAGCATAGTAGTAAGTTTGTCACTGGGGGTGGACTTTGGGTTTTCAGAATATTGGTCCAGGCCCAATAGCTCTCACTCCTCCTGCTGACTTTGGATTCAGAAATAGAACACTCAGCTACCATGCTTGCCTGCATGTCATCATTCTCTCTCTCTCTCTCTCTCTCTCTCTCTCTCTCTCTCTCTCTCTCTCTCTCTCTCTCTCTCTCTCTCTCACACACACACACACACACACACACACACACACACACACACACCAGGAGGATAATGGACTAGACGTCTAAAACTGTAAGCAAGCCCCAATTAAATGTTTTTTAGAAGAGTTGCAATGATTGTGGTGTCTTTCACAGCAACAAAACAATGACAAAAATATTCCTTTCATCCTTTATTTTATTTACAGCTTGATTCAACACAAATCAGTTCCATAACATGAGATAATACTATGAATCAAAACACGAATACATTAGCATAACATACACAGCCTAGATAAATAGCATTTAGATATTAATCAAGAGAGAGTGTTCATTCACTTTCCAACAGTGTGAACTGATTTTTCCTGTGAGTTTCTAAGCATTAGGGGGAAAAGATAGTGGTGAGATTAGATCTCAAATCACATGAGCATCAGTGTGTGACCACATGGACAAAAGATGTTCTCAGGGAGTGCCTATGCTTTAAAATGAGTTTAAATCTGAATAGAGTTGGAAAAAAGTTACTGCAAAATAAAGTGTATGTTCAGACTCAGAACTAACTTCAAACTGTATAAAAATATGAACCAATAATAGACAGCATTCCAAATATACCAATTCTGGTCCACTGTTCATATTTTCTTTTTAATAACTAGCTTTACAGAAAAAGTATAAAAGGTTTTATGAGTTTAGCATTCAATCTTCATGCCCTAAGTGCTGGATTGAGAGGCTAGCTCCTTTATATATTTGCCTTTCTAGTTTCAATCTTTGTAATTTTACCTTTATAAATGCTCATATTTTAAATTATGAAAAGTTCTCACCATGTGAAGAAATATAAAAATATTCTTTTACACATATGTGCTGTTACAATAAAATGTATCTGTTCGGCCTAGCAAGCCAATAACTGACACAAAGAGACTGAAACATAGTTCAAAGCTGCAAGCACTATGAAGGGCAGAATCTAAACTGCTACTAACCTAACAAATAATTACAATAAATTACTCTAATCCTCATAACCTACATATATTCCAAGCACTTCCAATCTGATCCTTAGCTGGCCGCTTCTCTCCTTTCTCTCTCAACTGTCAACCATCATCTCTTCCCCATCAACTGTCAGTTCTTCGCTCCTCTCCTTCTCCAGGAAGTCTTGCCTTCCACTTCCTGTTCTTCTGCCCAGCTGATTGGCTAAACAGTGCTTTATTGACAGTTGTTACATCCACTCAAGACATTCCTCCACAATATGCTACTTCAAGTTCTTATTTGAAGCGTAATTCTTCAGAGGTAAGTTTATTCTTGTTGATTTTTTATGTACTTATTTCTGCCATTTAGGAAGGTACAGTGGCTGTTTGGTAATCAGTTAAGGCCACTGTGATTCTACTCTCTGGAACTAGTTCAGCTAAGTGAATATGGCACCTTGTTGAGTTAATATAGACTATTGGAAATGGTGAATACTTGGCCTTTTAAGGTGAGATTTATCATGGTTGTTTGGCATAAAGATGGATCCCAACCCACCATGACTTAGCATGTGTATATGAATACATGAACAACAAATCAAATGTCAAGCCTGAAGCCTCAGAGAAACAAGTGAAATGATCAGCTCCAAAGAGAGGAGTGAGAGGCTAGCAGAGTGAAGCTTCTTCTTGAGTTCATCATATTAAATTAGAAGTGCTGTCTTGCCTGGCACCTCCTTCAAACATATACATGAATAAGACCACAGAAGCTTTTTTAAAAGTATTCATTTTATATTTGACATTATAATGTAATTACTTCATTTTTCTCTTCCCTCCTCTCCCTCCAAACTCTCCCACTTACCGTCTATTGCTCTTTTAAATTAATGGCCTCTCTTATCATCAATTGTTTTTATATACAAATATATACGTGAATAGTGCCTACCTGTTTGCCTTCAGGTTGAAGAACCAATTAAGAGCCGAATCTCCCATTTCACATAAAGTCTTTATCTCTAGATAGGGCTTATGTCATTTGTGAAGCTCTTTTCATGTCTTGGAAGCTGCCCAAAAGTGGAATTATCTACAGTTCAGTATCAGTACAGTAAGGTGTAGGGTTAGATTAGGTAGAGAGGCTTCTTCTTCCTTGCTACATCAGACTCATCATTCATTGCCTTTGGGGATTCCATATGAATTGAAGATGTTTCTTGGCCTGAGTTGGAGACAGTAAGTCCATAAGGAGAGCAGCTGTTGACTGCAGAGCATGGCCATCTGCCCTTGTGGTGGCATTGGTAGAATTTGTGTGCTAGAGGTATTATTGATGGTGGTTCATCCATAGCTCTTCGCAACTCCACCCTAGCCTGACCACTCTGCCTGCATCCTCTCCATCCTCCTGCCTCCTGAGTATTTGGGCACAGTCACATGAATCATCCGACACGTAAGTGCTAATCTCACTTTCACAAAGAGATTTGTAAATGTCCAAGTTACTGTAAAACGCCACAGCCGGTCCGTCAGGCACAAAGTCAGAAGCAGAACCCCGTTTTCTTCCCTATCTAATAGTTTTTCTTGAACCTCGATCGTATTCTCCATCCACCCAGGATACATAAATTTAAAATGCCCATCGTATACTACAATGTTTTTATTCACCTATAAATTATTCATTTCCTTTTCATACATGGCCCAGAAAAATGATAGCAGATAGCTAACTTGTTATAGATATGAACTGTAATGAGTGAAATGCCCTTAGAAGAAAGGATCATAGCTGAGAAGTGGCCGGTGCTTCACTCAGTCCTCCTGCTAAAGAACACATGGACTCACTGTAATCTCTCCAGCACGGAAATGCTGCTTCTTCCTAACATGGAGCAAGTGGGTTTCAAATAAACCATAAGAATGAAGACAAACTATATTAAGACACATAGAAACAAAATGTAAGAAATACGAAAAGATAGAAGATAATTCTAATGTGCCCTTGTATGACCTATACTCTACTTAGGATTCCAGAGCCAATTAGCTGAGTCTTATGACCAGTTATGGATAAATAAAGGAAAAGTTGACAAGGTATTCACTACCCACTACATGTGTCCAGCCTCTCTGCACATAAGGGTAGGGCAACGGGTATATTGCATATATTTACTGCAAATAGGTACACAGATCTATAGTGAGTTTAATGAACTTCAAAACTCTCGTTGTTGCCTTTGATAATAATTGAAGTCTAGGGCAGGAGGATGCATTTGGGTGTTCATAGTTGTTAAACTGAGCATGTTTTAGTCTCTTTTGTTGTCCCTGAGATGAAATAACTGAGAGAAGCACCTTAAGGAGAAGGAATTGATCGCCTCCTTGCTTCCAGGGACCTCCAGCAATGGCCAAGGAGAGTATTGCAACAGATAGAACTAGACCAGAGCCAAGCAAGACAATGTCATAGCATCTCCTTTTCCCAGCAAGCAGTACATGCCATCAGGCCACTGCCCAGATGTACTAAGATCTCACTTAAATCTCCTGGGCAAGTATTCAAGTACAGAAGCCCCTGAAGAAGATTGAACACTTAAATTCCAACAGGTCACAGCATGATTTAAAATCTTCACTGGGAAGTACATCGGTGAGAGAGGAAAGCTGGCAGTTGGTTTCAAGAAGACTGGAGTTTGGTTTGGTTTGAAGTATTAAAACCGTTTCTGATACCCAATTTTTAAGCAGAGAAAAAAATGAATAAGCCTTAGAGGAAAAAATCATTAATTGCCCTCTGTCAGTGAAGTAAGATAAGGCCTTTTCTTGTTCTTTAAAGAAAGTTTTGTTTAAAATTGACATTGTTTTACAAGCTCACTATTATTAGGAAAGCAAGGATGAACATAAACCCCATTGGGACAGCTCTCAGTTTTTCAAAGCCTGTGGCACACCAGGATAAATGATGTCTCTGTGTTTGGTCCACAGGCTGCAAGTTCTGGTTAACCTCTTAGGAAGCAAGCATAATGTGGGCATCATGAAAAAGACTCTTGTGACATCTGTAAAGGACTGCAAAAAAAAAAAAGCCATTAAGATATTAGACATGAGAAGCACAAGGCTCAGGTTTAATGCTGGTGTTTCTTATTAATATTAACTTCGTTAATTCACTAGTTTTCTTGCTTATGAAATGGGCGGAACTATAATCACCATCCTGTACTGCTTTTAAGATTAACTAATCTAATAGTAGAAAACTTCCTTTAAAACATCTTGCCCTTATAACCTCTAAATGCATGTTAATGATTACTACCTTTATTAAAATAGTATGGTCTATAGTATTCGAACCATATACTTAGGGATGTGTGGGCTCAAGCACACAGTGTTTTGCCACCCATCACACTTGATGCTTTAATGACTAGTGAACTCCCAGATTTTCCAGAAAACCTATTATCAGTACACCAGCAGCCACAAATACCTATTCCTCTGATGACTATGTGATATACGCTACACTGTAATTTATTTTTAGCTACTGTGGCTTTTCTGCCAGGTAAGTTAATGTCTCTTTGCCTAAGACATTTCATCTTATCACCTCAATTTATCTAGTTTTATCTAGTTCTTAGTGGGCTTTATACTGCTCAACATTCAAAGTCATCCTTTGATGCAGAGAATCTATTCTCTCTTTTATCTTAAGAAAACCAGAATTTTATCCCTTAACATAAAACAGCTCTGCCCACCTCATGGGTCTTCTACATGCTCACAAGTTTCAGAGTTAACATATCTGAGTGCTTATACGTGCACACACACACACACACACACACACATTCTTGAAAGTGCTATGGTTTTTTGTTTGTTTGTTTGTTTTTATAGAAGCTTTTGCCTTATCTGCTGTGAAAGGATGTATTTTCCAAAAACTACCTCTTGACAAAAACAGTCTTGAAGTTCAGTGCCATGTCAGGAGAGCAGTCAAGGAAAGTAGGCATGTAGTACCTTGGAAAGAGAAAAAGAAGGAGAGAAATCCCCAGCCAAAAATATCAGTGCAGGATCAGGTTAGCAATGTACTCTCCAACCCGAACACCCAATGAGGGCCAGAGGTGTCGAGAGGTGAACTACCCAAGTCTTTCTCAGAAACATGAGCAAGGTAATGTGACTTTAATTTAGGGGAACATATCTTATTTGTTAGTTTTAAGGATGATGCTTCTTACTTTTTGTCATTTTATCCAAATTACTACTATTATTGTGAGTGTGTGTGAGCATGTGTGTGTGTGTGTGTGTATGCATGTGTGTGTGTGTGTTCTTTCTTATTTTGAAAGAGTGCTTCATGCAGTTCAGATAGGACAGACATGACCTTGAACTCATTAATCCTATGTCTCTAGGTCACCAGTGC